>NW_012108141.1:4863737-4893091 GCF_000951045.1 Mandrillus leucophaeus | reverse complement strand
AAAGAAAGAAGGAAAGAAAGAAAGAAAGAAAGAAAGAAAAAAGAATTCATGGATTTTATACAAACACAAAATGAACACATGAAATATTTTATTTATAAGGCAACTGTAAGATGTGAAAAACAGTTCAAGGAGACTTCAAAGAACAGACACATCTACTGCTAGTCAGGAATGCTGAAATGAATTTGCTAATAGAGGCAAACTAGTCTCTTCTATATATGGAACCATTGCATATTCACTTTGACAAAATGTGTTTGCAGTTCTGTGAACAGAAATTGTTGGCATCATCATCAATTTTCTACAATTTACAGAGTTATAAGACAGCTCATTCAAAGACAGGGAAAGGCACAGACCCCATAGGACGAGATAAACCCTGCAAGGTATACTAGATAACACTTCATATTCCATTAAAAACACACCTGGAAATAAAAATCTTTTTTTTAAATTTTCACATTTCAAAGTTTCACAAATTTTCCTTAAAGGTTGTTATATGATCATAAACACACACACACACACACACACACAAATGCACACACACATGATTTGGCTTGATTATTTACATAGGTATAGCAAAAGTATTAACTATATTAATTTTTTTTTTATTTATTTATTTTAGATGGAGTTTCACTCTTGTTGCTCAGGCTGGAGTGCAATGGCACGATCTTGGCTCACCACAACCTCTGTCTCCCAGGTTCAAGCAATTCTCCTGCCTCAGCCTTCCAAGTAGCTGGGATTACAGGCACGTGACACCACACTCGGCTAATTTTTTGTATTTTTAGTAGAGACAGGGTTTCACCCTGTTTAGCCAGCATGGTCTCAATCTTCTGACCTCATGATCCACCAACCTCAGACTTCCAAAGTGCTGGAATTACAGGAGTGAGCCACGACACCCAGCCATCAATAGGTACTTATTCCAAGTGAGACACTTACGGAGTACTTACCTAGTACTCTATAAATGGTAATTAAAGAGAGCAATGTTTTAGCTCTGAAATAGAATTATATAAACTTAAACAACACATTTTTTCATTTTTAGTACCTAGAATATTATTCTTTCAGTTGGATGTATTATTGAAGTAAGGAACAACCTGCAGTCAAACATCCTTACCATTGAAATGGGCATACTCTCTTGTCCTCCTTTGTCCCACATTGCTCTGGGGCATGATTGACCTACTGCAGGTGTGGTTCCAGAAAGGGTCAGTTTGCTGCCATTGTACATTTCCCCAGGCTAGCTCATTTGTAATTCCTTCTTCTTCCCCCTTGTCTTAATCAGTTTGGGCTGCCATAACAAATACCATAAACTAGATGGCTTATAAACAACAGAAATTTATTTCTCACAGTCTGGAGGCTGAAAGTCTGAGATCAGGGTGCCAGCATGGTCAGGATTAAGTGAGGGCCCTCTTCCAAACTGCAGACGGCAGACTTCTCATTGTATCCTCACATGATAGAAAGACTCAAGGCTGGGCACGGTGGCTCACGCCTGTAATACCAGCAATTTGGGAGGCCAAGGCAGGAGGATCACCTGAGGTCAGGAGTTCAAGACCAGCCAGGTCAACATGGTGAAACCCCCATCTCTACAAAATATACAAAAATTAGCTGGGCATGATGGTGGGTGCCTGAAATCCCAGCTACTTGTGAGACTGACCCAGGAGAATCAAGAATCACTTGAACCCAGGAGGCATGGTTGCAGTGAGCCGAGATCACACCATTGCACTCCAGCCTGGGTGTCAGTGTGAGACAATGTCTCAAAAAAATAAAACAAAAAAAAAAAATAAAGAAGCAGCAGCAGCAGCAGCAGCAAGAGATCTCCCTGGGGTCTCTTCTTATTCATGAAAGCTCCAGTCTCATGACCTAATTACCTTCCAAAAGACCTGCTTCCAAATACCATTATATTGGTGGATTAGATTTCAACATATTATGAATTTGGGGGAGACACAAACATTCAGTCCATGATGCTTTCTTTTTTCTTTGATTAGAAAATTGGCAACAGTTGTTTCTAAACTTATATGACTCCTATCAAGATAACTGCCGAGAGTAGACGGAAATTCCTGGCGGATATAGATATTGATATACAAATAAGCTCCCCAAAAAATGTCTAATAAGGGCACAGTGAGGGGTGGTTTACGTTCCAAGGGCCTCACTGCTGTCAGTCAAGGGGATGCAAAGTAGTGAGCTGGATGCGAGGCCTGTGAAATCCTAGCACTGGATAATCAGTTAAGGGGGAAAAATGGGCTTGGCTTTCTTTGAGACATTAAGGTCGTGTTCTGCATTCACTTACTCATTCTCACTAACTGGTTTATTTATTCAGCAATATTTACGCATTTACATAACAGGTCCCATGGTACTCACTGGGCACAGACAGACTGTCGTTTAATGGGCTGCATCATTCCCGTCTCTGGTTACTTGCACCTTCTCTCTTGTCTCACTGTTAAAGCATTGACTTTTATAATGTGTCTATTTCCTTTTCATAACATTAAAACTTAAAGGCAGTGGAGTTCCCCATTAAGTATGATTTTTCACAGTCCCTAACCTAATTCTTGGGTTTTAATGGACTCTCAAAAAGTGTTTGCGGCTTTGTTTGATTTTTTGGGGGGTGAGAAATTTAACCAATTATTTCACGTTAACACCTTGCTGACTGTAAACGTGCTAAATCAAGCAGCTCAAAATGTCTGGGCTACTGGGACTCACTAAGCGAGGCCTTAAATAGGATAGAATCTGCTGGGGAGGTCCTGGGCCTCCAGTCACTCCAGAAGGACCAGCATTTGCCCTCTGAGAGAGGCCTGGACAGGGAAGGGAAGAAGCCTCAGGACTTACTAAAAATGCACATGCTCGGAGATTCAGGTCTCTACATTTTTGCTTTCCCCCTTTTCACTTTCACAATTACAAGGGACTGTAGTCATGTCCACCCTTTGGGGCAGGGGATAAATGCAGTTCCCAGGGATATTTTTTTTTTTTTGCCAAGCTTCCTCTCTCATTCCCATTCACTCCTTCCTTCCTGTTTGCAGAGAAGCTCATAGTTTTATTTAATTCTTCAGTGAGGTTTCCGCTGGCAGCGAACAACTGCTGTTAGTTTATTTTGAAAGGAGCTTTACTTCATTAAAACACAGTGAAAGGAGCATCGCAATTAATAGAATAATAACTAAAAATGGGCATGTTAAGTGAGCTGCTGCTCCAGAAGGGGAGTGAGAATGAAGAAAAAGTAGAGTCTGGAAATTCTAGAGTTCTCAATCTGGAGAAATCTCAGGTTTTTAAATGCATGCCCTGGGGCCTTGCTATTCAAAGTATGGTTCGTGAAAGAGGAGCATCTGTGTCCCCCGGAAGCTAGACAGAAGTTCCAGATAGAAGTTCAGGACGTCTACAGTTAGAAGTCCACTGCAGACCTAAAGAATCAAAATCTGCATTTTAACGAGAGCTCCAGGTGATTCTTCTTCACATTAAAGTTTGAGAAGTGCTGATACTATCTCGATAGATTTGAATTATAAAAGACTTCAAACAAGGGCTTTGCGTTTCACCCTCAGGGCACCTATTCAACGGCCCCTGTCTCTCATTTTGGCTGTGTACTCAATCATTCCTGCGGAACAGAAGCTACCACTTTGGGCTGAGCCCAGCAGTTACACCAGATTCATGTTCAGATGTCTGGAAGCCTCTCAGCCAGGAAGGAAAAATTATATTTTAACTTTTCACCCTAGCAAGACTCAGGTATCGTTTGTTCCATTTTACAGATAAGGAAATTGAGGTTCAGAGAAGTTAAGTAATTTATCCAAGATCACCCTGTCAGCAAGTGGCACAGTTGAGAGTCAAGCCCAGGTCTACCTAACCCCAAAGATCATGCTTTTTCATATGCATGATGCGTTTATGGTCACTATTGTTAGCCATATTCTTTTAAAACAACACTTTACTGGTCTCTCCCTTCAGAATACATGTCTTTTTTCTCAGGATATATTTATACAAGAGCCTAAATTCATGCTCTTTCATAAGGTTTGAATTTAGTTACTTACAACTGCCAACCGCCCCATCCCCCTTTGAACCATTTTCAATGCAAGGTTCTTTCACTGGTGAGGGGAAGGAAACAGAAAGGCGGAGTGACCGAGCACGGGTTCCACTTCGGAAATGACCCTGAAGGGAGTCTGGGCTGTGCCAGAAAGAGGAGCGAGATAAAAGAGCCCAGGACTCAAAACCGGAGGCAGAAGAGAACTGTGTACACAGATGATTCTGTCACCTTTGGCAGTTCTGCCTCTGTCACCTCATCACGATCAACTCCGCACCAACACAGACAGGGCAGACTCAAAATGTCAGCAGCGACAATGTCAATGACACAATATGGGATACCCTCATCAGAAAGGATGTGGCGTGGTGCTATGAACATGGCTACGTGCTGCAATCTTATGACACCGTCCAGCAACTTGTGGGGAAAAAAAAAGAAAAAAGAAAGGGGGTTGTAAGCATGGGGAAAGCAGGAGCTAAAAGTTATAGATGGCAACCCCAAACCTGAGTCGAAGATTTCTATAAGGCCTTCCATTATTTTAGAATATAATTCTAATACTAACGAACTTTTTGAAGTAGACCAGCCCTCTTCTGCATTTTAAAAGGAAAAAAAAAAGTACTGTACATTGAACTCTACAATATTTCCCCCTCAGTTTTACTTTTTTAAAAAGTTAAAGCCACAGAAAAATTGAAATAATAGTGAAATCGCCTTTGCAAAAATTATAACAGTAAGAAAATTATGACAGTGAAAGAGATCTGATCTAACCAATCCCCATCTTGCCCTTAATCTTCAAACTGCCCATAAGGATTCCTGGGCTTGGGCCAAGCTAACTTTGGAGTACATTTAGTTTATAGTTTAAATGATAATAGCCCTTTCCAAAAATAAACTGCCTTTGTAAAGCTAATGAATGACCACTAGATTAGGATGAGAGGAGCCTGAATTCTGCTGTAGTGGAAAGGACTACCAGCCATTATTCCAGAGGTCACAAGATTTGTGACTTCCCTAATTACTCCTGTAGATCACATCACTCTTGGAGAACCTGAGATTCGCCTTTTGAGATGTCTTTTCAGGTTTTTGCATCTCTGAAGGCTGATGGCTCCACTGCTCCTGCCAACTGGTTCTGTGGCCACACCCGGAAGCGGACTCAGCAGGTTCAAGGACACTTTCCACACTCCTAGGACTGCATCCCCAACCAATCAGCGGCACCCATTTCCTGGCCCCGCACACTGTCCTTGAAAATCCCTAACCTCCAAATTTTCAGGGAAACCCGCTTTGAGTAATAAAACTCCAGTCTCCTGTTAGGCAGGCTCTGCATGAATTAAACTCGTTCTCTATTGCAATTCCCCTGTCTTCATAAATCAGCTGTATCTGGGCAGTGGGCAACATGAACCCACTGGCTGGTTACAATAGTACAATGAAAACCTGTATACCCATCATCCAGATTTAACCGTTGTTAAGATTTTGCCTTTTTCTCGCTTTCATTCTGTGGCTTTTTCCCTCTATTTCAATTGGACTGTATCTGGGTTTTTTTTTTCATGGATAATTTATCATCTGTTGTTTTTAATTGAACAATTGTCACATTTCATCCCTAAATACAAGCATGTAAGAACAAAGTCATTGTCTGCATAACTACAATATCATCATCACATCTAGTAAAATAACATTGATTTAATATCATACAATATATTGTCAAGGGCCAAGGGAAAACTTCCCCTTTGCTTTCTGAAGTTTCACTGAAAATCGCTGACCAGAGATAGATTAATAAAAGAAAGGGCATACACATTTATTTGATCATAGTTTTATGTGACACAGGAGCCTTCAGAATGAAGACCCAAAGATATAGGGGAAATTGTCCATTTTAATGCTTACGTTCGACAAAGTATGGAATGCTGTGTAGAAACACGGTTGGACAAAAAGGGAAAATCCAATGCTAATAGACTGAGTGAGAAAACCCAGCAAGGCCTGTCTGTTCATATTCTTGACCTCTCTGAGAATACATTCCTTCCTTCTGAGTATGGGGCCAGACCCCCTCTGGAATAGAGGTCTTTTGACCTACAGTCAAACAAAATTGGTCACATAGTTTCTTAGTGAACAGTTTTTACAAAGAAAAGTTGGGGGGAGCGTTAAGTAACATTTTAGGTTTTATGACTGGCTTTGGAGAAAAGGGGTTCTGGTTTCTATGACCTTCTTTGGGGAACAGGGATTCTCATTTCTGTAACTAGCCTCAAGGAAGAATGGACTGAGGACAGGAGAGCAGGAAAAGGTCAGATAAATACTTTTCCTTCTGAGGCTGCTTCTGAGGTCTTCATTTGGGGGTATTACTTTCTAATCCCAACAATATTATATTCAAATAGATCATATTCAAACACCTCAATTGTCCCACAGATATTTTTTCAACGTTTTATTTTCTTTTTTGATCCAAGATCCAAACAGCTTCATGCATTATATTTGCTTGTACAGTCTCTTAAATTCCTTTTCATTTAGATTAGAACATTCCCCCTGCTTTTCCACCTCATTCCTCATCACATTTTCTTTTAAACATCTAGGGGCAGGCTGGGTGTGGTGGCTCACACCTGTAATCCCAGTATTTTGGGAGGCTGAGATGGGTGAATTGCTTGAGCTCAGGAGTTCAAGACCAGCCTGGACAACGTGACAAAGCTCCATCTCCATGAAAAATACAAAAATTAGCCATGTGTGGTGGCGTGTGCCCGTAGTACAAGCTACTTGGGAGGCTGAGGTGGGGGGATTATTTGAGTCTGGGAGGTCAAAGCTGCAGTGAGCTGTGATCATGCCACTGCACTCCAGCCTGGGTGAGAGAGTGAGACCTTGACTCAAAAACAAACAACCAAAATTCCCAAAAAACATCTACGGCAGTTATCTTGTAGAATATACCACAATGTAGATTTTACTAATTTTTTAAAATCATAGTTCATTCCAGATGTATGTTTATTTAAACCTGAAGCTATTAAATGTGATTTTAGGGAGTTGCTACTGTGAGCCAAAAATCTTGGAGCTAAACTGCATTATAAACTTTCTTTCTTTCTTTCTTTCCTTTTTTTTTTTTTTTTTTGAGATGGAGTCTTGCTCTGTCGCCAGGCTGGTGTGCAGTGGCGCCGTCTTGGCTCACTGCAACCTCCGCCTCCTGGGTTCAAGCGATTCTCCTGCCTCAGCCTCCCAAGTAGCTGGGATTATAGGTATGCACCACCATGCCCAGCTAATTTTTGCATTTTTAGTAGAGATGTGGTTTCACCATGTTGGCCAGGCTGGTCTTGAACTCCTGACCTCGTGATCCACCCACCTCAGCCTCCTAAAGTGCTGGGATTATAGGCGTGAGCCACCGTGCCCGGACCATTATAAACTTTCAATTAGACTAAATGAAATTATCTAGAACCAAGGTAGGCAAACTGCTGCTTCCCATGGGCCAAATCTGACCCAACAAATCTTGTGAATAACGTTCTGTTGGATCTCAGCTACACCATTTCTATGTAAAGTATGTAAAAGATACAGCTGCTTTCTACTTTCCTGCTACGAAGGCAGATTTGAATAGGTATAACAGAGACTATGTGGCCTGTAAAGTCTAAATTGTTTACTATATGGCCTGCCAAAAAACAAAATTACAACAAATTCAGTTTAAAGATCTAATTTGTTTTATTTGTGATTCTAGAATTACGTAAAACCTCATTCTGTAAAATAGAATAAGTGCTCCAATGAGCTAAGCAGAGGAGCTTGGCTTCATGGACAGAAAAGGGCTGAAGAAAGCAGAAACAGAGCAAAAGGTGGAATGGTCATTTCAACGTTACTTTCCTTGTAAAGGTTGAAGTTGAGGGGACTTCTTTATCATGCAGCTAAAACTGACCTATTTGGAAAATTGGCTATTATCTCTTTCTCTTTCCTGATTTCTCGGGTAAACATGTTGGTTTCAGCTCGGTGGCTTGGAACTTCAGCATGAGTGACTGCATTTTGGTTTGGTCTGTTGGGCCTAGTGCAAAAGCTCAGTCCAAACCAATGGCCTTCTATAAATTGTATTTAACAGGCCTTTAATAGAATATGTTTGCTGATTTCTGATCTAGAACAATAAATACAAATATTACTTTCTCCTTTGACATTTAGTCAAAGCATCATTCAAATACCATCAGATAAATCACATAGATACCCTCGATGGTTATAACAGCTGAGAAGTAGTAAGAACTGCATTTATCAAGATCATTGATCTTGAGTTTTAAAATTTCTTCCCTTCAAAAACTCCTCTAATGGTCTTATATTGCCCCCTTGGATTTAATCCAAACTCTTCAGCATGAAATTCAAGGAAATAATCTTCATAACCTGACCCTAGGCACCATTTTCTGTGTCACGTTGGTTCTCCTACATTCTAGTTCAGTGGTTGTCACATGTAAACCTGTAACTAAAACAAAACAACAGCCACAACAACAACACAAAACAACGAACCACTTATGGAGCATGTTTGAAATGCAGATTATCAAATCCTACTCCTGAGACTCCTGCCTCACTCTCATAATACCTTTGCTCGAGCCTGATCTCATGGAAATGTGTACATATTTATTATCATTTATCTCTGTACATTATTGTAACTTATTGCCTGCCAACTTCATGGAGTCCAGTGAATTCCTTAAGGGCAAGAAAAGTCTCAGCCATCTTTGCATGCAAGGCACAGTACCTTGCACATGATTAATTTGAAATGAATATTGAATTATATGCGTGAATGAATAAAAGAATTATTTGAAATAGGTTTTGTTTGAAATAGATTTTATGTGAAACTATTCACATACATTTTATTACATTGTACATGTTGCTAACTGAACTAGATAAGCTCTTTTACATTTGTTATACAAAATATATTTAGTCCTAAAAAAGATCTAGTGCCAAAAGACACCATTAAAATAGTGAAAAGAGAAATCACAGACTGCGAAAATCTATCCCTGATTACATGTATCGGACAAAGGATTCATAATAAGGATGTATTAAGAGTTCCTACAATTCAATAAGAAAAAGACAAACCACCTAATCAACATAATAAGCAGATTTAAACAGGCACTTCACAAAAGAGGACATCCATATGGCCCACAAAAATATTAAAAGGCACTTGACATCCTCAGTCATTAGGGAAATGCAAAATAAACCCATGATAAGATATCACTACAAACCCACTAGAATGACAGAGTTGGCAGGAATGTGGAGCAACTGGAACTCTCATGCATTGCTAGTGGGAGTATAAATGGGCATAACTCTTTTAGAAAACTGTTTGGCAATATCTATGAATTCTAACACACATCTACTGTATAATCCAGTAATTCCATTTCTAGGTATACACCAAAGAGCAATGAAAACATTTGTTCTTTAAGATACATGTAAAATAATATGCATAACAGCTTCATAATAACCCCAAAATGGAAACAACCCAAAAGTCCATCAACAGGAGAATGGATAAATAAATTTGGAATATTCATACAAATGGAATACTACACAGCAATGAAAAGAATAAATTTTGAATATATACAACAACAGGAATGAATCTCACGAGTATAATGTTGAGTAAAAGAAGCCAGAAATAGCGAGGCACGGTGGCTCACGCCTGCAATTCCAGCACTTTGTGAGGCTGAAGTAGGTGGATCACTTGAGGTCAGGAATTCAAGACCATTCTGCCCATCATGGTGAAACCCCTTCTCTACTAAAAATATTTTAAAAATTAGCTGTGTGTGGTGGTGCACGACTGTAATCCCAGCTACTTTGGAGGCTGAGGCAGGAGAATCGCTTGAACCCAGGAGGTGGAGGTTGCTGTGAGCCAAGATGATGCCACTGCACTCCAGCCTAGGTGACAGAGTGAAACTCTGTCTCAAAAAACAACTATTACAACAATAAAAAAACAAAACAAACTAACAAGCAAACAAAACCCAATCCAACAGCAACAAAAAAAAAGAAGCCAGAAATGAGTACATACTGTGTGATTGCATTTTAGGATGGCAAATGTCAGAATAATTATTACTTTTGGGGAGGTATTGACTAGGAAGGGACTGAAAGGAACCTTTGAGGATGCTGGAAATATTTTATGTTTTGATTTGGGTGATTTCCCAGTGGATACACACATAAAAATTTATCAAGTCATATACTTAAGATCGGTGCACTTTATTATACATATGTTAAATTTCAATTAAGAAAGTTAAGAAAAATGGGCCAGGTGTAGTGGTTCACACCTATAATCCCAGGACTTTGGGAGACTGAAGTGGGAGGATCACTTGAGCCCAGGAGTTTGAGATTAGCTTGAGCAACATAGCAAGACCCCATCTCTAAAATAAAAAAAAATACATATATTAAAAGAAAGTTAAAAAGAATCTGGGACCTCTCACATCACATCTCTATGTTACCAACTGAAGGGCTCTGGATGGCATAACCCTAGGACTTGCTAATCACTGAAATCAACTTCTCCCCAGTGTCGGTTTATCTGTAAATAAGGATTATAATAGCACTTTCTTCATCTGGTTGCTGTAAAGATAAATAAATAAACACAGAACAACAAACTCAGAACAGTGCTTTGGACATAGTTAGTGATATGTAAGTATTAGTTATTGTTATGACTTGCCCATGCTAAAATTTATACAGTACCATAAAATATAGCTGGCTGGTAGTTATATTTTTAAACAATTTTTAACCTAATGACCAACCAACATTTTTTTTTTAACATGGTATGGTTTCCCCCTGCAACGTGATTTTCTTTTCTTTCCTTCTTCTTTTTTATTTGTTTGTTTTTTTTAGAGACAGGGTCTCGCTCTGTTGCCCAGGCTGGTGTATGCAGTGGCACAATCATAGCTCACTGCAGGCTTGCACTCCTGGGCTCAAGCAATCGTCCTGCCTCAGCCTCTGGAGTAGCGAGAACTACAGGTGTGGGCCACCACCCTGCCTGACTACTTTTTTAATTTTTTTGTAGAGATAGAGCCTTGCTATGTTGCCCAGGCTAGTCTCAAACTCCTGGCCTCAAGTTATCCTTCTGCCTCGGTCTCCCAAAGTGCTGAAATTATAGGCATGAGCCACAGTGCCCAATGATTTTCTTTTTTTAAAAAGTATATATATATATGCTTTCATATATATATAAAATAGCAAATGAAAAAAAGTTAAAAAAGCATTACTCATAATCCACTACTTTTAAATTTTAACAAAATAGCACCTACAAAACTATCAAATGGAACCAAAAAAGCAAGCCAACTAAACAAATTTCACCTTTTTTTAGACTTTATATAATAAGTATCACTTCTCAGCCTTTTGGCTAAGATCAAGTGTAAAATAATAAGTAAATGGGTTGTTGGGTGCAGTGGCTCGTGCCTGTAATCCCAGCATTTTGGGAGGGCGAGGCAGTGTTTGAGACATTGTTGGAATTGTTTGAGCTCAGTAGTTTGAGACCAGCCTGGGCAACATGGTGAGAACTTGTCTCTACAAAAAATGTAAATAAATTAGGCAGCTGTGGTGGTACGTGCCTGTAGTCTCAGCTACTCGGGAGGCTGAGGCAGAAGGATTGCTTAAGCCTGGGAGATTGAGGTTGCAGTGAGCCATGATCATACCACTGCACTCCAGCCTGGGCAACAGAGTGAGACCCTGTCTCATAAAACTAAAACTAAAACTAAAATAATAAATTAATAAGTAAATGTCCCTCACTTTCCCCTTTACTCTTCAGAAGTAACTACTCTTACCAGATAAATCTGTGTTTGAATTTAGTTTTCAGAAAAGAAACATTCTGCTCTGTGTACATACTGTTGATCTGAAGATGATAAATAGCAGGCAATCAGTACACACAAGCTAAGGACAAATTAAATATAGGTCTCTGATGGAGAAGACTCTTTGTGATGTATTCTCTTCTTGATGGAGTCACAAGTGCTCCTTTATCCTTTGCCTAAACAAACACCTTTAGCATCACTGCTGCTGGCACCAAGATATTTGGTAAAAATAAGTACTAGGGGGTGCACAACCACAGACTCACAGCTGGGGCTTTGTCTTTTCTCAAATAAACATAATCTAAACAATGAGACACTGTCAGAGGGTCAAGGGGGTGGGAGGAAGAACAGGAGGAGGAGGAGGAGGAGGAGGGGTTAGTCAAATTCTCCTTTTGGACTATGTAGTTGCTAGATTTATAAAGCTCCCCCCTTTACTGTTTTTTCTTTCTTTTCTTGAACAGCTTCTAAGTAACACTTGAGGCTCCTCCTTCTAGTGTGGCTTTACATTGAGGATCCAGTGAGCCCCAAAGCAAGGAAACTCGCCCAAGGCCTCTTTGTGCAGCTGGGGGTGGGAAGAGTTAGAGGGTTTCTGGAATCTGCGGGCCTATCAAGGGTCCCAGTTTTTCTCTTTGAGAATTATTTGATTCTTTCATCTAATGCTTATAAATAATGTTTCTAGGCTATTTAGATTGGATTTGGGGTGTGCTTACGGTCTCATATATCTTCTTAAATTTTGAGATGCAGGATTAAAGTTTTTACTTGTATTTGATTTTTTTACTTTTACTTTATTTTGATGTCTTCTTCCCCATCTTTATTCATCATACCTCTTTTCCAGACCCTTGTACTAGCATTCTATCTTATCCCTTTCTCAAATCCCTTCATTGGTTTCATTCATTTATCCAACAAATACGTTGTCAAATACTTGCTATTGCCAGGTACTGCTCTAGGTTTGGGGATAAGCAGTGAACAAGAACAGGTTCCTGGCATCATGGGTCTTATATTCTTTTTTTATTATTATTTTTTATTTTGAGACAGACTCTCGCTCTGTTCCCCGGGCTGGAGTGCAGTGGCTGGATCTCAGCTCACTGCAAGCTCCGCCTCCCGGGTTTACGCCATTCTCCTGCCTCAGCCTCCCGAGTACCTGGGACTACAGGCGCCCGCCACCTCGCCCGGCTAGTTTTTTGTATTTTTTTAAGTAGAGACGGGGTTTCACTGTGTTAGCCAGGATGGTCTCAATCTCCTGACCTCGTGATCCGCCCGTCTCGGCCTCCCAAAGTGCTGGGATTACAATGGGTCTTGTATTCTAATTGAAAACAGAAGATAAACAAGCATATTCATGACAAAAAAATCATGTCATGGAGTAAAAAGCATCATGAAGAAAATGACAGTAGTGCAAATGGATGAAGAATGCTATGCTAGGGTTAGGGGAGTTATTTTAAGTACATTGGTGTGGTAAGGCTTTTCCAGCGGGGTGACATTCCTTTTAACACCTTTACTTTCTTCTCAAGTCTTTCAAGGTGTTGGTGACTCGTTTCTGAGCCTGTCATCTTATACTACCCTTCTTACCTATACCTTATGTCAACACATCCCGCACTGCCTCCTTTTGCGTGCCTATCCTACTTTCTTATGCTTGCCCACACTCTGGACGTCTTCCTGATGATCCCATATTCTCTCCCAAATCACTTCCAAAGTTTCTTTAAACAACTTAGTCTGGCCACAGAAAAATTTGCATGTGGGTGCTTAGCACATCCTTTTCAGTGATTTTTAATATTATTCATCTTCCTTGGAAATTGCTATTTTAGAAATAATTCTACTATCACCCAGAGGTTTTCAGACTTCTGGTATTTAGGGGATAACATACCCTATAAGAGTATATTAAAAGGCTGTAAGGCCTTTTAAGGGTCTTTTAAAGGCTTTGAGACCAGTCCCTCTCCCAGCTCCTTTAACTCAGCCATGAAAATGCAGCTTACACTTATAAAAAAATCAGTTCAATAGAGCTTTGCCTTAATACACAGCCATTGTTGTGGCTACGAAATACCCACTTTATTCTGAGTAACATATATTGAAATCTGGAGTGGAAATGACCCTTAAAAAAAATCCCATCTATTTTTAGTGTGACTCACATTTTGAATGAAACCCAGACCACCTGTTGTTTATTCTCTACCATTTGGAACTCTACCTTCATTTCTGGGTTTCTTCCAGAGGACATGGAACAGAGATTTGCACATAGTCTTCCATTAAATAAATAAATCCAATAGTGGAGTGGGTCCTGGGAGTTTCATTAAACTACATGCAAAGGCTGAATTTCTGCATTTCTTGGCCAGGCCTTTGGGACTGTACACTATCTGTAGTGTGTGACCAGGCTTAGCACAATACCTGGACTATAATTGTGAGTGAATGTATCAGTAGATAAAAAGGGAAGGGCAATATCTGATAATCAAATATTCACAAGCTCTTCAAAACAATTTGATTCTGTTACATATATCATCTGGAAACTGTCTATGTCAGCTTTTAAGGCGTTTTTATTTTAATAATGCAAAGTAGTTTTTATTAGAACAGTAAACAGGAAACTATATTATCTACACAGACTCAGTGGCCTACAAAAAGAGGACTTTGCACTCTAATTAAGAACAAAGCACCCAATTACATCAGATTGAACTTCAGAATCACCTCTTTGTTTTTGTTTCATCTTGTAATGCTGAACAAGGAATCAGAGGGAGTGGGTCAGGCAAAGGAGCTATTTGAGGATTTAATTAAAGGATTGCGTCTCATGTCTGCTTTAGGGGCTGCACAGGTTAAACAGAAGGATGGTAGCATTGAGGAGGTTGAGAAGGTAGGTGCCAGTTTTGCAGGCTGTGAGGTTTCATTCTGTCAGTTTGCCAAGAAATGAGCTGTCAGGCTCTGTCTACTTCACAGCTTCTCCCTTGGGTCTGTGCCTCCTGATTCTAGCTTCAGGCTTAGCCTCACCCAGACTCTGTGGCGCATCTAGCCTCATCGTTTGAGAACTTGTTAGAAATGCAGAATCTCAAGCCCCACCCAAACTTTCTGAGTCAGAATCTACATTTTAGCAAGATCACATGTCTGCATATTAAGCTTTGACGAGCATGATTCCATGGGGCTCTAGCCCAGCACAAAACAGCATGGTTATCAAACTTTAGTGAACTTCAAAATCATTGACACTATAAGAAAATTAGAAGACCTGGTCTCCTACTCCAGGGATTTTGATCCAGAGAGTCTAAGATAGGGCCTTGGAATCTGCCCTTTCTTGGGTATATGCTGCTGGTCTAGTTCCAACAGTCGGGTTTCTGCATGCTTTTGTGTCTTTATCCCAGTTCTATTAATTGGCACCATTGTGTCTTGTTCTCTGCTTAAAAAACTGTTTCCAGTGTTGGTTTCAGAATTTCCATGCATAAAGATCTTAGTACAGTAATCTAGTTTGGTAAAGGAAGCTTGAAGCTGTTTTTGTCTAACGCTTATTTATTTATTTACTTCACTCTATCACCTAGGTCTCACTCTGTCACCCAGGCTGTCACCTAGGTCTCACTATTTATTTATTTATTTATTTATTTATTTATTCATTCATTCATTCATTTCACTCTGTCACCCAGGTCTCACTGTCACCCAGGCTGAAGTGCAGTGGGACAATCTTGGCTCACTGTAACCTCCCCCTCCTAGGTTCAAGGAATCTTCCCACCTCAGCCTCCCAGGTACTTAGAACTGCAGGTGCACACCACCACACCAGTCTAATTTTGTATTTTTTTTTTTTTTAATAGAGACAGGGTTTCACCATGTTGCCCAGGCTGGTCTCACAGTCCAGGACTCAAGCAATCCTCTAGCCTCAGCCTCCCAAAGTACTGAGTTTGTGGGCCACTGCACCCAGCCTTGAGTAAAAGTCTTAATGGAATGTATCCATTAGGGAGAGTAATTTCCCAGTGGAACTGGGGGCGCTAGAATAGATGCCTGGAAGTCAAAAAGCAATTAATGTCTGCCACACTAGTTAAGTGGGTAAAGTCTTGCTACCCAATGGTGCACTTATCTTGCTTTCAGATTTTATGGAAATGCCTTTGCAAAAATTATAACAGTGAGAAAATTATGACAGTGAGAGAAATCTGACCTAACTAACTTTATCTTGCCTTTAGCCTTCAAACTTCTCTTGGTCATTCCTGGGCATGGGCCAGGCTAACTGTGGGAGAAATATAGTTTACTGTTTAACCTTAAAGCAAGGATGATAATAGCCCTTCCTCAAACTACCCCCTCCTTATTTGGGGACAAAACTGCTTTTGTAAAAGTAATGGAAGGCCACAATATTAGGATTATGAGAGGGATCTGATTTCTGCTAAGATGTAGGCATAGTTAAATGAGAATCAGCCATTGTTCCGGAGGTCACAAGATTTATAACTTCCTCAATTACTCCTATAAATAGCATCACTCTTATAGAACCTAAGATGGCCTTTGAGACGTCTTTTCAGACTTTTGCATTTCTGAGGACCGGATGATTCCACCTGAACCTGCAACTCTTAACTGGTAACATGGCCCCCACCTGGAAGAAGACTCAGCACACAAGTACTGTTTTCCACACCCTTATGGTTACATCCACAACCAATCAGCAGCACCGATTCCCTAGCCACTTGCCTGCCAAATATCCTTAAAAACCCCAAATTTGGGGGAAGGCTGATTTGAGTAATAATGAAACTCAACTCTCCCATTTAGCTGGCACTATGTGTATTAAACTCTTTCTCTGTTGCAATTCACCTGTCTTGATAAATTGGCTCTATCAGAGTAGCAGACAAAATAAACCCATTGGGCAGCTATAAATTTGGGGGCTTGTCCATGATAGCCTTTGTAAGTACTTGCCTGTGGTACAGCAGCCCCTCACTGGCAATGGATTCAGAGGCCAGCCCAAATAGCCACTTAGTTTTCTTGGACTAAGGACTACCCCTGGCACCATCTCTTCTAGTAGGGTGCTGTTTACCCATAATGCATGGATCTCATTGCAATGGAGAACTAGTTCTTGAAAGACATCCAGTATTTCAGGTGCTGCCAACATCCCCTTCCTTCTCCTGATCTGTTGACCTCGCTAGAGACACTCTTGCCCCATCATGGGGACTATCCAGCTCTCCCTAGATTGTCGGAATAGTCTCGGTTTCTCCTCTGTTGGATCTCTCCCCTGTTGGATGGAGAATAGGAGACCTGTTTGGAGGAATGCTCTTCTCGTTTGAGGAATGGATCTGGTCTGGAATCTTGGTTTGAAAATTCTTCTGTTTGTCTTTACTTCACTGTGTGTGTTTATATGTATATGCAGAACATCTCTATAGGAATGGCTGATGGAAGTCCAGCCAACTCGCCTATTTTGTCTGACCAGTCACATTCAGTAAGCCTTGAAGGAAGTGTTAGTGGGAGCTCAGCAGGTCTAATTTAGGGTGACCATCTGCCCTTCCATCCTGCCCTGAGACCACCTGTTAAAATTCCCAGCCAGAGGTGATCCCTCCCCATCTTGAGTGGATCAAAGGGCACAAATTTGAGCCTTGCCAGGTCCATACTTGGGTGCTGAGTGGGATATCTAGTGTCCGTGCTGTGTTCTATCACATGTATTTCACTCTGGCCAGAATGGGAAATGTTAATTTTGTTCCCCCACGTAGCCTGTTGGGTGGCAACTTGCAAAATGGAGAAGCCTTTGCCTGTGGTTCCATGAAATGAAACAGGACAATTTTTTTTTTTTTTTTTTTGAGACAGAGTCTCACTCTGTCACCCAGGCTGGAGTGCAGTGGTACAATCTCAGCTCACTGCAACATCTGCCTTTCAGGTTCAAGTGATTCTCCTGCCTCAGCCTCCTGAGTAGCTGAGATTACAGGCACCTGCCATCACGCTCAGCTAATTTTTGAATTTTTAGTAGAGACGGGGTTTCTACATGTTGGCCAGGCTGGTCTCAAACTCCCAACCTTCAGTGATCCACCTGTCTTGGTCTCCCAAAGTGCTGGGATTACAGACATGAGCTACCATGCCTGGCCTGGATGATTTTCTTTCGTAATGCGGTTCCCATAGTTATGATGCAGTAAGCAGGATCATCAAAAGCCACTTCACTCCTCTGGAAGTTACAAGGAGAGAAAACCCAGAAACCCGACAAGCTGGCCAAAGGGTAAGAGTTTCTTATCAGCCAGGCTTCCGGTCTCTCCGTTTGTGTAAACTGGTTGAGTGAATGGTGAAAGTTACTGTTTTTCTCCTCTGCAAAGTTATGATTGATAGGAAAAAGGATTTGTGTGACTAGTCATTTCATTTTTTCTGTGTTATTCTGTCATGGAGAGGGGTACCACAGTGTAGAATGTGGGCTTAGAACCCCTATAAGCCTGCTATTGGAGCCAGTCCTGTAGACTGGTCAGTTACAAACTTTGCTGTGGATCTCCAAAACAAAACAAAACAAAAACAGATGAGGTTTTCCTTTCATCTTGTTTTACGTCCTTGAGAACCTGACTTTGTGACCATGTGGGGGTACCCTCTCTTGGTCTCTGCCATCCAGAGGGTGGGAATTTTTGGTTTTGTAACATGCAGCAATCTAAAAGGACACATGATAATGTCATGGCTAGCCTTAAGAATACCCTTGAACAGTTAAAATCTTTTGCAAACTCAAAAGTACCTGCTCTAGATTGCTTCTGGGAAAAATAATAGCAACTGCCTCATGGCTGTAGCTCAGTAACTAAGGTTTTGCCCTTTTACTACAGCAGCCTGGGTTCAATTCTCAGTTCCGGAAATAAGCCCTTTCTGGTTTGATATTTGTGTGACTTTTGCCATGTGTTGATTCTTTTCCCTTCCATGAACAACTTCTAACTTCCTGTCTTGAATTTTCTTTTCTCAGAATCACCTTCGGAGGGATTCTAATTCTTGTGCAAACTGCTTACCACCTCTTTAAGAATACCTTCCGACACCCATGGTGAAGTCATAACCTTAGTTAAGGCTTATCAGTTTCACATGGGAGGTTACTTTTGGTAAAAAATAGAAGTATTGGCTGTTTGTCTTGGCTAAAATCTAATGATGAGAGATTTAAAAGTGTTTTCTATTGAGAGTCCTATAGTTGAAAATTGGCTTAATAAAGGCTAATATTTGGGCTACATGTGTCTAGATATTGTTTGAAAGCACCTGCTGTCCCTCTATAAAAACTTCTTAGTCAACAGAATTCTGATTGTTCGTCGTTTACTCCTGTCTGCACACCCTTCCTCTTATATCTAATCTTTTTGAATACATATATATATATTTTTTTTTTTCTTTTTTTTTGAGGTGGAGTGTCACTCTGTCACCAAGGTTGGAGTGCAGTGGCGCAATCTCAGCTCACTGCAACCTCCGCCTCCCAGGTTCAAGCAATTCTCTTGCCTTAGCCTCCTGAGTAGCTGAGACTACAGGTGCGTGCCACCACACCCAGCTAATTTTTTGTATTTTTAGTAGAGACAGGGTTTCACCATGTTAGCCAGGATGGCCTTGATCTCCTGATCTTGTGATCCACCTGCTTCAGCCTCCCAAAGTACTGAGATTACAGGTGTGAGCCACCATGCCCAGCCATCTTTTTGAATTTTGGGGGGAACTAGAAATTACTTTGAATTATAAAAAAATTTTAACCTAGATATGTAATAGCTAGATAAGAGCCATACTTTTTAAAATGGCTAATGGTAATTGTTTACAATGAATAATTATTACTATAGGGCGATACTCCTTTCTTTGCATATTTAAATAAGAAAAGTATGCTGTTACACAGCAAAAAGGTACAGAATAGAAAATGGGCTGATTACAGAGTGGGTTAATTGGTACTGGATTGTTCAGCAGCCTTGGGAAAATGTCCTTATCATAAAATTCACTATGGAAGTATTGCAGTCTCATCCTATAGTGTTTCCCTCTTTTAGGGACCCAGGATTCAGTGTAAAAATGAGATCCTTGAATTTGGGGATCTATTTTGCCTTCCAGCTATGCCTGCTTATTAGGCCCTAGGAACTGCATGCTTTCCTATCCCTGTTCCTTAAGAGTCTCCACCCTAAAGCCATACAATGAAGAAATTTATGTCTTTAAGGAAATCTCCATATGTTAGAGTGTCTACTTTTCCTGGATATCTTGAGTAAACTTTACCCACACAATTTTCCCTTGGTTTAAATAAAATATTAATTCACTATTTTGTTTCACATAAGAATTATCCCTTTAAAAATATAAATTTGGAACTGCTTGGCTGACAATGATTAGGGCAGCGAACAGGTAATCAAGAGACTGATGGTTTAAAATTAAAACAAAAAGAAATAGAAACTTTAAAATTGGTAAACGGAAATCTCATAACTTATAGGCAGTATGGACACATGCGCTTCTGTCTGTGTATCTATATGTGTTATGTGAGTGATGTTTCACTGCAAAAACATAAAAGAACTCTAAGTAATTAGCTTTAAAAAATAAACACTTAGGGCCGGGCACGGTGGCTCATGCCTGTAATCCCAGCACTTTGGGAGGCGGAAGTTGGCAGATCACGAGGTCACGAGTTCAAGACCAGCCTGGCCAACATGGTCAAACCCCATCTCTACTAAAAATACAAAAATTAGCCAGGCATGGTGGTGCGTGCCTGCAATCCCAGCTACTTGGGAGGCTGAGGCAGGAGAATTGCTTGAATCCAGGAGGTGGAGGTTGCAGTGAGCCAAGACGGTGCTACTATGCTCCAGCCTGGGCGAGAGAGTGAGATGCTGTCTCAAAAATAAATAAATAAATAAATAAATATAAAAAATAAAATAAAAAGCACTTAAATCAGATGTTTTGTCAAAAAAAAAATCTTTAATGTGTTTTTGTTCATGTGACTCTAATAATTCTTTAAAAATACAGTTTTTAAAAAGTCTTCAAAATTTAGACATTTGTTCATTAGTTCTGTCCTGTGTCCTAGTCTCTACACCTGGTACATAATTAAAATTGCTTTCACTAAAAACAAAAGTCATGTGTTCTTAATAAAGAGGTGTGGAAACTGGGCATGATGGCTCATGCCTGTAATCCTGACACTTTGGGAGGCAAAGGCAGGAGAATCACTTGAACCCAGGAGTTTAAGACCAGCCTGAGTAACACAGTGAGACCCTGTTTCTACAAAATAATACAAAATTAGCCAGGCCTGGTGGCTCAGGCCTATAGCCCCAGCTACTCAGGAGGCTGAGGCAGGAGGATCGCTTGAGCCAGGTTGGTCAAGGCTGCAGTGAACTATGATCAGCTCACTGTACTGCAGCCTGAGCAACAGCATGAGACCCGTCACACACACACACACACACACACACACACACACACCCCACCACCACCAACAACAACAATCACAACAAAACAAAAATAAAAAGACATGGAAATGTGATTATTTGTTTTTTAATTTTTGAGACAGCGTCTCACTTCATCAGCTAGTCTGGAGTGCAGTGGCACTGTCTTGGTTCACTGCAACCTCCACCTCCCATGTTCAAGTGATTCTTGTGCCTCAGTCTCCTGAGTAGCTGGAATTACAGGCACATGCCACCATGCTCAGCTAATTTTTGTATTTTTAGTAGAGGCAGAGTTTCACCATATTGCCCAGGCTGGTCTCAAACTCCTGACGTCAGGTAATCTACTCACCTTAGCCTTCAAAAGTACTGAGATTACAGGCTTGAGACACTGCGCCTGGCCAAAATGTGATTTTTTTTTAACAAAAATAATTTTGACTAGTTTAAAGGGTTTAAGGATTAAGTTTTAAAAATATAAAACTAAATTTTTTAAACATATTATAAAAGGCTTATAACAATTGATCTCATAAAAATATTCTGTCAGTGTGAGCAAAGTGGCAAAAATTTAAAGGGGCTTATTTAATTTTTCTATAAATTAAACATTAATATAAAAACACACAGATGTGGGGCCAGAATCTGCACTCCTGTGTCTAAATAACAGGGTTTTCATTAAGCGTTAATCTCCTCCTTAATAAAATAATTATAAAGGATTAAAAGGATTTATAGATATCTTACCTTATGGTCAAACTAATTAAAATTAGATTTGTTTATATGATTTTATTAAAAAATAGCTTTAATGTTAATGATACATAAATCCAAAAATGGAATTTGGTTTACTCTTCTTTAAAAATTTTTTTGTGTAATATTGAACAACAGTGAAAATTTTTATTTGCCTTGTAGATAAACTGCAGGAAAAAAAGGAGAGAAGAAAATAGAGAGAGATTCACTTGGCTTCATACTGTCTTCATTGGGTCTTGTTTGGAAACCTGAGCTTCCTATAAAAGATTCTTGCCTTTAAAAGTTTTTTGAGCCAGGTGTGGTGCCTCATGCCTTTAATCCTTGCACTTTGGGAGGCTAGGGTAGGCAGATTGCCTGAGCTCAGGAGTTTGAGACCAGTCTGGCCAATATGGTAAAATCCTGTCTTTACTAAAACACACACACACACACACACACACACATACACACACAAATTAGCTGGGTGTGGTGGCCTACACCTGTAATCCCAGCTACTTGGGAGGCGGAGGCATGGTGGAGGTTGCAGTGAGCTGAGATTGTGCCATTCCCCTCCAGCCTGGGTGACAGAGCAATACTCTGCTTCCAAAAATAAATAAATAAATAAAGTGTTTTTCAGTTACCACTTTGACTAAATAAATGACCTATGATCTTATTTTGTGATATATAGTGTTTTAAACATTTAGTATTTGATGACTTTTCCAAAATCAAATAACAAATTAAGGCTTTTTTTTTTTTTTTTTTTACCTCATTAACCTTTTAAATATTAGGTCCCCTCAAGTCCAAAAGAGACATTTGGCTTATTGTATATTAAAATCATATAGAAAGCATTGCCACATACAAAATAGTGTTTAACTTTCTTTAAATTATGTTGATATAAATGTATTATTCCAAATTTGTATAATTCCTATAATTCTGATATGTCTCAGTATATGTTATCAGTAATAATTATGATTGTTATACTAAACTGTTATGCGTCACAGAGATGGCCAGATATTTTTGGGGATTACATCTTTTCTTTTCCTTTCTTTTTCTTTTTCTTTTCTTTTTTTTTTTTTTTTGAGATAGAGTTTTGCTCTAGTTGCCCAGGCTGGAGTGCAATGACACGATCTCGGCTCACTGAAACCTCTGCCTCCCAGGTTCAAGTGATTCTCCTGCCTCAGCCTCCCAAGTAGCTGGGATTACAGGCATGCACCACCATGCCCAGCTAATTTTTTTTATTTTTAGTAGAGACAGGGTTTCTCCATGTGGTCAGGCTGGTCATGAACTCCTGACTTCAGGTGATCTGCCCGCCTCAGCCTCCAAAAGTGCTGGGAATAGAGGCATGAACCACTGTGCCCGGCCCGTGGATTATATTTTTAACTGTGGCTGTTCTAATACAATTGTTGTCTTATTTTGATGCTTTTGAATGGCAGTCAATAATCAGTTTTAAGACTCTGAAGGGTGCTCTTGAATGCAGATTTCTGATAATGTTAGGAATTGAGCCATTACAATTAAAAAAAAACAAAAGTGAAAACTTCCAGGACTTTTGTAGAGAGCTGATGTGTTCATGAAGACTGCTGTTCCTATATCAGGCAGAACAGGAACTAATTACATGGACTGAACTAAAAAGAATTAAAATAATCTTTTTATGACTTTTTTTGTTTAAAACATTGCTAAGTTTTTTGTTTTTCAGAGCCCCCCAAAACCCCTTTATTGAGCTATTTACAGAATATATCCTTATGAACAAAATTTAAAACTTATTTCTTTCTCTTTATGTGATTTCTTCAGGATTTAAAAACTATTTGTAAGTATATTTAGTTTATGGCAATACAATTGTTCACATAAATTTAATAAACATCTGTTTTCTTTGATACCAGGACACCATTAGAGACATTGGTTATTTTATCAAAGTTTTGACTGAAATAGCATAATTTCACATATAAAAGAACTGCTTTAAGGAATCAAAGTTGACTTATAGAGGGAATAAAAGCCCCTTGAGTAAACTGGCCTCATACTTTGTCTATGCAGTCCCTTTATAGGGTTCCTGACCTGTGATAAATAAAAAGAGTCACTTTCGGACAGGCCCAGGAAGCCCACATTATCTTGGAACCTCAAGGGGAAAGAAATTTCAATTAATACAGATATTGGCAGGCACAGATAAATCCATGGTTGAGCTCACGGCTTTAAGAAGTCTAATCTGAGATTCTTTATTTAAAAAAAGTTAAAGCCAATTAAAGAAAAAAAAAGCTTATATGGCAAATAATTATTCTTGGTACACTTTATGCAAATAATTAGACCAAATATAATCAGACTAAAACCTACTTTGCCAATAAATTTGTCCTACTATGATTCGTTTTTAATAAAAATGATGACCAGAAAAAAATTATGCATCAGAAAAAAACTCATAATACACCTGTTGTTAGATTCTAGTCCTTTCCATTGTTTTTGAGGTTTTTATTATTTTCTGCAATTTAAAATATCCTGAATTCGGCTGGGTGCAGTGGCTCACACCTGTAATCCTAACACTTCGGGAGGCCGAGGTGGGCGGATCACCTGAGACCAGCCTGACCAACATGGGGAAACCCTGTCCCTATTAAAATACAAAAAAAATTAGCCGGGCATGGTGGCACATCCCTATAATCCCAGCTACTTGGGAGGCTGAGGCAGGAAAATCTCTTGAACCTGGGAGGCGAAGATTGCGGTGAGCCGAGATCGTGCCATTGCACTCCAGCCTGGGCAACAAGCGTGAAACTCTGTCTCAAAAAAAAAAAAAAAAAAAAAATCCTGAAATCTTTCCAAGCTACAAGTTCCCAAATTAGTGCTTTAACATTTTTTTATCTTCCATTTTTTTCTTTTTTACAATTTCTTTAAAATTTGTTTTCTTTTTCAGTCTTACTCCTTCTGTGTCTTCCATTTTTCAGACATAGACCCAATAAAATTGCTACTACCTTTTTCCTGAAGCCCTATAAGCTAAAGCTCATTCCTTGTAATATAGGCAAGAAAAGCCTGCAATGCCATGTCCTTCCTTCTCTCTAACTAGAGATGCTTTGAGTCTAACATCTGAATAGATTGCGTCCAACATTAACTTTTGTTTTTTTTCTGTTGCCATAAAAATATCTCATTTAAAATTTGGGCTCGGCATACTGACTCATGCCTGTTATCCCAGCACTTTGGGAGGCCGAGGTGGGAGGAACTCCTGAGACCAGGAGTTCAAAACCATCCTGGGAAGCATAGCAAGACTCTGTGTCTACAAAATTTAAAAAATAGTAATAAATAGCTGAGTGCGGTGATATGTTCCTGTAGTCCCAGCTACTCAGGAGGCTGAGATTGGAAGATCACTTGAGTCCAGCAGGTCAAGGCTGCAGTGAGCCATGATCATGCCACTGCACTCCAGTATGGGTGACAGGGTAAGGCTCTGTCTCAAAAAATATATAAACATGTGTTTGCCTTCATCACATATAGAGACCCTACCCCATCTACAAGGCCACCTCCTGGAATGGAACATAGCTGTTTAACTAAACTGATCTATTCTCAGGCCAAACAATGACTACAAAATATATGAACCGGAATAATTAAATTTGCTCTTTCCTATTTATCCCAGTTCATCTTTCTAACAACCCCCATATATAATTGGTTCTCAGGGCTATTCACTTGGGTCGCTCAGGGCTTCAGATCAATTGTACGAGAATGTCTAAAGCTAGGACTTTCACTCCATATATTAGGACTGATTATCTTACAGTCTACTGTTCACTTAAATGCTGTGCTAAAACTATGGATGAGAATACTAACCTCTTTGTCATACAAGCCTTAAAACCCCAATAAGGCCCCCATGAATACATATAGACAGCTGTAAAGTGGCTTCATTCCTCCTACCTTGGGGCCAAGCCCCATTCCAACTTTGCCCTCTGTCAGCATAAAAAAGGTAGAGCGATCATCAGACTTTTTCCATCTTCAAAGATCACACCTTAAAAATAAGGCATGGTAAAACCCAAAGGGAGGATTGAAACTGTCTTTGTAAAAATTGTAACAGTAAGCAAATTATGACAGTGAAAGAGATTTGACCTAACCAACTCCATCTTACCTTTAACCTCCAAACTGACCCTTGGTCATTCCTGGGCATGGGCCAAGCTAACTTTGTGAGAAATTTAGATTATAATTTAACCTTAAATCAAGGATGATAATAGCCCTTCCCAAAACTAAACCACCTTTAGAAAACTAATAAAAGTTTGCAAGTTTAGGATCATGAGAAGAACCTGAATTCTGCTAAGATGTAAGCATAGTTAAACAACAACCATTCATTGTTCTGGAATCACAAGATTTATAACTTCCCCAATTACTCCTGTAAATAACATCACTATTATAAAACCTAAGATTGGCCTTTTTATTGCTTGAGCCCAGAAGGTCAAGGCTGCAGTGAGCCAAGATTGCACCATCGCACTCCAGCATGAGCAACAGTGTGAGACTCTGTCTCAAGAGAAAAAAAAAAAAGTCTTTTAAAGTGTCTTTTCAGACTTTTACATTGCTATATTGCTATGGCCTGAACAACTCTGCCTTGACCTGGGATCTTGACTCACCTGGCCTTGTGACTCCCACATAGAAGAGGACTCAGCACAAAAGGGCTGTTTTCCACTCCCCTGATTGCACACTCAACAACTTGGCAGCATCCATTGCTTAACCCTCTGCCTGCTAACCTATCATTAGAAAACCCTAGCCTCTGAATTTTCAGGGAGGCTGATTCGAGTAATAATAGAACTACTATTTAGCCAGCTCTACATATATTAATCTCTTTCTCTATTGCAATCTCCCTGTCGTGATAAATCAGCTCTATCTGAGCAGCAGGCAAAATAAACCCCTGGGGTGGTTACATTCACTAGAACTCAAATTTTGTGGGACCAGGAATTTTTGTCTGTTTTGGTCCCTGCTCTATCCCATATGCATGGAATAGTGTCTGGCACGTGGTAGGCTCTCCATATATACTTTTGAATGAATGAATGACTAGACAGGATCTGTGGCACGATGGTTAAGATACAGTCTCTGGTGTCACGCTATCTGGGATCAAAGCCAAACTCTGTTCCTAGTAGTGCTGGCCTGTGTGGGTACTTAACTTCTCTGTACTCATGTACTAGCTTTCTCATAGTTAAAGTGGCATTGGTAATAACAGATCTTATTTCATAAGGATGTCGTTAGAATGTGCTTAGAAACATGCCTATTATGTTGACTATTGTTTCATTTATCTATTGCTGTGTAACCAACTATTCCAAAACATCTTGACTTCAATCAATATCTTATTTAATTGCTCATGATTCTTCCATTTGGGCAGGGCTCAGCAGGGACAACTTGTCCCTGCTCTCTGTGATGACTGTGCATGCTGAAACATCCATGATAGCTTCTTGGCTCATGTCTGTCACCTCAGCAAAGATGGCTCAAATGGTTTGAGACAGGCTGGAAGAGCTTGCCTGGAATGGTACATCTGGCACCGTGGTTCTTTCTGTTGGCTGTGTTCTCAGCACTCCTGCATGTACCCAGCTTTCAGACTGCTCCCTTTCCACGTGGCTTCTCATGTGGTGTCTCCATGCAACCCTGAGCTGCCATGTAAAAAGTCTGGCTATCCTCCTTTCAGAAGTGCAAAAGTGGAAGCTTCTAGGCTTTTTAAAGCTTAGTCCTTTTAAGGGCATAAGGTCTTAAAGCTTAGGCTGCATTCTTTTGACTTTTCAACTTTGACACTATTGACATTTTTGTCAAGATAATTTTGTTGTTGTTGTGGGGGATTGTCCTGTGCATTGTAGAATGTTTAGTAGCATCCCTGGCTGCTACCCACTAGTAGAGCAGGAATGCTAGTAGCATCCTTTCTCCACATTCCCCATTTGGGGCAAATAAAAGTGTTTCTAAACATTGCCAAATGTCCCCTGGAGAACAAAATCTCCCCTGGTTGAGAACCACAGGGTAAGTCACAGGTTCAGATCAGATTCCAGGGAGAGGCTTGGCAAGGGCATGAATACCAGAAAAAATCGTTCATCGAGCGCTGTCAGTGTAACAGAATATTATTGTCTCTGAACCTTGCATCTCTAAGGAATTCATGTTCTTGAATTCTGCTCATATGTTGAGCCGTCTATCCTTCTTCCTAACGGGCTTCTCATCCTAATTGTTTATCTGAGCGTCCCTGCTTGTCACTAGCAGTGCTCTGCAGTTTCCAGCAGTTTCCATATCTGTGTGCTGCTGTTGGCTTCCTCTCTTGCACCACTCTAGAGGTAGTCTGACGTCAGACTTGCCTCTAGGGTGATTCTTTCCTCTCCCTCCCATCCCCTGCGGTTCAGTGAGTTATCTCTGGTGCTCATGTCATAGCACATGACCAGGTTCTGGGGACAGATAAGGCTAATCTTGCAGCCTCCTAATATGTCATACTCTGTCATATCCACACATACACTCAATTGCTCTCTCCCTAAGAGGTACTTGCCTTGCCACCCCTCCCTTCCCACTCCCAGTTAACTCTTTTTTTTCCTTCAAGCTTCAGTTCCAGGCTTGCTTCTTCTAGGAAACCTTCCTGGAAAGCCAGTTCTCTAGTCCAATTTAGCAGTTTATTGAGGGCAGAGGCCATTTCATGTTCATCTTGAAGTTTCCAATATAGTATCTATTGCATGGAAGGTATTTCTTAGATCAACACAAGAATGATTTAAAATGAAAAACAAAAAGTTTAAAATTTGAGGAGAGCCTGAGAATGTGTAGAAGTGAGTCATATCGCTCTCTGGGGGAGAAGCTTCTGGGCAGGAGGAACAGCTGGTGCTTGGTCCTGAGTGTGGAGTTCGCTGAGTGGGGAGTGGCTGTGATGTTTAAGGAAGACCAAGGGGACCAGCTTGTCTGGGGGAGTGAAGGAGGAGGGAGGAAGCCAGAGATGGGATCAGACAGGTAACAGAACAAAGCATCTGGCTGTGTAGGTCAAGGTAAGGGCTCTGGATTTGACTCTGAATGAGATGAGAAGACTGGTGGAAGTTTTGTGCAGAACAGTGACTTACTCTGACCTGTATTCGTAGAGGATTGTTGTGGTTTCTGTGTTGGGAATAGGATATGGCAGGGCCAGGGAGGAAGCAGCAAGACCAGTCAGAAAGCTATAGCAGTAATCTGGTGAGAGATGATAATTGCCTTTCCTGGTGGATTGGCTGTGGCATATGGGAACAAGAGAGGTATCAGGGATGACCCCATGGCTTCAGCTCCGAGCAGGAAGAAGCGTGAAATGTTTTCTGATAGAGAAGGCTACTCAGGGGAGGAAATGACAAGTTTAGTATTTACATGTTAAGTGTGAGATACGTACTGCACATTCCATTGGTTGCGCAGGAGACAGTTGGCAATACAAGTGTGAAGTGGAGGGAGGCATATACATTAAAGATACATAAATATGGTTGTTCTTAGTTCTACTACTTAAGCTAAGATTGACTTCTGTGATTCAAACAATAACAACAAAATACAATGGTTTATTACAATAGAAGTTTATTTCTCGTAATTCCATAGTCTAGGAAAATTCCAGATCATTGGCAAATTGTGACAAGACCTATTTCTGTGGGGAGTTGAGAATAAAAACCTGACTGAAGTAGTTCAACAAATAATGAGAAAAGGGGAATTGGAAGTGGAGACTGTGTATAGACAATTCATTTAAGGAGTTTTGTTATAAAGGGGAGCCAAGAATTGGGGTGGTAGCTTGAAGGA
>NW_012108141.1:4848279-4862646 GCF_000951045.1 Mandrillus leucophaeus | reverse complement strand
TTAGGTCTAACATTTAAGTCTCTAATCCATCTTGAATTAATTTTCGTATAAGGAGTAAGGAAAGGATCCAGTTTCAGCTTTCTGCTTATGGCTAGTCAATTTTCCCAGCACCATTTATTAAATAGGGAATCCTTTCCCCATTTCTTGTTTTTGTCAGGTTTCTCAGGAAACAAAGTCAGATGTTTTTAATTTTTAAGGCTTTTTATTTTTTATTTGTTTATTTATTTTTTGGTGAGGCTCTATAGCTCAGTCTAGAGTACAGTGGCGTGATCTCAGCTCACTGCAAGTCCTGCCTCCCAGGCTGAAGCCATCCTCCCACCTCAGCCTTCTGAGTAGCTGGGACTATAGGCATGAGCCACCATGCCTGGCTATTTTTGTTGTTGTTGTTGAGACAGGGTCTCACTTTATTGCCTAGGCTGGTCTCAAACTCGTGAGCTCAAGAGATCTGCCCACCTCAGTCTCCCAAAGTGCTGGGATTACAGGTGTGAGCCAACATACCAGGCCTCTTAAAGTATTTTTTAGTAGGAAAAATTATAGCGTGTTTGTATGCTAATGGAAGTGGTTCAGTAGAAGGAAAAATATTGATGTGCAGGAAAGAGGGAGGAGAATTTCAAGAGCCTGGTACTTGGGTAAGTAGAGAAAATGCCAACCAGAATGAAGACTTGGCTTTAGATAGGAGCAAGGATGATTCATCAATAAAAACAACAAGCGGCCGGGTGCGGTGGCTCACGCCTGGAATCCAAACACTTTGGGAGGCAGAGGTGCGTGGATCGCCTGAGGTCAGGAGTTCAAGACCAGTCTGGCCAACATGGTGAAACCCTGTCTCTACTAAAAATACAAAAATTAGCTAGGCGTGTTGGCAGGTGCCTGTAATCCCAGCTACGCAGGAGGCTGAGGCAGGAGAATCACTTGAACCTGGGAGGCGGAGGTTGCAGTGAGCTGAGATTGTGCCATTGCACTGCAGCCTGGGCAACAAGAGCAAAACTCCATCTCAAACAAACAAACAAATGAACAAACAAACAAACAAGCTAGCCTGAGCATATGGACACAGAGGCAGGTAGGGAGATCAACAGGTCTGGTTTGTCTAGGACTGAGAGGTTTCCAGAATCATGGGACTTTCAGTGCCAAAACTAGGACAACCCTTCATGAACTAGAATGGTTGGTCACCCTAGAGGTAAGAGAATTCACAGGTGGAGTTTATAGAAGTTATCTTTGGTTTGCTTTGAGCAATGCCAAACGAGAAAGGGCAAGCCTTCCTCAGTGGATTCAACTCATTAATAAAATGAGATTATAATCCATCTATGTAGCCTAAAACCCAGTGTTATGCTGTGTGAGGAATATTACAATGAATAAGTTGTAGCTCCTGTTCTGGAGGAGTTTAAGCTAGTGGATGAGAAAAAAAGAACATGACTACATGTAAGGCAAGCCAGCGTGAGATGTCTGTAATGAGTTTGTTCACTGTAAATTCTCTGAGTCATGTTCCATATTCTTCAGGAAGCTATTATACACTAGAGTAGATAGTACTCAATAATAATAGGAAACATTTCCTGAGATTTTACTGATTTCCAGCAGCTGTACATCCATTATCTCTTTTCATCTCCATAACAGCTTATTAGATAGGTCCAGCTATTATCACCTTCATTTTACAAGTGAGGAAACAAATGCATAGTGATTAAGCTATTTGCTCCAGGTCACACAGCAAGTGATGGAAGAAGGTCTTGAACCCTGCTTGAACTCTGCAGCCCAAGCTTTTGAACACAACATTGCACTGCTTTCTAGAAATTATTATAATGCATGGAAATAAACTATGAGTAGCACAGACAAATGTCCTCAAAATTTAGAAGAAGGCAAAGTAATTTTTGTTTGAGAAGAAGTCGTCACGAATGGAACTTGAAGGAGGTTAGTATTTCATTAGGCAGAGGTGAGGGGAGGACAGGCCAGGCAAAGGAACCTCAATAAGCACAAAAGTTCTTTTTTTACCACCTCCTATTCTCATGCAGTCTCCAGCTCTGTGATCTGCTTGGTTTTCCTTCCTCTGCCTCCAAGAAGGAAGTTTGAATTTTCAGAAGGTGGAATCACAGCATAGAATGATGACTTTGACTTTCTTACATGCCTAGCTTACCTTTAGAGTTCTAGAATAGAGAACTCTGTTTGTCTTCAGGAGAATTAATACATGAGTGAATGAATGGATGAATGAATTCAGTGCTTAAATATATTTTTTAAAAGTATGACACATACAGAAAAGTATGTGGACAGTAAGTATTTTCATTAAGTGAACATCTGTATAACTGGCATTCAGATTACAAAACAGAGCATTACCAATACCTTGGGAGCCCTTGCTATGCCGCTTTCTAATCATTACCCCCCATTCTCTGCCAGGGATAATGACTCTCCTGACTCCTAAAATAAAACATTCACTTTCCCTGTTTTTAAACTGTGTACAAATAGAATTCTACATTTTGTTGTTTTTTGTATTTGACTTTTTTTACTCATTATAATGTTTGTGAGATTCATCCATATTACTGGATATAGCAGTAGGTATTTCATTCTCACCACTGAATTTCACAGCATGAATAGCCCCGAAAATCCCACTGTATATTAAAGAATTCTACTCTCAATTTGTGTTGGAATAATGTCTAGTTTTTGGCTAACAATAGTTCTATCACGAACATTCTGAACTTGCCTTTTGGAAATGTACTCATTTCTTTTGAGCATAAACCTACATGTACGTTTAGAGAGATGACAGATTTTTTCTAGTGCTTTCATATTCTAGCACCTTGCTGGGCTTCCAGTACTATCCATCGTGTACAGGAAAGGTTGTGGGGTTAAAGTGGCCATTTATCAGTGCTCTTGGGTTTGCTGCAGAGCTTCTTACTTCTTACCAGATTACAAAATGCACCAGGTAACTAGGCCTCCAGGATGTATTACTGAGATGAAAATCAAGTATTGCAAATTGGCTGTTTACCAAAGATCAAATAAAAGCCAATTTTACCTTCTTCCTGAGTAGCTCTGATCCAAAGCTATGAACATGGCCAATTTTTTTTTTTTTTTTTTTTTTTTTTGAGATGGAATCTCACTCTTGTCCCCCAGGCTGGGGTGCAATAGCATGATCTCGGCTCACTGCAGCCTTCACCTCCCTGCTTCAAGCGATTTTCCTGCCTCAGCCTCCAGAGTACCTGGGACTACATGTGCCCACCACCATGCCTGGCTAATTTCTGTATTTTTTTAAGTACATGTTGGTCAGGCCAGTCTCGAACTCCTGACCTCAGCTGATCCACCCGCCTCGGCCTCCCAAAGTGCTGAGATTACAGGCGTGAGCCACTGCACCTGGAGCATGGCCAATTCTTTCCATGTAACTCCAATTGCAGAGTCCTTATAGCTAACTGGTCCTGGCCAAGGGTGTTTTAGCTGCCACTATATCTACTACATGCAACAGGTGAGAGACATTCAATATTTACCTATTGGTTGACTGGTTTGATTCTTGATGGTATACTGAATCACATCCTCGCAGCTTTTCATAGGAAAAACTTTCTGTACTCTTCAATGTGGTAGCCACCGGCCTTGTAAAACTATCGAGCATTTGAAATATGACCAGTGCGACTGAGGCACTAATTTTTTAATATTTAATTTTAATATTTTTAAATTTTAAAAATGATACTCGACGCAATTATAGAAAGTTTTAAGTGTGCTTGGACTAACTTGACTGTGTGAATCTACTTTTTCAGCTGTAAATCATATGAAATCTAAATTCACATCAAGTTTTGTTTTTGAGATGGACTCTCGCTCGGTTTTCCAGGCTGGAGTGCAGTGGTATGATCTCTGCTCGCTGCTACCACTACCTCCATGGTGCAAGTAATTCTCCTGCCTCAGCCTCCCAAGTAGCTGGAATTAAAGGAATGTGCCACCATGCTTGGCTAATTTTTGTATTTTTAATACAGATGAGGTTTTATGTTGGCCAGGCTGTTCTCCATCTCCTGATCTCAAGTAATCTGCCTACCTCCCAAAGTGCTGGGATTACAGCTGAGAGCCACCACACCTGGCAATATTTTTGATAAATATTTCACAACCAAATTGAGACATGCTACAAGTGTAAAGGACACAAAAATACATTGTATAAAAAAATTTTACATTTTAAAACATTGATTGATAATATGTTGAAATAATAATATTTTGGATATGTTGGGTAAAATAATATATATTATTGAATTTAATTTCTCTTATTTATTTTCCTTTTTATTGATAGCACTAGTAAATTTTAAATTACACAAGTAGCTTGCATTACATTGATTTTAGGCAGTGCTTTTCTAGCGATCCCCAAATATAATGTTTCACTACAATTCCTAATAGAATCTTCTGCCTCAGGAAGCTAGGTAATAATGTCTATTTATATAAATGAAGAATATGTTGCTGAATATATAACTGATTATCAGGAAAGGGAGGTACATTTGATAGAGAAGAGTGAGCATGAACTGTGGAGTCAACCTGTCTGGGTTTGTATCAAAGCTCTGTCCCTTAAATAGTTACCTTTAATGAAGTACTTGACCTCTCTGAGTGTCAGATTTTCTCCTATGTAAATTGGGGATATGAATGCTGTAGAGCATGGGTAGCGCTCTGCCCTGATTCCCTGGGCCTCCTTTATCGTTTCTGTGCAGGAAGCCCCTCTGTCATTTGCTCACCCAGCCCATATCTGTGGCCATCTTTGGGGAACTGCCCTTGGGCTGCTGGAGCTGCTTGGGGTCATAGCCAGTGAGTGACTGGTGCAGAAGTTTGAAAGCCTAATTCCCTAACCTCAAACAAGGACAAACTTCAATGTGTAATTTACACATTACCCTAGAATCCCCCAGCCCAGGCAGAGACTTTACCTGGAAAAGGGACTTTTATCCCCAACTTACACTTGTCTCTCCCGCGTCTAAGGGTCAGCTTCTGAAGAATCCAACTTGAGGCAGCCATCTACTGCCTACGTTTTTTGTTTTTTAGGGATTAAATGAGAAATGCCTGATACAGAGACTTTTTTTTCCTTCCTTCCTTCCTTCCTTCCTTCCTTCCTTCCTTCCTTCCTTCCTTCCTTCCTTTCTTCTTTCTTTTTTTGAGTGGGTATTGCTCCATCACCCAGGCTTGAGTGCAGTGGTGTGATCTTGGCTCACTGCAGCCTCAACCTCCTGGGCTCAAGCAATCCTCCCACCTCAGCCTCCTTAGTAGCTGGGACCACAAACGTGCACCACCAGGCTCTGCTAATTTTTTTGTAGAGATGGGGGTCTTTTTATGTTGCCCAAGATGGTCTCAGACTCCTGGGTTCAAGTGGTTCTCCCACCTAAGCCTCCCAATGTGTTGAGATTACAGGCGTGAACCACTGTGCCCAGCCACAGAGGCCATTCTTAACCCTCTTCAGTTGCTTATACCATCCAATACACTCCAGTTATTTTACTACCACACCGGGAAGATGTGACTTGTCAGATATTTTTTACAATCCTGGAATGTTTTTGTGTTGAGACATCCATAGTCTCTTTCTCAGTTCCTTACCCCTGGCTATTTCTTCATTAGCTCAGATGTAACAAACATGTAAGAACTCAGAGGTTCTTGAGACCTTAGAGAACATTGAATCTACTTATGAACAACCAGTGTTGCATACGTTTCTGCAATTTCTCTGTGAGTACAGTGTTAAACAGATGCTATGGGTAATTAAATCACTCTCAAGGTATAAATGAGACTACTTAAAAGGAACATTAACTATTTCAGAACCAAAATAGGAGATCCCTTCAGTTAAAAAATAACTTACTCAAATAAAATATAATATACATGTAATATACTTTCTCACTATACAAATACACATAAATGTTGCAACTATAGCATTTTATATGTGAAAGACAATCTGCTTGTATTTTTGGTTCATTTTTTGACAAGTTTTTATAAATAGAATACTTATCATTTATGACATTTATTGCATGCCAGACATGATTCTAAGACATTCACAGACACTATCTCATTTAGTTTACTCAAAAACTCAGTTCAGATACGATCGCTTTGGAGAGTCCCTTCCTGAATTAATCACCTTCAGTTGCTCTGCCATGACCTTTATCACTACCTGTAATTTTTGTTTGTTTGGCTTATGTGTTTACTGTGACCCTCCCCACCAACTCTTTCCCCACCCCAATTAGACTGTGTGCTTCAGATAGCAAGTACTATTCTGCCTTGCATACTTCTGTATCCACAGTTGCTAGACTAGTGGCACATGCTAAGCATTCCATACATATTTATCGAATGACAGAATGAATTAAAAACTTAATGTAGATGAGAGCCCTGAAGCCCAGAGAGGCTAAAAAGTTAAGATCCCAGAACTGGTATGGTAAATGGCAAAACTCATATGTAAACTTTTGTCTTTTATCCAATAGGCGATATTGTCCTTTATTTTATGTGGGCTATAGAAGGTTGACATATCTTGCCTGTAAGGAAATCACTCCCTAGTAAGGGAAGAAAGTCATTCCCTTCCAGTCAACAAGTACTTATTAACCCTTGCTAGGTATTTTATGAAGCACTAGGAACACAGGCGTAAACAATACAAACACAGCCGAGGCTGGCGTGGAGCTTTTTGTCTAGACTCTTGAGTAAAGAAGACAGACATTATAGGTAATAACAAGTGAGATAAGTATTTTGAAAAGGAATGTAGAAAGATAGAAAAGAATAGCAAGGTAATCTAAACAAGTGAAAGGGGTCAGAGAAGTCTTCTCTGTGGAAGGGAATGTAGCTTGTCCAAAAAAACTGAGAGAAATAAAATGTGAAGGTCATGTAGAGGTGAGAACAAAAATGACAGGTGGTAAATAGAGAACAGCCTTGAAGATGATATCTGCAAATAATAATCACACATGATGAAGAGTGATGTGTCCTAACAGAGGTGGATTACAGTGCTACTGGAGTTAGGAGAATGGTAAGATTCTCATTATAGGGGAAGCTTGATGAAGTTATTATAATGACATTTATAATTACTTTGAGGGCTGAAAGAATATAGATACAATGAAATGGGAAGGAACCTCCAAACAGTTTCTTGTATCTTTGTTAATGTCACTTTTTGAGTAGGTAATACACTCCCATGTTTTTATATATGTATAATGCCTAAAACTGTACAATATTGCATTTCCACTACTGTTTCTCACCCATCCAATCTCCAAGCCCCACACTACCATAGGTAATCTCTTTTGTTAGTTTCTTTGCATCCTTTCAGAATTACTTTATGTAAATACAAACAATTTATAAATATAAATGCGAATCCCTAAACATTTTACCATACTATATAGCATATTGTATACACCATTCTGTACTTAACAACATGTCTTGGAAGTCTTCCCATATCAGCACATAAATTACTTTCTCAATTTTTTTACAGCTGCTCAGTGTTCATATGGATGTATCATAATTAATTTAATCTTTTATTGATGAGCTCTTGGAGTGTTTTCAACTTTTGTCTATCAAATAGTTTTATAGATATGGCAGCTTACAATTGTACAAATATATATATAATTTTAAAAGCTATAGCCAGATTGTCCTCAATGGAGGTTATATGAAAATACCTCCAAATGGTTAGATTTAACTGCATAACTAAGGATGAAGCTAGAGAAGCAAATAAAGCAAATTTTTTAAAAAGACACCACTCATGTACTTGATCATTTCTAACAAAACACTAGGTACAACTAGAAGTTAGAAATGGAAAATTGTATTATATGTTGGCTCAGGTATGGATCCAAATTTTGTGAGGCTTGAAGCTTATGCAATTGGAGAAGCCTTCTTTAAAAAAAAAAAATAAGAAATTACAAAATGTAAAATTAGCAAACAGAACTTTGGAAGGGGCTCATGTGAGAGACGGACCCAAAGTGTAATCTTCATTTGTTTTGTGGCAAATCTGCTGTGTGTAAGACTTACATACACACATATGAAGAAGAACAAATTACTCATCCTTTTCACCTGGGAGAAACCATGTTCAAAACATGTGGACCACTGCTTTCAACTACGTGTCACTGAGAATAACTCCACAGGCCTTAGTGCTTTCAGCTCCATGATGTACGTAATATTCCCTGTAGTTGCCTTCTAGCTCTCTAAGTGAATTCATTCAACTATGTGACACCTTTCATCTTAGAAATCCCAAAGACCTTACAGGTACTTTTTTTTTTTCTTTTTTTTTTTTTGAGACAGGGCCTCACTCTGTCACCCAGGCTGGAGTGCCGTGGCAGAACCACAGCTTACTGCAGCCTCAATCTCCCAAGCTCAAGGAATCCTCCCACCTTAGTTTCCCAAGTAGTGAGGACTACAGACATGTGCCACCATGCCCAGCTAATCTTTTTATTTATTTAATATTTTTTTGTAGCGATAAGGTCTTGCTATGTTTCCAGGACTGGTTTTGAACACCTGGGCTCAAGTGATCCTCCCACCTCGGCCTCCCAAAGTGCTGGTATTACACCTGTGAGCCACCAATACTAACCATATGACCTTATAACCAATATTAACAATATGATCATGCCATAGAGAAAACCATAGCATTATAAAGATAATTCCCTGGGAAGAGTTCAAAGGGCCCCCATCAATCTAATCTATCTTCATAATATGCATCAAAGTTGCAGCTGGCAAGTGGTGACCATTGGGAAATGACTTCTTACATAAAGTCTGAAAAAGACAAGCTGATGAATTGCATGTAATGGTCTGAACTTAATTATCTATCTCTGTAATAGGCAGCAGCTTGTTTGCCTGTTCCCACGTTCTATGGGTTCCTTAGGCCGGCACCTTTATGGTCCCTCTGGAAAGAGTAGACAGTCAACGGATGAGGAGACGAGGCATTTCTTGGAAAAGCAGTGCAAGAGAAAACAGGAGCGGAGTAAGGAAAAGAAAAGAGGAAGGGGGTACAGAACCAGGGTTAAGAGACAACAGAATTAACTGGTGTAATGCTAATTAAAAACAAAGAGAGAGCTAACAGAGCGATGGGAGAAAGACTTGGAAGGACTGCTGTTGTCCCACCACCAGCAGACCACAAACCTGTCCTTCTAACCAGGGCACTTTCTTTCACAACAAAGATAAACCTACAGGAAAAAAGAAAAAAAAAGTGAAAATCAAGTCTAAAAGAATAAAATACAGCATGGAATAAAAATTAAGAAATATGGAGTGCCTGCCAAACAAGATTAGGGTTTTAGTGGAACTGACTTCATTTAACAGAGAAAGACTCACTTCTGATACTTAAAACATAGGCATTATCCAATCAAATGAGACTTGGAAGGAGTCCCTATCCAGCCACCTGCTTTGCAAATTGTAGAGGTCCTATGATGAACTTTAAGTCACCTTGACCTTTAGCCAAATGTGCCTCATAAGCTGAGTTTCATGTTCATTGCCGGTGTCCAAATGTCCACAGCTGAATTCTCAGGTTTGTGGTGAACAGATTTGGTAACTTCTTGTTAGGAAGCATCTGTTACTGCTCTTGCTTCTTTACTTTACTTAAAGATGACTCATTAGGTAAGGAGAAGAAAGTCACCGAGGCCTGTGTATAAGGTAATTAATTTACCACCACAAACTGATACGCTGGAAATATCACCTTTCATCTTTTCTGATTTTGTGTTTCAAAAAGGCATTTTTTTTTCAATTTGTTTTCTTTAAAAATTTATTCTAATCTCATGGTGTCTCACTGGGTGATGGAAATTGAATCTCTTTCATTATTGAGGTTTGCTCTCCCTCTGGTCACATAGGAATCAAAGATACTTAAGCAGTGCCCAGAAAACTGGGTGTAGAAGTCACTATTGTTTTGGCTAACCCAGCAGACGTTCTCAAATTCCTTCTACTTTGCCACTTTCCTTGCAGCTAGGAGTGGACAAGTGGTCAAGTGATGATGCCGGCCAATGAGAGGTAAGCAGGTTTCGGGGCTGTCTGGAAAGGCTTTGCTTTTCCAAAGCAAATGAACGCAACATCCCAGCGCTCCCTCTTCCTCTCTTCCTCCTGACATTAACATGGACACGATGCCTGAAATTGCAGCAGCCATCTTACAATCGTGAAGAACAGGTCGGGAGAATTGCAGACTTGGTGGTCCCAACATCACCGAGCCACTGACTTGTTCCCAGAGTCACTTTCCTCCAGAATTCTGTTGTGAGAGAAAAAGAAACATCCTCTTTGTTTAAGCCACTGTATGTTGGTTTTACAATTTTTTTTTATTATTTGCAGTTAAAAACATTTCTAGCTGATTTAAAGAGTAAACAACTCTATTCTCCAGTCCATGGAGGTTGTTGCAGATATACCCATTGTTGAATGGTTCCTAGAAATCCAGTTGCAAACTGACCTTGGGCCTCTCACTGGAAATGAAAGTGACCAGGGTTGGGATCCTGGCACTTAGGGCTCCAAAGTCATGCAGCCATTCTCTCAGAGACCTTGCCTAGAGACTAGAAGTGGGTCCCTGCTTCTCTAAAACTCTATAGACTGCCCAGACTGGAGAAATTAACCCTTTTCCCATCTTGCCACTTTCAAAGGCACTCTCCTTCATTCAGATCATTTATTGCCATCTCCTCTATGAGTTGAGATTTTTACAAATCAAATGGAATGCCTTTCTTCAGGAAGCTCCTACTTTCTGCTCAGCTACAAATTACCTCTGAGACAAGGAGACAAAAACTGACTTATCTCCCCAAAATTGAGGAGGTTAAAACTATAGAGAGAACCAACACAAATTCATGTTTTAATGAATTACCTTGCCACACCTGCCAGTCTAGAAAAGTAACATCTGTGGCAGGAAACACTGTGGGACACTAATGATAATCGATTAACTAGGACAACTTTTGAACCCTATACCTGTACCTACTTGCATGGATAAAATCATTTGGCATGATTCTACATCTACACGGAAGGCTTTCCAATGCATGGAGCATGGGTGATATACAGATGCTGCTGCTGCTTCTTTTTCTTAATAAAAAGGGTCTTGCTCTATCACCCAGGCTGGAGTGCAGTGGCACAATCATAGCTCACCGTAGCCTCAAACTCCTGGGCTCAAGCGATTCTCTCCCATTAGGTTCCCGAGTAACTAAGACTACAGGCACATGCTACCACACCCAGCTAATTGGAAAAAAAAAAAAAAAGGTTTTTTGGAGACAAGGTCTTACTATGTTGCTCAGGCTGGTCTCCAGTTCCTGGCCTCAAGTGACTCTCCAACCTCAGATCCTTTCGTGTTGGGCCTGGAAAGTGCTGGGATTACAGACATGAGCTACTGCATCTGGTCTGAATGCTTCTTCATACTTAAACTTAAGTAAGACAGCTGGAGCCCCAGAAGCATGCATTTGGATTATGGTGTGGGGATGGGAAGGAGAGTGAGAACGTCAACTATTCATCCTGGACTTGGCCACATTTTTTCTTTTTTAATTTTTGATACAGTCTTGCTCTGTTGCCCAGGTTGGAGTGCAATGGTGTGACCTCAGCTTACTGCAACCTCCGCCTCCTAGGTTAAAGCAGTTCTCCTGCCTCAGCCTCCCAAGTACCTGGGACTACAGGCGCAAGTCACCACACCTGGCTAATTTTTGTGTTTTTAGTAGAATTGGGTTTTACCATATTGGCCAGGGTAGTCTTGAACTCCTTACGTCAAATGATCCGCCCACCTCGGCCTCCCAAAGTGCTGGGATTACAGGTTTGAGCCACCATGCCTGGCCTTGGACTTGGCCATGTCTAAGACTTTCACTGTTTATATTATTTATATTTTAATTAATTAATTAACTTACATTTTATTATTATTTTTTTTAACAGATGGAGTCTCACTATGTTGCCCAGGCTGGTCTCAGACTCCTGGGTTCAAGCGATTCTCCGGCCTCGGCTTCCCAAAGTGTTGGGATTACAGGTGTGAGCCCCAGCATCCGGGCAATATCATTCGTATTTTCACCTTTACTGTCTATACTTAAGTGAGAGCTTTCATTTGAAAGTATTTGCTTTTTATCTCTGGATTTGTTGTTGTTGTTACTGAAAGTTTTACTTATGTTTAAAATTCAATTTTCTGAAGAAGTAACCTTTACATGATTAACTGCAGGATTGGTTATACTAGCAAATGACTGGAAACAACCTAAATATGATCAACAGAAGTCTGAATTAAACAAATTATAGCACAACCATATCATGGATTGCTATAGCTGTAAAATCAAACAAGGAAGTGCTCTGGATAATCAGTGTCCAAATTCAATCTCCCATTTTGATCTCTTATCTACTAATTTCCCACACCCCTCATAGGTAATTTCTTATATATTTTCCCAGAGTTTCTTTATACACGAGTAAATAGAAATGTAGATTCTTCCTTTCTCCTTGTTTTTATATGAAAAGCAGGATACTTTACATACTGTTCTGTCCCTTATTTCACTTAATAATGTATTGGAATCTCTTTCCAAGATAGAGCCTTTCATTTGTCCAAAATCTTCTTTCACATCTTATAGTAACATTTTAAAGTTTTTTTTCCTGTAGGTCTTGTACATTTCTTGTTATGTTTATTCTTAGATATTATACTGTTTTTATGGCTTTTGTAGTCTTTCCATTCTATCTTTTAATTGTTGTCATTTCATATGTCTTAATATCTGCTTATTAACTGTCTGTCCTTTTATTTTTCTCTTGATTTTTAAATATTTTTGCAAACTCTGATTAGGTTAACAAATCCTACTCCTTTTGGTCCAGGTTTATCTTCGCACTGCAAAACTCTATGTTCTGAAGTTTTTGGTGCCCTGATTGCTATAAGCCACAGTGTGCTCAGGGCTTCTTACAATAAGATATTCTTCCTGACAGTCAAAGAAAAATTCTGTCAGAGGCTGAGTGTAAGGGCACTGCTGGACTGGAGCTCAATCAAAACTACGACATAATTTCACAAAAACTGTTCCATTAATTTACTACAACACAGCTAGTGTGTATCTTTCACAGATGTTTGCTTTGTCAGTTGAAACTAGTCTGATTCCTTGGTGCTCACAGCTCACTGTACTTCACATTTTCAGGAACCCAAAGGAAAACCTTTTCGTGTATTGAGTTTGGGGCCAGCTCAGCATCTATCTGTAACATCTTCCTGCACAATTATCTGAACTGCCTACTCTCACAATGACACACAATTTTAATGCAATATAATTACCAAAAATGTTTTCCATTCCTGTATTACTTGTAGGCAGTCATAATTGGCCAGAAGGGACAAATATGATCAGATCTATTACATAATTTCTACTGCACTGAAGCTGTAAGTAGGTGGCTTTTAAATGGGTCAATCTTATTTTCCAAAAATTTGGAGACAAAAGGCCATTCAATCAAAACCCAAATATTGGTGACCAACTATCATTCCCTTTCAATAAAAAGCCCTACATTTTCATAAGAGGCTATAATAACTGCTCCCCAATTACAGCAACATTATTTTCAAAGTCAGGTTTCCAATATTTAGGGGAAAATTACAAGGTGTGTGACTCTTCCTAGGCCACATTTCTCTCTCAATGCCAATATCCCAGTTATTTCAGGTTTCATTGGCAGCTTCATCAGAGCCCATTAGGGAGAAATGAAAATCATGAGATTTGGAGAATTGGTTGAAGAATCACAGAGTGTTAGAACTCATTTAATCCAATGTCATTTCACAGGTAAAGTAACCAAGGAAGAGAATGGTTAAATGACTTGCCCAACAACATGCAAGGACTTCCAAGAGACCAGGATTGCAGGCCGTCTCCTGCTTTCCAGTCCATCATTCCTTCTACCACATCATGATGCACCTTCCTAAGCATGAATGAGAAAACACGCCAATAATTATTTCAACAAAGTTGTGATAGCTACCAATGAAACTCCATACGTACATGTAATACTTCTTCAGCATTTCCTTTTCCTATTGGGCCATCTCATTCACTCTCATAGTTGTCATTACCACTGTGTAATCAATGACTTCAATTAGTATAGCCAGCCCTGGCCTCTTCTACGTACACCATTGCCTGTACTATAGCTCTACCCGCCTAATTCACTGACAATTCAAATGACATCTTGTTGAAACTGAGCTTATATTTAATATTTCCACTAAATGCATTCTTTCTGTATTTCCTATTTTGGTTTTTGGCTTGATGATCACCCAGTTGTCTACGTCCTCACATTACCCTTCACGTCCAATTTATTTTAATTTCTGTGGTTCCATTACCTAGATATTTCTCACCTATTTTCTCATCTTTTCATTTCTATTTACATGTCTTTGTTAATTCTCACCTATACTCTGTATCTTTTCTCTTCCAAATTTTTCTCCACACTACCTTCAGAGTCATTTTTCCAACGGGTAAATACTCTCTTGCTATATGCTTTTGTCTAAAATTCTTTGCTATCTTTTTCACGTCCATTAAATCATGCCCATATAGTATGATTATTTTCTTTCTTTCTTTCTTT
>NW_012108141.1:4837723-4844399 GCF_000951045.1 Mandrillus leucophaeus | reverse complement strand
CACTGCTGCTGCCACCAGCAGCCCCTGGATATACTTACCTTGGGCTGCCGTCACTGCTGGCCCTGAGTCAGGCCCATAGAGCATCATTGCTGCTGTCGCCTCTGCCAACACTGCCAGAATGAATTGCAATATCATCTTATTAAGGCTTAACTCAAGCTGCAAGCAAGCCTAGAAATGTTTGTACCAGGGCTTTTTGTCTTTTATAGTAGGAGATTGGCCTATGGTCCTAGTCATAGGCCAGTGGAAAGGAGACTCTCTGATTCCGGAGAGGATTAAGGCACTAGGCTCACAACATCTGTTTCTTGAACTACTGCCATGGTCTCCTAACTGATATCACTGTTTCCAGCCTTGCTTCCCTCCAACCACTCTCCGTACCAGCATCAGAGTTTCCTTTTCAAATGAAAATGTAATTTTGCTACTGTTCTGTGTAAAGCCTTCAATCAGCCTGGTCTCCTCAATGCCTAGATAAATACAAAATTATTCTAATACCCTACAAACCCTTCTAATGAGGTGTTCATCCCCCCAGCCATATTCTTCTGAACTTCCCATCCTCCAGTGAACCCTTCTGTCTGGCTGAAGTACTAGTTTTCCCAGTGAGTCACGCTGTTTAATGCCTCTTTGCCTTCCCTTTTATAAAAAGGAGAACTATGAAGGAATTAAAAAAAAAAAAAAAGATGAGCATCTTTCTTCAGAAAAGGCCAGCATTGTGGGATCTTCCAGATAGTGAGGGAAGTAAGGAAAGGTTCTTTCCAGTGTAAGGCTGAAGCTATGGACCAGTGGAAGATAATTGTATGGCGTGCCGCTGCAGTTGGAGGCACAGTCAGCCTGTGATCAGTAGAGAGGACGGCTGAGCCTACCCAGGGCACACAGTCCACATGGAAGAGGACAGGGACCTGTGTCAGGGAGCAGCAAGTAGCCAATTAAGCAAACTCACACCTCTATCCTATTTTGGGGGATGAGCATAATCCTGGGATGCTTATTTTGACCCATGGAGGAGAGAAAGCTCCTCAAATGAATACAATGGAATATTTTGCTAATGGACAATGTGATTTCAGGCCAAATTATACTTAATTTGAAGACTGTATACTTGTGGACTAGAAATCAATCATCATGACAGCGCGTGCTCATGTTGCTCCTCCACTTGTAGAAACAACCTGTCAACTTTACGTAATGAGATTCAGAACATATGATTAAGTATAGAGCTTACTCAAGCACAAAGCTTGCCACCAGGAAACACTTACTCCAAACAAATGGGGTCAGTGTTTCAAAGAGGAAAAGTTAATGTTTCACTTACATAAGCAGAGACAGAAATTTTAGCAGAATTACAACATTTTCCACACAAGCCAAATGCATACATTGCAGGGATTTGATTGGTTACAAAATGCTACATTTGCTTCATTCTATGAGGAGAGGTAGTGATCTTGGGGGTGGGGGGTCTTATCTCTGGTGCCATCTAGTCTTCTTAATGATTTATAGGGGAAAAAAAAAAGGCAGAAGTTGCAGCTGCACATCAAGTGACTCAGGCCACATAGCCACATTCCTCTCAAGGCTGGAATACTTGAAAATTCTAACAGCTTTAAACTTGAATTATTTAATTTCACATTTCTCCATTTTCATTAAGATATTTTGAGTAAAGCATAGTAGATGTACTCAACAGGTTCTGGGCTCCTTTCATATTCAGGAGTTTAGTTCTGCATTACTAGGAAGCCTCATTCCTACAGTGTCGAGTCCCACAGCAGGGGAAATAAGTCAAGCTATAAAGCTGATGGGATACTGGCCAATTGTTTTTGAGACAGAGTCTTGCTCTGTCACCCAGGCTGGAGCGCAGTGGCGCTATCTCAGCTCACTGCAACCTCTGCCTCCTCCTCAGCATCCCTCCTGAGTAGCTGAGACTACAGGCACACACCACCACACCTGTTTAATTTTAAAACAATGTTTTGTATCGACAAGGGTCTCACTATATTGCCTAGGCTGGCCTCAAACTCCTGGCCTCAAGCAATCCTCTTACCTCAGCCTCCCAAAGTGCTAGGATTACAGGTGTGAGCCACCGTGCCTGGCCTTTTTCTTTCTTTTTTATTTTAGACTTGGGGGTACGTGTGCAGATTTTTTATATGGGTATGTTGCGTGATGCTGAGATTTGGGCATCTAATGATCCTAGTGCCCAAGTAGTGAATGTACTAATGGATAGTTTTTCAACCCTTGTCTCTCCCCATTCCTCCCCACTTTTGGAATCCCCAGTGTTTATTTTCCCTTCTTTGTGTCCTTGTGTACCCAATGTTTAGCTCTCATTTGTAAGTGAGAATATACAGTATTTGGTTTTCTGTTCCTGAGTGGTTTCACCTAAGACAATGACCTTCAGTTCCATCCATGTTGCTGCGAAGAACATGACTGTGTTCTTTTCTATGGTATAATACTCCATGGTGTAGATATACCACATTTTCTGTATCTGATTCATTATTCATGGGTACTTGGGTTGGTTTTATGTATTTGCTACTGTGACTAGCACTGCAATGAACATAACAAGTGCAGGTGTCTTATTTTGGTAGAATGATTTATTTTCCTTTGGGTGTATACCCAAAGGACTTATAGGATTATATACCAATGGGACTTATAGGATTATTGAAGATCCTTCATTATCTGTCCCTTGTTTGCCTAGCTTCATCTCCCACCATAACTTTTCAACGTTAGGTTCTATAAACACAAAAATACTTGCAATTCTTTTAACTTAAGCTATTTCATGCCTCCATATCTTTACACGTGCAGCTCCCTCTGTCTAAACTATTATCCCCTGCTCACCCTTCCTACATGTCCACTGTTATCCTCATATTTATCTTTCAAGATGCCGTTTAAGAAAGAATCAACACCTCAGTGAAGACTATAGGCCGGGTTTATTTTTTGATCCTTCCTTGTACCTTGTACGTACTTCTATTGTTATATATCACAACATAATTCCTTATTTACACATCACTGTGGTATTTTATTATTATTATTATTATTAACTTTTTTAGAGACAAAGCCTCACTCTGTCACCTAGGCTGGAGTGCATGGTTCACTGTAGCCTCGACCTCCTGCGCTCAAGGGATCCTCCCTCCTCAGCATCCCTAGTAGCTGGGACTCCAGGCGCACACCACCACGCCCAACTAATTTTTGTATTTTTAGTAGAGATGGGGGTTTCACCATGTTGGTCAGGTTGGTCTTGAACTCCTGACCTTGTGATCCACCCGCCTCGGCCTCCCAACATGCTGGGATTACAGGTGTGAGCCACCGTGCCTGGCCTTTTTCTTTCTTTTTTATTTTAGACTTGGGGGTACGTGTGCAGATTTTTTATATGGGTATGTTGCGTGATGCTGAGATTTGGGCATCTAATGATCCTAGTGCCCAAGTAGTGAATGTACTAATGGATAGTTTTTCAACCCTTGTCTCTCCCCATTCCTCCCCACTTTTGGAATCCCCAGTGTTTATTTTCCCTTCTTTGTGTCCTTGTGTACCCAATGTTTAGCTCTCATTTGTAAGTGAGAATATACAGTATTTGGTTTTCTGTTCCTGAGTTAATTTGCTTAGAATTTTTGCATCCATGTTGCTGCGAAGAACATGACTGTGTTCTTTTCTATGGTATAATACTCCATGGTGTAGATATACCACATTTTCTGTATCTGATTCATTGTTCATGGGTACTTGGGTTGGTTTTATGTATTTGCTACTGTGACTAGCACTGCAATGAACGTAACAAGTGCAGGTGTCTTATTTTGGTAGAATGATTTATTTTCCTTTGGGTATATACCCAAAGGACTTATAGGATTATATACCAATGGGACTTATAGGATTATTGAAGATCCTTCATTATCTGTCCCTTGTTTGCCTAGCTTCATCTCCCACCATAACTTTTCAACGTTAGGTTCTATAAACACAAAAATACTTGCAATTCTTTTAACTTAAGCTATTTCATGCCTCCATATCTTTACACGTGCAGCTCCCTCTGTCTAAACTATTATCCCCTGCTCACCCTTCCTACATGTCCACTGTTATCCTCATATTAATCTTTCAAGATGCCGTTTAAGAAAGAATCAACACCTCAGTGAAGACTATAGGCCGGGTTTATTTTTTGATCCTTCCTTGTACCTTGTACGTACTTCTATTGTTATATATCACAACATAATTCCTTATTTACACATCACTGTGGTATTTTATTATTATTATTATTATTAACTTTTTTAGAGACAAAGCCTCACTCTGTCACCTAGGCTGGAGTGCATGGTTCACTGTAGCCTCGACCTCCTGCGCTCAAGGGATCCTCCCTCCTCAGCATCCCTCCTGAGTAGCTGAGACTACAGGCACACACCACCACACCTGTTTAATTTTAAAACAATGTTTTGTATCGACAAGGGTCTCACTATATTGCCTAGGCTGGCCTCAAACTCCTGGCCTCAAGCAATCCTCTTACCTCAGCCTCCCAAAGTGCTAGGATTACAGGTGTGAGCAACCATGCCCAGCCTGTGGTATTTATCTTTGCCTCAAGAGTCAGCATAGTTCCTGAATGAACAGTAGAACAAATAAATGGGCACATGTAATAGAGAAACATTTTATGGTCAGATGTAGCCTGGTATACTTAGAACATCCTGAAAATAATACTATTTGGTCAATGCTGCTTGGAATGGACTCATTGCCCAAGCTTTATAAAACTAAAGCGTTTTAAATTTATAGAATTTTAATAACTATAATTTAAAGTGATTATGATTCACATCTACCTTACCCTTTCATTGAATCATGAGTTTGTTTCCTCACTGTGAAATCATTGCATATAATTCTCTCCAGATGACAAAATAGTCATTTCAGCATAACATGCAGATATGGAAAAGACATCTTACATTTAATCCCTTTTTCAGTAAGGTATTTAACAGAGTATTTTATATATTTGTAGCAGCATTAGTATTCATAGCTCTACCAATCTTTAGTCAAATTTTGTTGCACAATTGTTAAGATGTTCTGGACTTCCAGGCTTCAAGAACATAAATGGATGAGGCTATTACATACAAACTCATAAATCAGATATGTGGGGTTAAATATGGGGTTTACTAAATTAAATGGGGATATTTAGCTAATTGCAACACTAGCCTAAGGATTGGCTAATGTTTCATTTCAGGACTTCTCATATGTTTTTACCAAGGTACACATTACAAAGATTAATGATTTTGTATTCCTGGAGAATCTAGATGCTCACCTCCTACAAAGGTAAAATTTATTTAAATTACTAATTATACCTAGATCTTGCAGTTTAGCCCATTATATATTGTTTTAAATAACTTAATTTTAACAAGACTTCTACATAACTTTAGAGCCTGTGCAAAGTGTAAGCAATAGCTTCTAGCCCTTCCCTTCATTTTGCTATATATGCCAGGAATTAGGAGCTACCAAGTTTGGTAAGCAAGTAGGGAGTGTAAAGAGTACTGAGCCCATCACAAAGATTTGGTTGGATCCAAACCTGTGTGTTCCACTTACTAGTTTTTGCTCTTAAGCAAGTAACCTAACCTTGTAGTTTCATTTCCCTCATCTTAATGAAAATAATAACACCTGTCTTACTTCCTCAGAGGATTATTTTAAAGGTCCGATGAAAATAAATTAGAGATCTGAAGACTCGAGCTCAGAAATGGGCAAGAGCAAAGGAAGTTCAGGTAACCAGAACCAGAGTCAAATACAACATGTTGAACCACTGCATCAAAGGCACTGCTGCTGCCACCAGCAGCCCCTGGATATACTTACCTTGGGCTGCCGTCACTGCTGGCCCTGAGTCAGGCCCATAGAGCATCATTGCTGCTGTCGCCTCTGCCAACACTGCCAGAATGAATTGCAATATCATCTTATTAAGGCTTAACTCAAGCTGCAAGCAAGCCTAGAAATGTTTGTACCAGGGCTTTTTGTCTTTTATAGTAGGAGATTGGCCTATGGTCCTAGTCATAGGCCAGTGGAAAGGAGACTCTCTGATTCCGGAGAGGATTAAGGCACTAGGCTCACAACATCTGTTTCTTGAACTACTGCCATGGTCTCCTAACTGATATCACTGTTTCCAGCCTTGCTTCCCTCCAACCACTCTCCGTACCAGCATCAGAGTTTCCTTTTCAAATGAAAATGTAATTTTGCTACTGTTCTGTGTAAAGCCTTCAATCACCCTGGTCTCCTCAATGCCTAGATAAATACAAAATTATTCTAATACCCTACAAACCCTTCTAATGAGGTGTTCATCCTCCCCAGCCATATTCTTCTGAACTTCCCATCCTCCAGTGAACCCTTCTGTCTGGCTGAAGTACTAGTTTTCCCAGTGAGTCACGCTGTTTAATGCCTCTTTGCCTTCCCTTTTATAAAAAGGAGAACTATGAAGGAATTAAAAAAAAAAAAAAAGATGAGCATCTTTCTTCAGAAAAGGCCAGCATTGTGGGATCTTCCAGATAGTGAGGGAAGTAAGGAAAGGTTCTTTCCAGTGTAAGGCTGAAGCTATGAGACCAGTGGAAGATAATTCTATGGCGTGCCGCTGCAGTTGGAGGCACAGTCAGCCTGTGATCAGTAGAGAGGACGGCTGAGCCTACCCAGGGCACACAGTCCACATGGAAGAGGACAGGGACCTGTGTCAGGGAGCAGCAAGTAGCCAATTAAGCAAACTCACACCTCTATCCTATTTTGGGGG
>NW_012108141.1:4808385-4836230 GCF_000951045.1 Mandrillus leucophaeus | reverse complement strand
ATCTGGATGATAGACACTCAGTTTTTATGATAGCATAGGTTCCCCCTTGGGCGGCAGTGAGTAGGTCTAAAGCCATATGGTTTTATAATGCAGCCTTTCTCATTGGAGCAGTTTCATTGTTTAATAACAAGATATCCCTGAAGCTATTATTTAGGACCTTTTGGTTAGGGCCTCTACCTGCCAAACGAACATCCTCAATACCCAGTTGTGATACAGAGATGGAAGCAAAATGATTATAACAATGCAACAAAGAACAAACACAAGATTGTAAGTGAGGAAGATTTGTGGGTTTTGAAAGGGTACCAGCTATTTGACCTTGGGCCCAGCTATAAACCAAAAAACACCATCCTAACTGTCCTCAGGGTAAGCTTGGCCATTGTATTTGTCCATCCTCGCACTGTTATAAGAAATACCTGACACTGGGTAATTTATTTATTTATTGACACTGGGTGATTTATAAAGAAAAGAGGTTTAATTGGCCCACGTTCCACCGGCTGTATAGGAAGCATGGCGCCATCTGCTCAGGCCTCAGGAAAACTGCCATCATGGCGGAAGGTGAAGGGGGAACCAGCACTTCACGCCAGGAGCAGCAGGAAGCGGGAGACGTGCTACACACTTTGAAACAGCCTGATCTCATGAGAACTCACTATGTCCACAACAGCACCAAGGGGGATGGTGTCAAACCATGAGAAACCAGCTCCGTGATCCAATCACCTCCTACCAGGCTCCATCTTCAACAATGGGAATTACAGTTTGACATGAAATTTGGGCAAAGACGCAGATTCAAGCCATAGCACCCACAGATGGGTGCTGCACAGCCAAGGCTTTCCGTTTGGAGCTGGCCATTAAATATCCAGTTGCTGTGCCCATTCACTGGCATGCCAATTAATACTTTCTAATATAATTTAATAAACCCTTCCCTTTGTGAATGGCCGAATGGCTACTACTACTCAGTTTTCAAGACTCAGTTTCACTATGCAGATAAATTTGTGAAAGAATTGAGAAAACTGTTAAGATTAGTTGTCTCTGGGCAAGGAGAGTAGGGGTGACCGTGAGAGGGACTTTTGGCTATATAGCCTTCTATGCTATTTGAATATCTCACAATATTAGTGTATTATTTTTATAATTGGATTTCCAAAAGTTAGAGAAATGAGGCTGTCGTCTTTGTTTTTTGGTTTAAAAATGACCTAAAATGTCTTGTAAAGAAGGCGCAAAAGCCATGTGGGAAATAAAAAGTAAAAATACCTTAAGTGGATTTTTAAAAATTATCGTCTTAAACATCACTGAGAGCTGTCGTCTCATATAAAATGTACTCATTAACACGCCAAAGGATAAAATAAATAAGTAAATAACGAGTGTGTTGTATGTCCTTTGTATAAGCAAAGCAGTTCTCTCATCCACCATTAGTGTGCCATCAGCCTTCCTCTTCAGTTCCTCCCTGACTGTGGGACGTGCCCAGGCTTCTGAACTGGGTACACCCAGTTGTCCTGTTAAGTCTTCCTACCACATGTACCCTGGTATCCTACCACAGTAACATATACTGTACTCTTCTTTTCAAATGTGAATCAGGTGTATATTGATCATTTGATTTTCATTATAACCCTGGAGAAAAAATGAAAGACAGGTATTACCTCTTTGCTGATGAGGAAAGCCTCTGCAGTTTTTCATGGAGCTAGGATGAGGATCCTGGTCTCCTAACCATGAAAGACGTTTCCTCTATTTCTCACATGCTGCCTCATCTCTCAGATTGTTAGACCTGGACTCCCAAACCACCATGCATGCATTCCGTTTTTTAAAATGTGATTATTCTAGTGATACTGTAAACATAGCTTCCTAATTCTCTTCTAATGCTATTTCACAGTACTCTACTCTTTTCCTGATAACATAAAAAATTGAATATATATACATATATTCCAATTGAGTGTGTGTGTGTGATATTTTTTTCCCTAACCGGGCTGTAGGCTCAATGAGGGCAAGGACTGTATGTTGCGCATCACGACTCTATGCCTATTTAGTGCCTGGAATACAGTAGGCATGCAATAAATATTTGCTGAATGAATGAATGAACACCAGCTACTTTGTTAGCTCCTCCTGTTTCCATTGCAGAATTCTTAAAACTAACTTGAATGGAGAAGGAAATTGGTTGAGTCAGGTATCTAGGAAGTTCAGGAATCAGTTGGCTTCAATCATAGCTCTGTGGAGGTTAGATTACACTTCTTTTCTTCTTCCTACCCCTTCCGCTCTTTGCCTTCTTTTTCCTCTTTCCTTCCTCCCCATTCTCCCTCTTTTCCTCTTCCTCTTCCTTCTCCTTTTGCTCCTCTGTCTCTGCCATTTTCTCCTTCTGTGGCTGGACCTGCTCTCCCTCCTCCATGCAGGGTGATGAAGATGGCAGCTGGTAGCTCTGGGATCTCTTGCCCTAGCTTAGCATCCCCGGGGAAAGAAATACATCTATCTCAACATCAGTATTTTAATTTTAGGAACAGATAATTTTTGGGTTGGGCAGGCCTGTGTCCTATGCTCCCAGTGTGGCTGGAGTAGGGGTAGGGTACAGTGATTGGCAGTCCCTCTGAAACCGTGTGGAAGCAGGGAATAGTGGTTTCCCCAAGGAAGGAATGATGAAAATAACATATGTCTGCCATAAATATTTTCATAGGGAATTTTATTAAGAAGTAAAGAAGAGGCTACTTTTAATATGAAGCAACTTCCTGTCTCTTTGAATTAAAGCTCCTTAAATGCAGCTAAATTATGATCTTTTGAATTGTTTGACTTAGATCATAAACTTTTACAAGATGAAGTACACTTTATTCTTCGAGTCTCAAGGTGTTAATAAGTCAAGTACAGCAATAAAGAGAAGCCCACCTACAACTTTTTACCTCTATCTGTTCAGCAAAGCAGAGGACAGCAAAACATTTTTGGTTTATTTTGGCTTCCAGCCAAATAGGAACTTTAGAAATTTGTTTGCAGATAAACTATTTCAATGTTGGAGAGGAAACGTACTGCTCAGTAACTACTGTGGGATGCAGATCCCCATTTCATGGAGAAAAAGTTGCAAGCAGCATGCTCATTTGCTGTGCATATGGAAAAACATAGAATGCTCACCATTCACATGACTGCTAAAGCATTGAAAGTACTGATATTTCTGTACCCTCCAGTCTTAAAGAGGGAAGTGGGTTTTCAGTTTTGAGCATTCGTTGATTTGCCTAGTTTCCTATGTTTGAAAGTTGTCTTCTGGGAAAGAAGTAATAATCAAAAAAAAATTTTTTTTTAAAAAGACCAAATTTTTCTTATCCGTTACTGCTTCAAGGTATTTTACTTTTATATCCTTCCCAGATTGGTATGAACTGTCTGAGAATGCAACTTTTTGTTGTTGTTGTTGCTGTTGTTGTTGTTAATTTTTAAACAAATATTTTTGTAGAGATGGGGTCTTACTCTGTTGTCCAGACTGGTCTCTAACTTCTGGCCTCAAGCAATCGTCCCACCTCGGCCTCCCAAATTGCTGGGATCACAGATGTGAGTCATTGTGCCCGGCCTGTAACATTTTTTAGAAATAGAGAATGAGTGTGACAAGTATTCTATTCAGTTGCCCAATAATGTAGTCAGATCAGATACTTAATTGCAGCTGGAAAGTATAATATGGAAAGTATTAAGTGGGGTTTTTTTGTCACAGTTTTTTTATATATATATAGACTTGATCTTAAGGAGAAGAAATAGTGAACTTCTATGCTTTTTAAAGTTATAAATATATATGAATAAGAAAATACTGACAGAAATGAAAACAGCCTCACATCCTGTACTTCCTGACATCCTCTTTTAATTTTGTAAAGTTTCCTGTCATTATTTTCCAGTGTATTTATTTTTAAGGAAGTGTCTTTAGCAAGAAGAAAGAGACAAGCACCGCTTCCCTCCCCCATCCCCCCGCTCTCTCTCTCTCTCTCTCTCTCTCACACACACACACACACACCCCCCTCAGAGATTTAGCAATTTTGCAGTATTATTATTCTACGATTCAGCAACCATGACCCATTTCTAGGTGGACACATAGATTTGGGAAGCAGTGGAGTGCAGCTTCAGCACCAAAGGGAAAGCAAGGGGTACCGTGTCCTAGATCTCTACATTTATTCACAGTGAAGGTGTGATGAAATAAACATGTCACAACTATCATTAGTTATTGTTGTTAAGCTACCATTCATTAAGCTATCGCTAGGTATTATGTGCTAAAGGCTAAGTGTGCTGTGCTAAGTCCTAAGTACTTTACACACACATACATGGAAGGTTTGTAATATGCCCTTCATATTTTAAATCAGCTTTGTTTCTTTTATGTTTTAAATCAGCTTTGCTTCTTTTTCTTTTTGTTTTTTTAGAGACAGGGTCTCGCTCTGTTGCCCAGGCTGGAGTGCAGTGGCACAATCATTACTCACTGCAGCCTCCACCTCCTGGGCTCAAGCGATCCTCCTGCCGTAGTCTCCTGAGTATCTGGAACTACAGACATGCACCACTGCACCTGGCTCCATGATTCTTAATGTCAGAATTTCTTCTGGGGGTTAAGCCTGTGTTTTTGGTGGTCATGACCCATTAGTAAATGATGAAATAAATTTAATGAGTAGAGATAAATTCAATTCTATAACATCTTTGTGAGGTGAATTATATTATCCCCATCTGACAGATGAGGAACATCAGAGCTTAGAAGGTTAAGTAACTCACCCAAATTCACAGAGCTTGTTAAATGTAAAATTGCATTTGGAGTCTTTCTGTCTCCAAAACCTTGCCTTAACTACTAAAGCTATACTGTACCATTTAACATATCTCATAATAATTCTGGGCCCATCACACCACAACTATAACTATATAGAGAAGAAAACCTACTTCCTCATATATCTTATAAAAGAGAAAATGGGGTTTGTAAATTAGCAACCAGCCTGTATTGTATTGAATATAGGCTTAAAAGTCTAATGTGTATGTGCATATGTATGCGTGTGTGTGTGTGTGTGCATGTGTGTGTATCAATTAGAGGGTGGGGAAAAACATTTATAGAACTCAGTACCATTAGTAAAAACATTAAAATTCATTGGCTTTCAAAATTCATGAAGGCCTTAGTCAATTTTCTGCTGTTATAGCAGAATACCAGAGACAGGTAATTTATTTAAAAAAGAAATTTATTCCGTTCATGGTTCTGAAGACCAGGAAGGCTGAGAGCATAGTACTGGCATCTGGCAGGAGTCATTCCATGGCAAAAGAATGGATGGCAGAAAGGCGCGCATGAAGCAGAAAGGAGAAGGGGGCTCACTACAGCTAACCCATTCCCACGATAACAACATTAGTCCATTCATGAGGACAAAGCCCTCATGACCTAATCACTTCTTAAAGGCCCCACTTGTTAATATTGTTACGATGGCAATTAAGTTTCCAACACATGAACTTTGGGAGACATGTTCTAACCATGGGGATGACTGACTTCTTAGGCAAGAGTTTATTACTTTAAAAAAATGCATAAAAATAATAGTTTGTGTTTACATAATGCTTTCCACTTTATACAGGGCTTTTCTAGATATCATGTGACTTTCAAACATGCTATGGACTTTATAGGTGCAGCCTTTGTATGGTACAGGCTGTAAAAGTGGTTCTAGCTGATAACAAGTAGTTATCAACAAGAAAGCTAACACATTTTTACCACAATCCATAGTATAAAAATGGTTCTTATAGATAACCTGCCATTCCCAGCTCACGAAGAAGTAGCATGGCTGCCAAATGAATAACCAAACAGATATATTTAATGGGCTCTAAAAAGTCAAACATAAAACCAATCAATACATTGGCTCTGGGACTCAAATAGCTTTTGCAGGAAACATCTTTACTTTCAGAAATAACTATAATGATGTTTCTTAAACACTTTTGTCATTTCAGAAAGATCCCCTAAAATTACTAGGGACACATTAGGTGTCAGCATTCATATATTCTTAGTCACTTCATTTTTTAGGGGAAAAAATGTATGCAAATTGACAAAGACAGAACCTCTTTTAGTTGGTGTTGGCTGTCATTTTATTCAGGTTTAAGTATGACTCTAATTACCCTCAAGGACTTTTTGACAAGTTTATCACATGACCACCAGAGTTTCTGCTATGGGTGAAGGAAGTGTTTTTGGTGGTCACAACAACTATCCATGATATCAATTTAGTGAGTACAGACAAACAATTTAAAAAATGAAATAGAACAGAATACATAATATCAGAATGTATCACTGGTAGTAAAGGTAAGTGTATTTCATAAAACGTTTTCTGCAGTACTGTGTTAGTCCCTTCTTGCCTTGCTACTGTGAACCCCGAAAATCTGAGACAGGTCTGTTAATTTAGAAAGTTTATTTTGCCAAGGTTGAAGATGAGCCTGTGGCACAGCCTCAGGAAGTCCTGATGACATGTGGCCAAAGTGGCTGGGGCACAGCTTAGTTTTATACATTTTAGGGAGACATGAAGCATCAATCAGTATATGTAAGAAGCACATTGGTTCTGTCTGGAAAGACGGGACAACTAGAAGCAAAGGCAGGAAGCGGAAGGGGCTTCCCGATCACAGATAGGTGAGAGACAAACGAATGGTTGCATTCTCTTGAGTTTCTGAATAGCCTTTCCAAAGGAGGCAATCAGATATACATCTATCTCAGTGAGCATAGGGGTGACTTTGAATAGAATGGGAGGCAGGTTTGCTCTAAGCAGTTCCCACCTTGACTTTTCCTTTTAGCTTAGTGATTTGTCGGCCTCAAGGTTTATTTTCCTTTCGCATTATAAAGAAATACCTGAGACTGGATAATTCATAAAGAAAAGAGGTTCACAGCTCTGCAGGCTTTACAGGAAGCAATGATGCTAGCATCAGCTTGACTTCTGGGAGGTCCTCAGGAAGTTTACGATCATGGCAGAAGGCAAAAGGAAAGCAGGAAAGCAGGCATGTCAGGTGGCCAGAGCAGAAGCAAGGAGAGGCGGAAGGTGTCACACACTTTCAAATGACCAGATCTCTCAAGAACTCACTATTGTGAAGACAGCAGGAAGCCATGAGGGATCCAAACACCCTCCCACCAAGTCCCACCTCTAGCATTGGGGATTACAATTCAACATGAGATTTGGGTGGGGACAAATATCCAAACTATATCAAGTGCTTATGTATATATTATGTGTATACTGAGTGAGGATACTTAATGTGGGTTTTGGTTTAAAAAAGCTTTGGAAGCCACTATGTTAAGGCATTATCACCAAAGGAATTTTAGTGAAAATAGAGTTTTTCGGTGGATGTTTCAGAGCACACAAGACTTTTTGTTATATGGAGTGGGGCACAGTGGAGAGAATTGCTGAGAGGTGATGGATGTTGATGTCCAAAGTACAAAGGAGGGCAAAGGAGCAAAACTCCACCTAATCCAGTTATACCTAGTGATGGTCCTAGTCTTTGGTCATGGCTATGGATAATAAGATTTAAGATATACCTGTGGGTAGCACTGGCAGAAAGAAGAGCAAAAGGTAGAGGAACAGACAGAAGAGGCAAAGAGGGCAAGAGGGAAAGGTCAGAGTGTTGACAGTGTGAGTTGGAACAAAGATTGGGATTTATGTGTGAAAAAGAGGAAAAGGAGAGATGAGAGCAAAACTAAGAGATGTACCAGATGAGGATTGGCAGATAGAATAACTTTCAGCTGCCAGTAACGTAAGCTCAACGACAATGGCTCAAACAACAAATAAATGTATTGATTGATTCACTGGCTTGGTTATGTCACAAGGATCCACAGTGTTGGCCTCAATTGCTTTCCCCTTGTGGATATATGATGGCTATAGGATGGCTAAAGCGGGGCTGTGGGTCTGGGATGACTGGAAGAGCAACTGGGATTTTGTGCTTCCTTACTCCCATTCAAGGAGCAAAAGGCTGGATTCCTGTGGATCTCTGAATGGCAAGGGATAACTTTCCAGAATACCCAGCACTCTTCTGCATACATCTCACTGGCCAGACTTGAATCACATGCCCATTTCTGAATCTATTACTGACAGATGGATGGCATTGCTTAGACCATTCAGATGCCTTTCTGGAGCTGGGATCAATCTGTCCCAGGCACATGACTAGAAGGGAGGAAAGCAAAATTGAGGTTCATTAGGAACAAGGGAGAAGATTTTTTGCTGAGTAGGCAATCAACAAAGTTCACTGCACACAAGAATTTTTAAAAACTTTGGTAACATATCCTAGTGGCTATAGTGGATTTGATACTGAACATTTCCATCACTAAAACAGTTTCATTTTTAGAGACCTATTATGTCATGTTCCTTCTCATAGAAGAATGCCTTTGAAGGTATTTAAATAAACTCAAAGAAATCAAGTACAAAGAGCTTCTATTTTCTGTATATTTTACCACCAAAAGAAATCTCAATTTCTACCCCAAAATAATATGCTGTATTCACTCCCTAGAGACAATGCACAATGATTGACCTCCGTTGGAACACACATCATAATAGAGAAGCACTAGCCATTGTGTAGAGCTTTACTTCTCTGCCTGATTCCCTCCCCAACTCAGAAGTTGTACTTCAGCACTATCCTCTTATGTCCTAGCCAACTTTCTGCATCATGACACAAAGACATTGATGGTTAGGATCATTCTAGCCTGAAGAAAGCAAGGGCAAAGTCAGCCAGGCTTAGATGAAATGCACACTGTTTGCTGAATGGCCACGGTGTTTTGAGGTTTCTCTTTATGAAAGGCTAGCATAAAGTCAACAGCCCACAGTTGCTCAAATCTGTGCTTTAGTTTCATTACCACCACCAAACACTTCTCCACCCAGGAGAAATACAGCTAAATGTTGTTTTAACTATATCCCCAGGGGAGTATTGAGTAAGACAAAAAGCACGCTAGGTCAACAACAGATCTTTTCTGTAAAAAGGAACATTTCAGGAAAATTAAACAAAGTGTAGAAAAGCCTTAGCTTGCAATCTGTTATTGCAAAGTTCAAACAATGGCTTTCCTCCCTGCTTAGACAAACACCAAGCAGGAAGCTCTGAACAGACAAAAAAAAAAAAAAAAAAAGACCATCCAGAGTCATAGAGGAGAATAGCTCATGATGATGATCATTGTTACCTCATTCCTATTTAGACACAATTAAGGCCATTAGTTCTTTAATTCCAATTCATCTGATTATTTTCAGAAGTTCTAGAGTGAGGACCTTACAATCCTAGAAATCCTAAGTGATAAACTCTAAAAATCGAAGCTCAGTTTTTCAGTTATTTCAAAGCTCAGCTAAAACCCCAAATAGTTAGACTCGCCTTCCCTTGTTCCCTGGCAAAATGTGCAGGTAAATTGCTCTCCCTGGGATCTCTACTGATGGTAGGGCCTATGGGAAAACAAGATTCATAGCTTGCTCACTGGTGTTTGCAAATACTTTCTGGAGTTTGAAAACTATACTTTTCCTATGCGGACTTTGTGATTTTCTGTTTGGCAAATTTTGTTATTGTCCTCCTGCTTTTCTCTTCCTCTGCTGTACAGTTTCAACATTCAGTTTTCCATTAATTGATGTCATAGTACCATCTCACAACAATGTTGGCTGAGCTCACTGCTGGCTGCCTTCATAGCAACCAACTGAAAATACAGGACTTTTCCCCATGGGCCCACACTGAACAAAAGCACCTTGCCACTTTTTTCTGTTTTAACATTTATCTACCCCAAGAGGAGCTGGGCAGAATTCAGAAAATATTTGCCATCTGGGAACAGAAATAAACAAGCAGGTCATATGAGAGTCCTTATTTTTTCAGATGCTCTTCTGATTATCTCACTCTGTTGACTGATTAATGCCATTCCCCTTGAATAAGTCATGTATATTACCTCAGTTTCTATTCTATGCTTCCTAAAGTTGACATTGCTAGGATGAGTAAATTCTTATAATAGGTGGGGATTTGGTGAGCACTAATATATTTGACTAAAAAATTTCTTTTATAAAGTGTTTTAAAAATAATTTAAAATTTCAAAAACTCCTTAGGACATTACCTAGCATTTGAAGGAAAGTCTAAGGCACTGATTTTCATTCCCTTCTGAGACCTTCCAGCTTTAAAATGCTATGAAATTATGAATAGAATAGTTCCCCCTTATCCTTAAAGGACATGTTCCAAGACCCCTAGTAGATGCCTGGAACTATGGATAGTACTGAACCCTAGACTGTCTATACTATGTTTTTTCAATCTGATAATCTAGACGGTTGCATCTACAGTGCAGATAACTGGACCAAGAGATTATTCCCCTTTGGAAGGGACGAAGTGGAATGTTGTGAGATTTCATCACACTACTCAGAATGGTGTACAATTTAAAACTTATGAGTTGTTAATTTCCAAATTTTTTCCCTTAAATATCTTCAGATCGTGGTTGACTGCAGGTAGCTGAAATTATGGAGAGCAAAACCATGGATAAGGAGGGAACTACTGTATATACTACCTAAGACCCAGTATGAGATTCTGAATTTTCTTTTTTTTACAAAGGTTAAATAAATCAGTTAAATATTGACTAGGTAATGTAAACCTATGCATAAAGCAAAATAATAGCATAATTCTGTGATTATGTAATAATACCTTACACACAATAGGTACTAAAAAACTATTTCTTGATTCTTGCCAACTTTTACATTTTCACATACCAGTTTTCTAACTATACAAACTCTATGTAGTGGGATTTTCAAATAGATGAGTCATTTTACAGCAACATATTTTATAGCTTATATAACTGTAATATGTTTGGAAGGAAATTTATTCCTTTAGTAGGGAGGGCTGTGTCCCTACTACGAGATGTGTCATTCCTATCATCCTTCACAGGGTCTTCTTGTTTCACTTCATATGTGTATGGCATTATAAAGGTCTACTGGAGTGCTATTTTTTTTTCTTCCATTACACAGAAGTCAGATATTAGAAGAGCAAAATCCATAAAATTCCTTTCCAGGAATATCCCAAACCAGACAAATTAACAGAAAACCAAAACACTTTTGACTCATTTGACCTTAACTATGCTAGTGGGGTTCAACATCTTCTCTAAGGTTCAGGCCCTTGTCTAGTTGGATACAGACTAGGTAATGTCCTCTTCGCTCCAATAAGAGAAAAAGGCATCCTTATTCCTCCTGGTTTTACCAGCATTCTCTGTATCTTTCTTAACAATCCCTGTCAATTTGCCCTGCCAATCACCTTCTACAGTTGCTGCTTGATTCACATTTGTGACTCTTGATTTCCAGTAACCCACTGAGTCTCTCCAGGTACATTCAGACTGGTCTCTCCCTGGACACCCATCATCATCATCACAGTAATAATATCTCCCACCTATTACTGTGTGCCAGGTAGGCAGCATGCATTATGTGGACTATCTTAATTAAACCTTACAACAACTCTATGAGGTGAGTACTGTTATTCGTTGCTTCAGGTTACTAAGAAAGCACACAGCAAATAAGTGGTAGAGGCAGGACTTGAACCCAGGATGTCTTCCAAATACTATTCTCCATCTCCTCTCAACTCTTGCCCAAATGGAGAACTGTATAGGAGCCACTTGAGTAACAGCCAAGCTCCCTAACCATATGGCATTGTTCCCATCTGTGAAAGGGCATGGGTCCAGCTGCATAGAATGATGTTGCCTGAGAAGACCAAGAGTCTTCTCTTAATTATCTTAGTGGCAAGAGGCTTTATTCATCTCCTTTGTACTCAAAATTAGCTTTTACTTTTTATCCACACACAACGCCACAGATAGCCCAGATTGAATTCATTATGGGCTATCACGTCCCTTGTCATTTGTTTATAAGAAGGGCTCTGGCCTGGCCTTAGCAACTTTTAGGTGAAGCCATCTTTAAAAAAAAAAGTCAAGAGCCACAGAAATAGAGTTCCAAAAATGACAAACATTGCAGGCATTCATTTTATACCCACACAATCTTTATTTTCCAATTTCTGCTGGTTGAAAACAAGAACAGTAAGAGAGCTCAGAAGAGAGTGGATCTTTCGAAATATTTCCAACCATTTATAGCCAAAAGCCAAACATACTCACTCCTACATCCTTATTTCATGCAAACTAGATAATATTAAAAAGACTTGGAAAATGCTTTATAGCTGTATGTAAGCTAAAAACCCTACTTAATCACATACAAATGAATGGGAGATATGAGTAGCAGATATAGGGCCTATGTTCTTCTTTACCATAGAAATCAAAAGGATGAAAGACTAAAGTGTGGATTCAATTGAGAACTTACTGGTGGCTTTTAAGAGGTGGCATTTTCCAGTATATATCTCAGGTAGTCTAAAGAGTGATACCACAGAGCAAATGAAAGTCTCTCAGGGGAACTGTTCTGTCTTGTGGTGACAGTCAAGGCAAGGTGAGAGAAGTAGACTTGTGGGCCAGGTGCAGTGGCTCACGCCTGTAATCCCAGCACTTTGGGAGGCCGAGGTGGGCAGATCACCTGAGGTCAAGAGTTTGAGACCAGCCTGGCCAACATGGTAAAACCCCATCTTTACTAAAAATACCGAAATTAGCTGGGCATGGTGGCAGGAGCCTGTAATCCCAGCTACTCAGGAGGCTGAGGCAGGAGAATCACTTGAACCCGGGAGGCGGAGGTGGCAGTGAGCTGAGATGGTGCCATTGCACTCCAGCCTGGAGGACAAGAGCAAGACTTTGCCTCAAATAAACAAAAACAACAGCAACAACAAAAGTAGATTTCTGGTTGCCAGGGTTCAGGTCAGAAATATTGTAAGGTAAGAGGGACCCTCTCACTTGATGAGAGCAAAAGTCTTAGCTTGGCAGGAAAGGAACTATCTAGCTCCTGTCTGAGTGACAGAAACAGGAAGAGTGAGCAATACCCCTCTCTGTGTTGCATTTGGCCTGTTAGGAAACCACAAGATGAGGCATGTGATAAACCCAGTCCGCTCCTGTCTCAGTGTTCTCCTCTGGAATCTTGAACCACACAGGAGTTTTCTCAAATGAGCAAACTGTCTGATTCTGGAAACTGATCACTCACCCAAGTACGAGGTTCCAGATGGCAGGGATCTGGTCTGTTTTGTACACAGATGTATTGTGAGGACCTGGGACGTAGTAGGTGCTCGGTGAATATTTGTTGAATGAACATTCAAATGCACATGCCACAGAGTCCAATAATTTGAGAGCAACCTGAGAAATGCTTGGGACTTGTTTTGCTTTTCACCTAAACAATGATGGCAAAACAAGAAAAAGGAGGAGGAGAAGGAGGAAGAGGTCATTTGTCATCTGCTGAGTTATTTTGTTCATACCCAGTTTGTGTTTGTGGCTTCCTTGCAGTAAAGATGCCACAAAATTGTAAAGGAATAATTGTGTGTTTTTGCGTATGTGTGTGCGTGACTATTCTTATTGATGTACGTATATCAAATCATGTTGCTATATCTACATCTGTGGTTGACTTTAACCTTTTTTCAACCCTGCTGAAATGAAAGAAAAGACTTTCCTAATTCTCCTGATTTAGTAGTAATTATTTAGAATTATAAGAAGCATGATTAGCTAATAATAGTGCTAATAAGAGAAAGGTAATCTGGTAAGGCCACTCTTCTACTCCAGAAATCTCAGGACATCTAAAATTGGGAGTTGGTGGCCATGTAAACAAATTCAAATTACCTTCCAGCAAAAACCTCAAACTACTTGTTTGAGATGGTTTTGGCTGGAAGACATGAATCCAGATCAAAATCAAAAGCCACAGAAATACTGAAATAGCTGAAACAGAGACACAGTCATTACAGGAAGCTCATGAAAGTTCAAAGGAGGTTAAAAAAAGAAAAAGAAAGAAAAGGAAGAGCTGCAGCAAGAAATGCTTGTGGCATTGCCCATCCCTACTGGAAATGTTGATGATATCCTTTGAAGAGGAAGAGGAAGGAGTTCGAGGTGCAAAACAAGCAGCCCAGACAGTGACAAAACAGGAAACAGGAGTGCTGATGAAACTGAACTGTGAATTGGGAAGAGAGCAATGCATTAAAGCCACAGGGCTGTGAAAGACACCCAAAAAGGACAATGTAAAAGTGGCAAGGGACTCAGAATTAACTATGGATTAAAGCATTGACAGATAGATAACGAAGTCTAAATTTTCTTATTGAAATGACCTAGAAACAAATTTAGTCATATTATTATCATTCTAGGAGTATTATATTGTACTAGAATTGCACTGAATCAAATACTGTTTGAAATAAATGGGCCTTCAGAATTTGGGAGGATTCTGTTGTTAATACATAGAGATATCTCATCATGGTGTTGATTAATAGTAATAGGCAACATTTAATACATTGCCCACAATACTTTATAGGTAATATCATTTAATCCTGACAAATTTTTTGGTTTGTTTTTTTGAGACAGGGTCTCCCTCTATCACCCAGGCTGGAGTGCAGTGACCTGATCATGGCTCACTGCAGCCTTGATTTCCCAGGCTTAAGAGATCCTCCTGCTTCAGCCTCCTGAGTAGCTCGGACTACATGCATGCCCCACCACACCTGGTTAGTTTTTTTTATTTTTAGTAGAGACAGGGTCCCACTATGTTGCCCAGACTGGTTTCTAACTCCTGAGCTCAAGTGATCCTCCCGAAGTGCTGGAATTACAGGTATGAGCCGCTGCACCTGGCCAAAAAATCTTAAAAGGTATATGATATTAACACTTTCAATTTATAGATGAAGTCTCTGAGGTTGTATGATTTGTTAAGGGTCAAGTTAAGGGCCAGCGTAGAATAGTTTATGACAATAACTTCCCACTCTTGATTCCAGAGCCTGGGTTCTCTGTGCCATTTGATCAATACATGACATGACATTCTACTGAGCACACCTCTGGCTCGTTTCCATTTCCATTTGCTCTGTTTACCAGAATTGTTCCTATGTCCTTTTGACAACCTTTAAAGAGAGAGATAATGGGCAGCAAAATGCCCAGAATTAAGGAGCGACCCAAGGAAAAAGAAAGAATCTAAGCTAATAAGGCCCCATGTCAAGTAGGCTATTACAGATTGTAGAATTCAAGTCCCTCATTAGAGTGAGTAAATTGTTGACCTCTAATTAAAAGTCTTACTAAAAGAATTTTAGCAGGTTAGTGACAAAATTCTTGCACTAGGTAGAGAATGACCAGTAAGTTATTTTATGTACACTTATTTAATAATATAACAATACTTTTTGAAGATTACTGTATCAAGAGTTTAATGTAACAGCCTTATTATAACTTAGAATACTGATTCAAACATCAGCATAAAATAAGGTATCCCTGAATTTTTCCCAACCAACAAAAACGTCCTTGTATTGTGGCCACAGCACGTGTATCTTTCCCTTCCTTCCCTCCCTCCCTCCTCCCTCCCTCCCTCCCTCCCTTCCTTCCTTTCTTTCTTTCTTTTCTCTCTCTCTTTTTTTTTTTTTTTTTGGAGTCTTTCTCTGTCACCCAGGCTGGAGTGCAATGGCGCGATCTTGGTTCACTGCAACCTCCACCTCCTGGGTTCAAGCGATTCTCATGACTCAGCCTCCCAAGTAGCTGGGATTACAGGCGCCCACCACCATGCCCAGCTGTTTTTTTATTTTTAGTAGAGACAGGGTTTCACTATGTTGCCTAGGCTAGTCTTGAACCCCTGACCTCAGGTGATCCATCCACCTCAAAGTGCTGGGATAACAGGTGTGAGAGCTGCCCACACCTGGCCAGCCTGTGTGTCTTTCTAATGTAACTCACAGTCTTGACACAGTAATCTTCAAAAAGACTGTCCATTCTTTTGACATTATTATTACTATTTGATACTATTGTTGTTATTCATATAATAACAATAACTTGGTGTGGTTAAGTTGTTTGTCTAACGTCACATAACATAGTAGATACTTCAAATTTCTCCAAAATATTTCGTCCAAAATTCATACTGTTTGCCAGTAAGGTCCAAATTGGATTAAGTTTAAGTTTATGTCACTTTAATGTAGTTGTTTTTAAAGAAATAAAAACTTTGCATCAGAATTCAGAGCATATGTTTCTCATTTGGCTGCCATTCCGGCTTTGTGGCATGCGGAGTTCACTTCCCCAGTCAGGACAGTTTTGGACGGCTGCTGCTCTTTCATAACCCAGTTGGTTTGTAACGCTCGTTAGGTTAGGGAATGAGCGCCTCAGACACTATTGCTCAGAATTCTTTAAAGTCTTAAGGCAGATTCTGTCTGGGTGCAGTGGCTGACACCGTGATGTGATCTAACACTTTGGGACAGTGGGGTGGGAGGATCACTTGAGCCTAGGAGTTTCAGACCAGCCTGGGAAATATAATGAGACCCTATCTCTAAAAAATAAAAAATAAAAAATTAGCTGGGCATAGTGGTGTGCACCAGTAGTTCCTGGGGGTCGGGGGTCAGGGGCTGAGGCTGAGCCAGGAAGATCTGTTTAGCCCAAGAAGTCAAGTCTGCAGTGAGCCATGATCGCACCAGTGCACTCTGTGTAGCCTGGATGATAGAGTGAGACCCTGCTACACAAAAGAGCAAACTCTAAATGAACAGAAAGACCTACATATACTTACACGGGCGAAGGCAACATAGAACACCAAGAGGCTTCCACTCAGAGCACAATCATGTTGCTGGGAATTTGAGGGCAGATGTAGAAAGATACACATGCTGTGGCCACAGTGCAAGGACATTTCTCTGTTGGGAAAAATTCAGGGATGCTTTATTTTATGCTGACATTCAAATAAATGTGCTTACTAGTAAATGCTCCTGGGCTAAGGCTGTTACAAGATGGAACGCTGTTAGCTTGGTTCCATACAGGATGGATTTCTAGACTTCTATAATTTTATTTGATTTGGATTAATGGGGCTCGAATGTATTCATGTGAAAAAACAACTGAAAATCATGTTGCTCTTTGTAGGATAAAATGAAATATAAATACTTACATTGTTAAAAATATCCAGTATATAATTTTGTTTTGAATAATATACTATTGTATACTATTATAGAATGATAATATTCTTAAAACCAAAGGAATAAGTTAAATGTATGCAGAAAAATGTGTAATTGAGAACGTTCTATCCATTAACATCTTTTTTCCTTAATATTTCGTGTGGAAAAGGTAGCTAGTTGCCTAACCTTGATTCTTATCCCAGCAGAGTATCTCTCAAGACAAAAACTACATTTCCCAGTCTCCCCTGTGGCTAACTGTGGCCGCGTGACTAATTTCTGTCAAAGATATGAAAGCATAATTCCTAGATGAAATGTCTAGAAGGGCGACTTAACAGAATTTTACTCAGCTGGGGGTGATACTTTCTGCATTTCCTTCTTATTTTGGCCTGCAATGCAGGTGTGATAACTGGAGCTTCAGCAGCCCAGAAATGACCTTAATAATAAAAGCCATGTGTTAAGATAATAGGGAAAAGAGCCTGGGGGTCCCAGATGATATTATGGAGTGGCTATAGCTAAATAGTTTCTCTTCCAACTCCTTTTATCTGAGAAAAGAAACCCCCAAATTCCAGCTTGCTTTAGGCTTTGGTAGTTTACTTTTTTTTTTTTTTTTAAATGTGCGACAAAACCTAATCCTGATATATTAGCAATAAAATCCTCGACTCCCAGTCCTAGCATTGAATTTCAGAACCCAAACACCTAAAACTACTGATAATCAGTATAAGAGTATAGTTTGAGAACCACGGGTTTGGTTCTTATCTGTGGATTTTTATTGAAAAAATTATAAAAATAATTATTGAAACTAACCTTTATTTTTATCTTTGTAAGTCTCGCTTTCACTGAAAAAAGAAAAGAATAGCTAAATGGCATTGGATCTCATTAGCATTTTCTTTCTCTGTCTCTGTCTGTCTCTATGTCTCTCTCTCTCTCTCTCTGTCTCTCTCTCTGTCTCTCTCTTTCTCTGTCTCTCTCTGTCTCTGTCTCTCTCTCTCTCTCTCTGCCTCTCTCCTCAGGTAATATTCAGCAATGATATAAGTTTCATCCTGGTCAAAGTATTTATTTTTTTGCGTATGTATACAACACTTTACGTTCATTAAGTATACCCACACAATTATCTCTTATGATTCTCATAATAGATCCATGAAGTAGACAAGACAAACAAATTTCCATTTCTACCAAAGTGGAAACTAGGTTTTCATCCTCATTACATCAATTTGAGGCAGATGGGACTATTATCTCTAACATACATAAAGCAGAATCATGAAATGATCACATCATTTGACCCAGTGCCTTGAATACAAGTTGGCATTCAATAAATACTTACTGGATGCCTGGATAAGTGCCTGGGTAAGTGAGAAAAATGATGCAGGGAAGCTAAAGGAGGTATCAGAGTCACAACATTGGAATTAAAATGAGGGGGTTTTCACTTCTATTCTATTTCTTTTTCCATTAATTACACCATGTTGCCTCTCCCTAGAAATTCATTCTTCAATTTGCTGAGTTGTCCATTTGAGTGTACTGTGGGTGGAAGGCAGTTTTCAGATGGTCATCAATGGTGAACTTCAGCTGATGCCCCAGCACAACATTGTACACACCACAAAAGAGTTTGCTTCCACTGGCAGCTCTCCCAATCCTCACATATTAATGCTCTGCCAACAGCTATTGTCTTTGACAAGTGACTGTGCTGGCAACATAGCATTTCCTTAAACAAAGCCCTTCACATGGATAGCCAGCAAGGAGTCCCATTTCTAGCTTTGCCTGACACTCTCACACAGCTAGAGTATTTGTTTTACTTGGGAAAATGTTCCAGGAGGCTCTGTGCTTGTGGTAATTGTTGTGGTTTAACAACAGTTTAAAGATTTGAACTAGGAAACATAACAGCCCCAGTGGATCCTAACATTTAGAACATTTTCTTTCTTCTGAAGGAGCTAAGAAATAAACAAGAGCCAGAAAAACCTGAAATTATCACCCTGGGTTATTCTAAGGTGTGTGTCTGAAGTGAATTTACATATTCTTTTTGGCAGACAACTGAGACAAATATTAAATGATTTCTCCTAAGTCACCTAATTTGTCAAGATATTAGCTATAAAGTCTAGGTTAGGGGTGTTCAACGCTTCCCTGGGCCACATTGGAAGAAAAATTGTCTTGGGCCACACATAAAATACACTAACACTAATGATAGCTGATGAGCTAAAAGAAAAAAAAAAAATCGCAAAAAAATCTCATAATGTTTAAGAATCTCATAATGTTTAACAAAGTTTACAGATTTGTTTTAGGCCACATTCATAGCTGTCCTGGGCCGCATGCAGTCTGTGGGCCGCGGGTTGGACAAGTTTGGTCTAGGTCCTGTACTATTCAGTTAGTTAGTGAATGGAATTCTAAGCCTGCCATTTGCTGGCTGTGCAAAATTGGAGAAATTAATAATTCTCTCTGAACCTCAGTTTGCTTTTTTTTTTTTTTTTATAGACAGGGTCTTGCTCTGTCACACAGACTGGAGTGCTGTGGCACGATCACGGCTCACTGCAGCCTTGACTTCTTAGGCTCAAGTGATCCTCCCAGATCAGCCTGTTGAGTAGCTGAGATAACAGATGTGTGTCACCATGACCAGATAAATTTTTAATTTTTTGTAGAGATAGAGTCTTGCTATGTTGCCTACTCTGGTCTCAAAATCCTGGGCTCAACCCCTCCTCTCACCTTGGCCTCCCAAAGTGCTGAGATTACAGGCGTGAGCCACTTCACCAGGCTCGAATATCAATTGGTATGTATTCATAACTGGAATAATATTTCTTGACTCAAAAGTTGTCAAAAGTTTAAATGAGATGTAAGGAGTCTAGAAATTTAGAAGTCACTCAATTCCATGTTCATTTCTTTCCTTCCCCCAGTAACTCTATTTCTAGAACACCTTGACATATTCTGTGACCAAGAAGAAGCACTGAGAAATTCAAAATAAGCTTTATCAAAGCATTCTAATTTGCTTTAGTATAGAGAAGTTTAAAAATTCCCATAACATGCATAATTCACAAAAATACCTAAGAGGATCTAGAAGACAATTTGCCTGGTTTACTTCACCTGTGATAATTCTGGTTCTTTGGTGTATTATACTTTTGGCCCGGATTCTGTAATAGCACTCAGAGAATTGGGTGAAAACATCTTGGTGCCAATGACCTTCTCACAATCCTGACCCCAAAGTCCTTACCTATCTATGCCTTTTCATAGCATGCCCATACTTTATTCAGCAAGTGTATTTGAAGAACCAAATATGTGCCAGGCACTATCTAGGTTCTAAGTATACGGCAATGAGCAAAACAGATAAAAGAGCTGTCTGTGAGTAGGGACAGACAATAAACCAAATAAGTATGGTCTGTTGGTGAGTGATAAGCATGACACAGAAAAATGAGGTAGAAAGAGAGACATGGAGTGTTGGGGGCAGGAGTTTGCAATTAAACATGGTGGTCAGGAAAGTTGCATGAGAAGATGAACAAGTAAAGACATAAAGGAGGTAGGGAATGAGCTCTGAAGAAATCTGGAAGAAGAGCAGAAAGCATGGGAAGAACATAGACTCTGAGGCAGGAAAGTGCCTGGCATATTTATAGAACAGTAAGGCGGCCAGTGTGGCTGCAGCAGAGACAAACAAAGGAGAAAATAGCGGGACATGAAGCGAGATGGGTAAGGAGATGGGGAGAGGGCAGATTGTGTATGGTCATTATAAGGACTTTGTCTTTTACTCTAAGTGAAATGGAAGTATTTGGTAGGTTTGAGAAATGACGTGATCTGACCTATGTTTTAAAAGAACTATTTCAACTGCTGGGTTGTGAAATAGACTGAAAAGCAGTGAGATCAGCAAGGAGATGGTTGCAGTAATCCGGTGAGACATGATGCAAATATTTGCTGATGGATGGGATGTGGGGTGTGAGAGACAGAGAGAGACTCCAAGTTTTTTGGCATGAGAAAGAAAAAGGATGGCGTTCGCCTTAACTTACATGCAGAAGACTACAGGAAAAACAGGTTTGGAGGCAGATCAGCAGTCTGCTATTGGACATACAAATTTGAGATGATTATTAGACATCCAAAGAGAGATGTCATGTAGGAAATTAGATATCAAGTCAAGACATAGGGGAGAAATCTGGGTTGGAGATATAAATGTGAGTGTTCTCAACCTATACATGGTATTGAAAGAAAAGAAGACAGATATTTATGTGCATAGAGACAGGCAAGTGGGTAAGACGTGGTGGAGGGAGCTTCTGCAAGGTCTCTACTGCGTGCTCAATTTTCCCAGTGGAAAGAGAAGCCACGTTATCCATAGGGAGTTTCTAGTTAAGGGTCAGGAGGAACAGCACATGCCCAGCTGTAGAGTAAGAGTGATTCCCAGTAATAACTGCCAGACTACTAGCCTTTATCTGGCCTAAGTTTCCCAGACTCTGAAAGTCTAGGGCCCATTCTGTCAGTGTGTCTCTTTGGTCCACCATCCCAGATCTCAGTTTTTCTCACCTGTATCTTTGTGGTAGGGTAAACATACAACGTGGCTCTTTCCTAAACAGGGACTTTAGTATCCTGGCTCAGAGAACCTGCTCTTCCAAGTCATTTGAATGCAGGGTGCCTGGAAAGGAGAAGAAGGAACCATCGAGTTCAACAACTTCAAACCTTGCTCCATTCTTTTACGTGAACCCTAGGGAAACAATTTTATTTTTGGTAAAAGATTTATATGTGCAGATGTTCGTAAGTGTTATTTATAATAAAAAATAATGAGGAAACACTCTAAACATCCCAAGAAGGGGGGAACGGTTAAATAAATTGTCATACACCTGTAAGATAAAATATTATATAGGCATTAAAAGCAATATTTACAACAATGCTTAATAAGATGGCAAATGACTACAATATAATGTTAGATAAAAAGTAATACAGACGTCAGTTGAATTGTGAGAGATTTTCTAACTCCAGAGAGATTCTTCAAGCAATCACTAGGTCAACAGACACAGATGTTTCCCTTTCTTCCTATGATAAAGATCAGGGATCCAAACTTGTTCGAAAAGTTGAAGAGGCACCATTTGTTCTCATTGGAATGGCAGGCTTTCCAGCAATTGTCCCATATGGATTATACAAATGGAAGAGCAGAGGAAATGCTAAAATGTCCCTTCTCCTGATGCACACATGTTGTAGAAGCAATGGCTGTTGGTATGGGCTGTTCTGTGTATTAGGAATTCTGGGCAAAGCCTAAGCCTTGGAAGGAGGGTGCTGTCTTGATCTGGTGAGAGGACCTTACTTTAGTTAGACATCTCATTATTGCAGTTACATGTTTATGTTGGAAATAAATGATTTGAGTGGGTTCAGATGATAACATGGTATTTTGAATATTGGCTTCCTTTCTTGCAGGCTTGATTTGCCTGGTGACCAAATTACTAGTGACTAGTTCACTAACTAGGTCATTCAGGGGAAATCAAGTTAACATAAAAGAAACATGTCACCTAATTCCACTTGATGGTGTTAAAACTTTAAAACCACCTTCTTAGACTGTAAAGATGAAATTAGGACCAGGTGTGGTGGCTCATTCCTGTAATCCCAGTACTTTGAGAGGCCAAGGCGGATGGATCACTTGAGGCCAGGAGTTTGAGACCAGCCTGGCCAACATAGCAAAACCCCGTCTCTACTAAAAATACACACACACACACACACACACACACACACACAATTAGCCGGGTATGGTGGTGTATACCTGTAATCCCAGCTCCTCGGGAGACTGAGCCATGAGAATCACTGGAACCTGGGAGGCAGAGGTTGCAGTTACTATACTCCAGCCTGGGTGATAGAGAGAGACAGAAAAAAAAAAAAAAAAGAAAGAGAAAGAAAGAAAGAGGGAAAGAGAGAGAGAGAGAAAGAGAGAAAGAAAGAAAAAAGGAAAAAGAAAAGAAGAAATTAGTTCTAAAGAAGATAGCTGGCCATCCCTGAAGTACTCCCAGTTTGCTGAAGAATTTCACATGCTTTGTATGTTATCTAGTAGTCCTATCTGCCTTACTTTTTAATTTAACTTTTCTTCTTCCTGTCTTGTGGACTGGCTGGCTCTTTTAGAACTCTTTCTGAAACGTGCATGGAATATATTAACAACTTTTAACGCCTCCTGCAACTCTTAAATGTATGTATGCATGTCTAAACCGAATCAAGAAAGCTTACAACAGGGCTTCATAGTAATAGTATTTATTTCAGAATCATAATTGTAAACATGAGAATAACTTATGAACTCTGGTTTAGCTCTTTTATAATTGCAGAATTATATTTTAGCTGCTGTTATATTAGATTAATTTTTAAATGTCATCTTGAAATAGAAATACGTATTTTAAGCGCTCATGCTAAGGTAAATGAAGAACACTTTTTAAATTTTCTCCAGAAGAATCATAAACAAGAGACTAAACAAATTACCTATAATGAAAGCGACTAATGAGCAAGCTGGTTTGGCCAGATACTATACACAAACTTTGATAACAGACAAAATGCTTACTTCGTAAGCTTTTTTTTTTTTTTTTTTTTGAGATGGGATCTTGCTCTGTCACCCAGGCTGTAGAGTGCAGTGGCACGATCACGGCTCACTGAAGCCTTAACCTCCCAGGCTCAAGCAATCCTACCACATCAGCCTCCAGACTCACTGGGACTACAGGTGCACACCACCACACCCAGTTAATTAGAATGCTTTATTACACTTGTGAAATTCTCTTGTCTAACCTGAATTTACATTCTATAGTGGTAACATAGCATATGTGTTGTTATTAAAGTGACTATGTAAAAAAAAATATAAAACTGTATATACAATATGATTCCAATTTTATACTTTCATATGTGCAGAGAACACAGAATGAAAGGAAGTATTCCTAATAATGGTTTGTCGGTGGTAGACTTGGGTTTTTTTCTATGTTCTATAGTTCTGTGTTTTCTAAATTTTCAGTCAGAAGCAGATTTTTTCTTATAATTATATTTTTAAATTGTGATGGAGAATTTTCAGCAAATATTAAAATAAGGAACGCCTTGGGAGTGAACTGAGATGGCGCCACTGCACTCCAGCCTGGGTGACAGAGTGAGACTCTGTCTCAAAGAAAAAAAAAAACGAAGACTACAAATTGGGCTCAGTGTACACTGCTCGGGTGATGGAGGCACCAAAATCTCACAAATCACCACTAAAGAACTTACTCATATAACCAAACACCACCTATTCCCCAAAAACCCATGAAAATAAAAAATTTAAAAATATATATACTCATCTTTATCCCAACACAGTCACAAAATTTTTAATTTTTTTTAGTAGAGGAAGGGGCCCATCGAGGCAAGAGTGTCTAAGGCCAATGAACATGCTAATGCAGCCCTGAAAGCCATTCCTGCTGCTGCCTTTGTAACTAATTGCCTTCTCACACCCGTGAAACTGGTGACTAGATACTGGCATTTACTGCAGAAAAAGCTCATTGGGCAACAGAGAGCGAGAAAAGCAGGAAGTGATTCTGCCTCATTTTCACCTTCCTGACTCATGCAAGAGCATCTAATCTAGCCATAGATGAGTTCTGGGGCTAGAAATCTAAATGGTTTTTAGATGGATTTTAGTGAAATGGCTTTTGAATGGACGCTGAGTGCCTGTCTCTCACTGCATCCACCACATTTGTGTGTGTTAGTAGAACTACTACAGGACCACACACCAGAGGAAGGGAGAGACTACAGGCGCCGATATAAAATCAGTTAAACTTTGCTGAAAATGAAGGAAATGTTGCTTCACTCTCCAAGGAATACTTGTGTTTCTGTGCAGATCAGATCCTGATTCCATCCAAATCAGAACAGACGCTATTATCACACTGAGCTAGTATACTTCCCCCTGCCTAATTCAGGTAACAAAAAATCCACAAGTAAGGAGATGGGGACAATTCATATTCAAGTAAATAACAGCTTCCAGCTTCTTTTCCCATTTTTCCTTCCCTCTGATCTCATCTTCTACCACTCTTCCTCTTCCTCACTGTGCTCCAGCAACCCCTAAAACATGCCACATGCACTCCCACCTCAGGGCCTTTGCACTTGCTAGTCCAAAGCCATCTCACTCACAGCTATCCTACATAAAAGGACAACCTCAAGCACCCCCTCTTTCTCACTCTACTTTTCTACACAGGACTTGTCACCTTTGGACACACTCTGTTTTACATGTTTATTTGCTCATGACATATCCACCCTTCTGGAAAATAAACTCTATGAAGACTGGATCTTTGATTTATTCACTGTTGTATCCTCAGCACCTGTAGTAGTGTCTGGTGCTTATTAAGTGCTCAAAACATTTGTAAATAAATGAATGAATAAATAATATTAATACCTTGGCTCTCCTTTTCTCCCAGTTCAATTCATTTTAGCTGCTGTGGTCACCTTCAAAGGTCCTTGAGAGAGACATGTCAATTAGGTCATGCACACTGAACTGAAACTGAGATGAATGACATCATTGGTCATCAAAATTTAGGTTAAACATTTCCTCAGTAGTTACTCAATATTTTATACATGAGGACAGACCCAAAGAGAAGTACTTGCTTAGGGCCACACAGGGCCAAAGTTTAGGTCTCCTAATTCTGAGTCCAGAGTAGTATTTTCTTTTACTTTCTTTTTTTTTTTTTTTTGACAGAGTCTTACTCTGTCACCAGGCTGGGGTGCAGTGGTGCGATCTCAGCTCACTGCAACTCTGCCTCCCAGGTTCAAGCGATTCTCCTGCCTCAGCCTCCCAAGAAGCTAGAACTACAGGTGCGCACCACTGTGCCCAGCTAATTTTTGTATTTTTAGTAGAAACGAGGTTTCACCATGTTGGCCAAGATGGTCTCGATCTATTGACCTCGTGATCCACCCGCCTAAGCCTCCCAAAGCACTGGGATTACAGATGTGAGCCACCACACTCGGCCAACCAGAGTATTTTCTGCTACATATCATAGCAATGTCTATGCTTTTGGTATTCTTATTACCAGGAATATTTGAGGAAAAAAATGACTAATATGGGCAATCCTCAATTCTATTATTATTATATTATATTTATTTTTAGAGACGAGTTTTCATCATGTTGCCCAGGCTGGTCTCGAATTCCTGAGCTCAAGCGATCTGCCTGCCTCAGCCTCCCAAAGTGCTGGGGTTACAGGTGTGAGTCATCATGCCTAGCCCTCTCTTTTATTTTTGTTGAGCTTAGAAAATGACATGGCTTTCCATCTTCACTTATATATAGCCTAAGTATTGGCATCACGAGTTCTACAACCTCACTTATGAAAGGAATTAGCTTGTACCTGTTCTCTAGTCACTTTCCCCCTAGCACCACCTACCAACTTTGTTTAAATTCCTACAAGTACCAGTAACAAAACAATTTTACCAAATTATTATTATTCACTATGATCCTGTCATCCATTGAGGTATGATATCCAATTAGGCAATGTTAGTTCCTGGAAAACTGAAACACTCATCATTTTGGAAATGAAAAGTAATTGCTGGATTCACTAGCCAGAGCACAGACAAAATTCATCTTGTCCTGAGAAATGTCAAAGCTTTGAATTTTTAAGTAAAAGTCTAAAAATATCTGGTGCTGAAACCATTATTGCCAACTAAGTGGTCCTGTATACTGAATTCTTCTGACTCAAAAGAATTCCTATAGCATCCCACCACCCCCAACCCCACACCTCATTCTTGTTTCTGTGAGGCTGGCAGTCAGAAAAGTGAGTCATTAGTTAGGCTTAACTTTTGGAGAGGTATATTATTTGCAGACAGATTGTACCTGAAAATTCTATTCCAAGATTTGAAAGGATTGTAGCAGAATTTTCCTGGGATACGTTTGCAATGACACTTGACAGAGAGAAGAAGGAAGATATGTGCCTAGATAGCTAGAGGGAATCTCAGCAGTGTTAAGGCCACCTAGAGCATCAAACCTCGTTGGGGAAAATTCTGGAAGACCTGCTGGTGAGCAAAAGACCAGCAGTAGGGGCTAATCTATCCTAGGGATGAGAGCAGGTGCCCTCTCATCACTCACCTGAAGGAGAAAGGTACCAAATAAAGCATTTCAGACTAGGAGAATGCAGCTAACTCCTAATGAAGTGACTTTCAGTTTAGTTTTGTTTTGTTGTAGCCAATCCCATTGTTATATGCAGTGTAACTTTCTGGGAAATAGCTGTAATTTCACTCATTTCTCTCCCTCTTCAAGAAGAGTATGGAAATGCAATTGAATGAGAATATGTTATTATAGGATATTGTGCTTAAGATCCTTCTGTATGATAAAGACAGAAAATCCTACTTACACAAGGGAGGAAATTTATTGGGTTGTGTAACTGAAAATCCAGGGATAGTATGGGCTTTAGGCACAGCTGGATTCAGGGTTCAAAATGTGTCACTAGGTCATGCATTTCCTTTATCTTTCACCTCTGCCTTCCACAGATGGGCTTTAGCCTCTGGTTCTACATGGGAGCAAGCTGGGTACACAGAAGTGCCAGCTTCATATTATCCCAGGTTCAAGTCCACTGGGAAGGAGTGCCTGCCTGGAGGATGCCAGACTCTCACTGGCCAGAGTGCCTCTGGGATGGGGATGGGGAAGGGGAAAACCCCATAACCACTGGGATTGAGTAGAGGGATGGAGTAAATCACTAACTAAAAAGTGGAAAGTGTAACAAAGAATGTCACAAGGAAAGGCCAAGTAACCAGAATGTTCATAAAATAGGGAAAACGTAATATCTGTTTAAATTCAAATTCACTGCATTGAATATTGTGTGACATCCCGTAACTGAAGAGATAGCAGTGTGTGTTCACCAAGGTTGAGAGTATAGGCAACATTGGGCTGGTGGAAAGGAATATAGAACTATGCTTCAGGATTGCTGAGTAATCATCTTGTTTGATTGCTTATTTTCCCATGTGATCCTGAGTGATTCATCTCACCTTTCAGGTTCTCAGACTTTTATATATTTTTTTCCCATCTGTTAAACAGAACTGCCTGTGTTACTTATCTTACCAGGCTA
>NW_012108141.1:4770275-4801988 GCF_000951045.1 Mandrillus leucophaeus | reverse complement strand
AGCTCAATTTTACAGACTGTTCTTTGTTACAAAACAAATGATTTGGGGGCTGCTTTTCATTAAAAGGAAAACCTTACTGAGGACTTCCTTACCCTCACTATCGGCCTAAATAATTTCTTTTTAACTCCTATATCAGAAGGTGCCAGATGTGGAGTTTCCAGTTGTCCTCTCCCCATGGAGTCGGGGCATCTTTACTGTCCTGGCATCAGTGTGTGATGGTATGCAAAGTACTGCCACAGAGAAAATTCCCTCAAGCCTCAGGGCCCGGAGTTTTACTGGAGCTCCACACAGGCAAAATTGATTAGCCATGAGACTGATTTCAGTTTCCAGTACCCAAAGTCCCCACCTTAGGTAACCTTGGTGGTGTGACTCAAAGCCATAATCACAAAGCTCTAAATCACATTGTTACTATCTGGTTGGCCCAAGGCCCCCAGGCAAACAGAGACGCTCTTGTCAGGCATGACATTCCAAGGACCTAAAGATTACCTCCCAGAAACCAAGAGCAAAGGCCAGATCACTCTTTGAGTAAGGTTCATTCCTTACTTCACAAACAGGCATCTCTGACAGTGAATATTCTGCCTCCATAATGACAGTCTGTGATAAGAAGAAATTAAATCAAAGATAAGCAGAGTTAAAAGATGAAGCAACAGAGCAATAAGGTCATAATTTGAGTTCCCAGAACCAGCCACGCCTGAAGTCAGCTGCCTCCTAGGCTCCTCACTTGCATGCACTACCATATTTCCTTTTTCACTTAAGTTTGATTGAGTTTATATCTGCCCTTTGAACTAGAGAAGTTCTGAGGTAGGAGAGAGCCTTTTCATTTCAAAGATTTGAAAGAACAACTGGAATATAGTGAGCAAGGGAAGGTGAGTGGTAGATAAAGCTAAAGACATTGAAAGGGGGCAAGATCATGTGAGGGTGTAACGGTGATATTAAGAATGAGGCATTATCCTAAGGGAATTAATGCAGAAATAGAAAACCAAATACCAGATGTTCTCACTTATAAGTGGAAGCTAAACATTGATACAAAAAAGGGAACAAGAGGTACTGGGGCTTATTTGAGGGTGGAGGGTGGGGAGAGGGTGAGGTTTGAAAAGCTACCTTGGGTAACTATGCTGATTACCTGGGTGAAAAAATTATCTGTACCCCAACTCCTGTGACATGCAATTTACCCGTGTAACCTGCATATGTACCCCTTGAACTGAAAGTAAAAGTTGGGAAGAAAAACAGAATTAGGGAATTTCTCCTAAGTGCAGTGGGAATCTTCTGAAGGATTTTTAAAGGCAAGCGACATTATCTGATCTATCTATACATCCATATATAGATTTTTTTTTTTTTGAGATGGAATTTCGCTCTTGTTGCCCAGGCTGGAGTGCAGTGGCACAATCTCGGCTGACTGCACAACCTCCACCTCCCAGGTTCAAGCAATTCTCCTGCCTCAGCCTCCCGAGTAGCTGAGACTACAGGCACCAGCAACCATGCCCAGCTCATTTTTGTCTTTTTAGTAGAGACAGGGTTTCACCACGTTGGCCAGGCTGGTTTCAAACTCCTTATTCAGGTGAATCCACTTGCCTTGGCCTCCCAAAGTGCTGGGATTACGGGCGTGAGCCACCGCGCACAGCCAATCTGAGCTATACTTTAAAACATATACAAGGAGAAAGGACAGGATTATGGGGAAGAGTGCAAACGATAAGAGTATTTACATTTAAGAAAAATTCGGAAGTAAATTGACCTGTTGGACTGTCTATGGATGGCTACTTTCTCTAGCAAGTGTCAAAAATTAGCCTCAGATTTATGGCATGAGCCAGTGGATGGATGGAAGTAGCATTTTTTGAGATGAGAAAATAGAGGAATGAGATTGTAGATCAGTTTGGGATATGATAAATTTAAAATGCCTGTGAGTCATTCAAGTAAGATGTTGGTTTCAAAGACACAAGAGAAGAAAGTATGTCAGAAAGCAGGGAGTGGTCAACTGTGTTCAATATTTCTGAGAGTTAAGATGAGTACCGAAAGTGTCTGCTGGGTCTGGAAACATGACAGCTTTTGAGGACCTCGAACAAGAGCGGTTTTAATAGAGTGGTGGCAAAGAAGCCATGTGAATTGGAGTAAAGAGCGAATGAGAGGCAAAGCAATTAAAACTGCACATATGCAACATTCTTAATAAGATTGTCTGTGAAAGAGTAAAGAGAAAACGACATGGGTGTGAAGTCTGGGGAAGGCTTGTTTGCTTTTAAGCTGGGAAATGTTTGGTCATGTCTGAATGCAGATAGATAGATACTGATAGAGATAAATATGGAAGATGTAGAGGAAAGAAAAATAATTTACTAGTCAGGGTAATGATAACTGCTATAACCAAAGGAATCTGCAATATATAATAGGTCAAACACAATAGAAATTTATTTCTCATTCACATGAAGTTCAAAACAGAAGTTCTGTTTTTTCTTTCTCTTCTTTTTCTTTCTTTCTCTTCTACTTTCTCTTCTTTCTTTCTTTCTTTCTTTCTTTCTTTCTTCTCTCTTTCTCTCTTTTCTTTCTTTCTTTCTCTCTCTCTCTCTCTCTTTCTTTCTTTCTTTCTTTCTTTCTTCTTTCAATGAATCAAGTGCAGTAGTGAGAAGTGGAGAAAGAGTAGAATGAAGAGTTTGATCTGTAACTGACTATGACCAATCAGTTGAGATAACTCACTACCTTCAGACCAGCCCCAAATAAATGTTGTTAATGGTAGCTGGGTCTTCTCTAACTGGTGATACTGAAATACAGACTGCATCCATCTTGTGGAAGTCCCATCCTTAATACTTGGTTTTCAAGTTTGCTGTGCCTCTCTGCATCAAATGGCAGAAGGTGTTACAGTAGGTAGCTAGCCAGGCATGAGTAGGGCAGGAGAGGGCTCCCCCAACACCCCTACTGGGAAGGTCAGGTGCCCATCTGGTGGTGGTCAGGCAGTTGTTAACTGTCTCTCTAAAATAATACTTGGTCACGGCCAGCATCAGGGAAAGGCAGTCTTCCTATATAGAGAGGAAACACCTGTAACTGGTAATCGGCAGCTTTCAGGAGTTGGGCGAGTGAACCCAGGCATTTGAGAGACAAAATGACAGAGTATGACAGAGTATGACCTTCCAGGGGCATTCCACTGGAAAAGGGAAGAAAGCCTCAGGTGAGCATGTGTACAGCTCCTTAAACACATTGTGCATGCTCACCTCCCAAGCACAAGGAGGGCACTGCACGTGCAGGTGGGTCACCCTAAGGGAAGAATCAAAAGAAAGGGGTGCAAGATGCCAGAAAGACACCAGCATATAAAACTCCAAGTCACAAGGTCAAACACTGCACTTGTCCTTCAAGTTGCCTGCTTGGGTCTCTTCCAAGTGTACTTTCCTTTTATTCCTACTCTAAAGCTTTTTAATAAACTTCCACTCCTACTCTGAAACTTGCCTCCATCTCTTTTTCTGCCTTATGGCCCTCGGTCGAATTCTTTCTTCTGAGGAGGCAAGAATTGAGGCTGCTGTAGACCCGTACAGATTTGCCACAGGTAACCCAGATATTCGCCACCCGTAAGAAAGGGAGAAGAAGCATTCTTGCTTTTGAAGCTAGCTGGTGGACCCATGCCACTTCTAATCATATTATATTGAGAATAACTAGTCATGTGGTTCCACCTAAAGGCAAGAGAGGTTAGGGAATGTCGTTTCTGGTCAGGCAGCCACTACTTCCCAGCAACAACTTTATAGCAAGAAAGAAGAAGCCTAGATTTAGGAGGACAATGATTTCTGCTGCAGGTAACAAATAACCAGTTAGAAACATTCTCTGAGAAGGCAGGACAGAATGGAATCCAGAACACACATGAAAGAATTTGCTTTTGGTAGGAGGAGGGACAAACCCTCCATTGAAAGAGAAGGAATGAGAAGTAAACAGGGGTTTGTATCTTTCTTACTTATAGTGAGTGCCAATTGGAGGAACAGCGTTAAGATTATCGGAGTTGAAACCAAGTTGTGCCCAAATTTGGGACCCTAGTCTACCACACAGAATTTGGTTGAGGAATAAGGACGGCCTACTTTAGCAAGAATGTTTACTAACAGGATTGAATTAGAAGGAATACACAGACAGGATAAACCATGCTTGAAGAAAGTTGAGATTTATTCTTTTGGGGGCTACTTCACACTATTTCTGGCCTCTGTCAGGATGATCTAAAGAAAAATTCAGAGAATGAGGTTTCGTCTCAACATGAAATCACCTTAAAAGCAGTGCCAAAGGCCTTGCCCTCCCTCAAGTATAATAGCATAAAAAACAAACTAAAAACCTTGCTAAAACTAACCTGGAGGAAGAGGCCAAAAGATAAACAGTAAGTTGCTCTCTACTTGTAGAAGCTGAGGGGAAAGCTGATCACGAGCTGGGTCAGGTTAGCCAGCTCTGATACCACAACTGGTGGTGAAGTCAGCAGCACAAATTCAAAAAGCCTTGCTGTGCTAGGCTTCACTATCTTGGCTCTCACACAAGAAAGGGAACTTGTGACCAAAAGGGACACTCCAAAAAGAATTTCAATGAAGTACAACTTGAGCAAAAACAATAAGTTGCCCAGATTTCTTGGATCACAGACAGAGGGCCTGGCATGTGGAATGAATGCCATCAGCAGAGAACACAGCCTTGATTGGTAGCTATGGAGCCCACTGCCCACGTGGTGTCCCCAGGCCGGCTTCCTGGTGAATGCTTTTTGGTGAATGCCAATCCACTCCCCCGGCTCCTTCTTGCTGTTTTTTTCTCCCTCCAAATGATTCCCACAGAAATTTTTCCCACCCTAGACACCATGATAAATATTCTTTACTAAGATGTCATCGCAGTTTGGCTTTGTAAAAACTTTTCCTTCGGGAATGCAGAGCAACATTGATGGTAGGAATTAAAATGGTTCAACCCTTTGGAGAATTGTTTAGCAGTTTCTCACAGTGATAAACATATGTCTACCCTATGATTCAACAGTTCCACTCCTGGGTATTTACCCAAGAGCAGTGAGAATATATGTTCACACAAAGACCATCACAAGAATGTCCACGGCAGCTTTTTTAATAAGAAGCCAAAACTGGAAGCAACCTAAATATATATCAACAGGAAAAAGGATAAACAAATTGTTGTATATCTAAACAATTCAATACTACTCAGCTGTAATAATCTGATTTTTAAAATGGGCAAAAGATTTGAATAGACATTTCTCAAAAGAAGATATACAAATGGTAAACAGGCATATGAAAAAGTGCTCAACATCATTGATCATCAGAGAAATACAAATCCAAACTACACTGAGATATCATCTCACTCCAGTTAAAATGGCTTTTATTCAAAAGACAGGCAATCACAAGTGCTGGTGAGGATGTGGTGGAAAAGGAACTTTGGACAATGCTGATGGGAATGTAAATTAGTGCAACCACTAAGGAGAACAGTTGGAGGGTCCTCAAAAAGCTAAAAATAGAGCTACAATATGATCCAGCAATCCTAATGCTACCTATATTCCCAAAAGAAAGGAAATCAGAATATCAAAGAGATATTTACACCCCCATGTTTGTTGCAGTACTGTTCACAATAGCCAAGATTTGGAAGCTACCAAAGTGTCCATCTGCAGATGAATAGATACAGAAAATGTGGTTCCTATGCAGAATGGAGTACAATTCAGCCACAGAAAAGGATGAGATCCTGTCATTTGCAAAAACATGATTATAACTGGAGGTCATTTTGTTAAGTGAAATAAGCCAGGCACAGAAAGACAAATATTGCATATTCTCACTTATTTGTGGGTTCTAAAAATCAAAACAATTGAACCATGGAGATAGAGAATAGGATGGTTACCAAAGGCTGGGAAGGGTAACGGCAGAGGGGGCGAGCAGGAGGTGGAGATAGTTAACAGGTACAAAAAAAGAATAGTTAGAAAGAATGTATAAGATCTAGTACTTGATAGCACAATGAGCGAACTATAGTCAGTACTCATTTAATTATACATTTACAAATAGCTAAAAGTATAATTGGATTGTTTATAACACAAAGGATACACGCTTGAGGGGATGGATACCCAATTTTCCATAAAGTGATTATTACACATTGCATGCCTGTACCAAAATATCTCATGTACCCCATAAATATGTACCCACAAAAATTAAAAAATAAAAAAAATTTAAATACTACTTGGCAATAAAAACAGACTACTGGTTAGTGCAATGGCATGAATGAGTTACTAAAACAGTATGCTGAGTGAAAGAAAGCCAGATGCACACAAAATTATACAGTTTGATTCTGGGATGATGAAAATGTTCTATATCTTGTTTTGAATGGTGGTTACATGTGTGTATAAAGCTGTCAAACCCCATTTAACTGAACATCTCAAATCAATGTTTTTATTGAATAAACATTATACCTCAAAAATAATCTTTTATGAAATGCTGTTAACATACCCTTTACTTATTCTCATACTTCAGGTGCTTGAAAATAAGCTTTCTGTCCCTTCTAATATCTTAGAATGGCTTACAAAGCAGTCTAGAATTTAAAGGCAAACACCAGCAGCAGTACATGACACACTGCAGCTAAACCCATGGAGAAATGGGCTAAGTGTGAGTGCCCTGGCATGTGGCACTGGAATTAAACCCTGTTAACTGTATTTTTGCCACCAACAGACACCTCTTCTATTCTGGCTTAGAAGGAGGTAAGCGCTAATTCTAACTATACTGGCTCCTGGGGGTTACACTGAGAGAACTTAGCAAGAATTGACACATATAGTATGGGAATAGAAAAATCTGGTGCCATCATCTTTTAAATTTTAATTTAATTTTTAAATTTAAAAAAATTGCCAGGCATGGTGTCTCATGTCTGCAATCCCAGCATTAGCACTTTGGGAGGCTAAGGCGAGTGGATGGCTTGAGCCCAGGAGTTTGAGAACAGCCTGGACAACATGGCAAAATCCCATCTCTGCAAAAAATACAAAAATTTTTCAGGTATGGTGGCATGTGCCTGTGGTCCCAGCTACTCAGGAGGCTGAGGGGGGAGAATTGCTTGAGTCCGGGAAGCGGAGGCTGCAGGGAGCCAAGATCATGCCCCTGCATTCCAGCCTAGGCAACAGAATGAGACCCTGTCAAAAAAAAGAAAAAAGAAAGAAAGAAAAAGAAAAAAATTTGAGACAGGGTCTCACTCTGTCATCCAGGCTGGAGTGCAGTGGCATGAACATGGCTCATTGCAGCCTCGACCTCCCATGCTCAAGCAATCCTCTTACCTCAGCCTCCTGGGTAGCTGGGACTAAAGGTGGGCACCATCATGCCCAGCTAATTTTTAAATTTTGTGTAGAGACAGAGTCTCCTGATGTTAGCCAGGCTTGTCTCGAACTGCTGGGCTCAGGCAATCCTTCAGCCTCAACCTCCCAAAGCGTTGGAATTACAGGTGTGATGCACTGCACCTATCCTGTGTTGTCATCTTTAATCCCTAGATAGACTCCCTTCTCTGATTTCCTATTGTATTCTTACCCGTACCAAACAACTCAGCTCTTTATTTTGTATATAATAGATTACTTATGAGGCAGGCAATACAGTGGAATGGTTAAAAACATGGTCTGTGTAATCAGAGAGAAATCTGAGTTCAAATTCTACCTCTGTAATTTATTACCCATCTAAATTCAGAGAATGCACTCAGTCTCTCTATGGTTCAATAACCTTTTATGCTAGACACTCCGGATTCCAAGAGGGAAAGATTGAAGAGGGATGTTCTATACTTAACAGACTTGTCAGTTTCACTCTCCTGGGATAGAATGGTCAGTAGGTTGGGAGAGCTGAAGGTTGTTGTGCTGATGGAAAGGAAACATCAGGAATGGGGACAAAACATTATCTCCCTAGCAATTTGTATGGGATTTCACAACATTCAAAGCTCTTCCCCTAAGTTGTCTACTGTAAAGAAAGTATTATCATCCATATTTAATAAATATAGAAACCGAGGTTCAAAAATTATTCTGTATCCACGTGAAGCTGACAATAAACCAACTACACCTTCAGTAAGTGAACAAAATGATTTTCAATGACTGTTAGTTTATAATATAGGCAAATATTTTAAACTTATAATAGACAAATTAAATACATAAAGAAAAAGTCACAAGTAGTAAGTATATACTGTAATGGATTTTGTATAAATCAAACATAAGCATGTAGTCATCACCCAAATTAAGAAACTGAACACTCCCAGTGCCTCCAAAACCAGCCTCCACAGCCACTCCCTCACAGCCTCCCCGAAGAGTAACCATATCTTCACTTCTAACATTGAAATTAGTTCTGCCTGTTTTTGAACTATATGAAAGTAGAATCATATTAAATCACACACTAGGCTCCTTTTTGCCCATCACTTTTGCTCAGTTTGGTATGATCCATCCATGTTGTGATCATTCTTATTGCTGTGCAGTCTTCCCTAGAAAGGACATAGCACAGTGTCTGTTCATTCTAGTGGATGGGCATTTGGGTAGTTTCCAGTTGGGGGATTTTATGACTACTGTTGCTATTAGCATAAATGTCTTTCTGTGAGCCTATATATGAATTTTTGTTCCGCAAAAATTCAGCTGTAGACTTGCTGAGTCTTAGGGACTTCATATGTTCAGCTTGAATAGAGAGTGCCAAACTGTTTTCCAAAAGGTTTGTACCAACTTGCATTCCTATCAGCAACTAGCTCCTTTTGTTTCCTATCCTTGCCAATACTTGTTACTATCAGTCTTTCGCATTTTGGCCATTGTGGTGAAGCTGGGGCATGTTTTATCTTCAGTACCAACTGTTGGTAGTCCTTTCTTTTTTCTCTCCTACTTGAGTTTCATTTCCTTTCACACAGTGGCTGAGATACTTTTGTTCCACTTTCTTCTTTTTACTTAAAGTTGTCCATTCTAGAAGAAATTCTGGTGAGTTCTTTCTTGTCTTTTCTTTGTTTTTCGCCTCCCCTCCATGTTGCTTTCAGTCACCCTGACACGTACTTCTTAACCACCTCTCAGAGCCACTCCTCCAGGTGACCTTGGCGACACTGGTCAGGGCATTCAGCCACCTGGACCATGACCCCACTTGTACCCCCAGGGTCTCTGGTTTGCATTTTCGCTCCTATCTCATCTAGTCCCATTCACACCCATCCTGGGAACAGTTCTAGTCCCATTTCTTTACCAGGCCCTAAAAACTGTCAGATAGGCCAGGCGCGGTGGCTCACATCTGTAATCCCAGTACGTTGGGAAGCTGAGGCATGTGGATCACCTGAGGTCGGGAGTTCAAGACCAGCCTGACCAACATGGAGAAACCCCGTCTCTACTAAAAATACAAAATTAGCCGGGCATGGTGACGCATGCCTGTAATCCCAGCTTCTTGGGAGGCTGAGGCAGGAGAATCACTTGAACCCGGGAGGCAGAGGTTGCGGTGAGCCAAAGTCGCGCCATTGTACTCCAGTCTGGGCAACAAGAGCAAAACTCCGTCTAAAAAGGAAAAACAAAAAACTGTCAGTTAATAAAAATAGTTAGCATTTGTTGACAGTTTACAATCTGCCAGAACATCATAATAATCTTACGTTCTACACAAAATTCTACATTTTACAGCTGGGGAAATTAAGGAACAGGAAGGTTAAAAAAAAGTTTCCAGAGTTCGAACTGCTACTGATTGACAGAGCCAGAATTCAAACCCAGCGAGTCTTAACCCACAGTGCACACTCTTAGGACTTCAGTGACTTCAATCTCTATTGTCTGTGCCACTCATCTGCCAACTCTATTTAGATTCTTGTGTTTTTGGTCATCTTTATATTTCCATCTCCATCACCATGATTTTGAATCTTTAGGATCTCCCATCTGATCTTGTAGGCACTTAACAAATGGAAATATTGGTTGAAAAGAAAAGTAAAAACTTAAACATTCTATGTGAGAAATAATACCACAAGGTGAAAAACACAGATAACAAATCAGAAGAGTAAAATATATGACAAAGATTTAATATCCTTACCATCCTTTTACAAATCTATAATAAAGAAGGCATGCAACCTATCGTTAAAAATGAGTAACATAGAAATGAGTAACATAAGAGTTGTTCCTTTCATAGTTCATATGTGTGATGATTGGGTGTTCATGCTCATGCGTGAGATGTGCTTCCCTTACGCCTTGTTCAGACATGAGCACTTTACCATCTGATGTAAACAAAATAATAATAATAAGTAATGTAAGAGTAAAGTAAGCAATTCACACTAGTGGAAATGGCTAAATAACTTATGAAAAGGTTTTCTTCACTGGTAATAAAACGAATGAAAATCTGATTTTTTACTTTATACTTTCCTATATTCTCATGTATTTATTCATTTTTCAAGGAGTATGTATTAGTTTTATCCTTTTAAATTTTAATTTGATTAATTAATTAATTAATTAATTTTTTTAGAGATGGAGTTTTACTGTATCACCAAGGCTGGAGTGCAGAGGCGTGATCATGGCTCACCGCAGCCTCAAACTCCTGGGCTCAAACAATCCTCCCACTTCAGCCTCCAGAGTAGCTGTAACTACAGGCACATGCCCACTACATCCAGTGAATTTTTTATTTTTTGCTGAGATTAGGGTCTCGCTATGTTGCCCAGGCTGGTCTCAAACTCCTGGCTTCAAGCAATACCCCCATCCTGGCTTCCCAAGGTGCTAGGATTGCAGGCATGAACCACTGCTCCTGGCCTTATCCTTTTCTATTAGTTATTTCTATTTGGGGAAAACAAAAGAATGTATATCACACATTCTAAGAATCTGAAACTCTGGGGTCTAATGGCAGGGGTTAAACAGTTTGGGGGCAAAGAGCTGCATTTCTAAGAAACCACTCACTCAATCTTTTTTTTACTTACTCAATTTTCTGCCCCCGTGTTTCTGGGCAAATTAGTCACATCTGGACCATGTCATCAGGACCTGGCACATCTTTCCTCTCTCCCTCTCCTTTCTGTCCTGAGGATACAGTAGAGTCCTATAAACCAGACTCCTGGTACTTACCTACAGTACTACATTTTCCACTGGATCCCAGTCAGACTGGGTTCATCTGTGGCCAGTTCAGATGCCACAGCCCCTATAATGACCTATTAAAAATCTACATTGTCTGTTGATGTGACATATCTTCCTAGCAGAAAACCCAGCCATCACCTCAGATCCCAGCCCAGCTCCTCTTTCATTCCTCTCTCATCTTCTTCACTTAACCATGAACTTACCTGTCCTTCATACAAGAGTCCTAATAATATAAAATAGTGTCTATAATTTATTGAGTGTTATTATAACTTCATGCTAAGAATCAACACATATCTTCTCATTTTAATCCTCCCAACAATGCTTTTAGTTGCATATAATCACTATTTTACAGACATAAAAAATGAGGATCGCACAGGAACAGCCAAGCCAGGATGTTAAGATTTGTCTGTCTGGCCTTCTTTTGACCAGGGGTCTTTCTTCCCTCAGCTTTTCTTTTGCCCTGACTTTATTCTCTGTTAGGTCTGGATTCCTAGCACCATCAGGTGACCTGTTCTCTCTCCCCATATAATTGCTTGGATTTCTCCTGATAGTGCCTCAGCAAGCCCTTAACAGTTTTCCTTTGTTGTCATCTGCACAGACACCTGTATGATCAAACATGCCCATCAGTTTCTTCCTGAATCTTTACTCTCAATACCTGTCAATCCAGTGCAGCCCAACTTAGAGGCTTCTCCGTCTCCAGTAACCTGCAGCATCAGCTGATTCCAGTTCGAATGGGAAAATGCTTTGTTTCTCTTGACTAAAAAACTGGGACTAGCAGGGTGTATTTGTGTTTTCAAAGAAGAATGTATCAGTCCAAGTAAGTTTCTAATGCAAGTAAATTTTCTAATTAGCAATGGTCCCCAATCTTTTTGGCACTAGGGACCAGTTTCCTAGAAGAAAATTTTTCCACAGAGAGGGTGGGGGTGAGGGTGGGGGTATGGTTTTGGAATAAAACATTTCCACCTCTGATCATCAGGTATTAGTTAGATTCTCATAAGGAGCACACAACCTAGATGCCTTGCATGAGCAGTTCACAATAGGGTTCCTGTGAGAATCTAATGCCACTGCTGATCTGATGGGAGGAAGAGCTCAAGCAGTAATGCTCACTCACCTGCCGCTCACCTCCTGCTGTGCGGCCCAGTTCCTAATAGGCCACAGACCAGTAACAGTCCACTGCCCAGGATCCTGGACCCCTGCTCTAATACGAAGAAATTCAGAAAAGAGGATGGGAGGTGGCATTTTACAGAAAAGGAAGCTGAGTCTCAGAAAATGTTTGGCTTGGCCAAAAAATAAGCAGCAAAATGTGAAAATGAAATTCCACTGTCTAATCACTGCCTCCAAGCCTTATCCTCTTTCTGTCCCCACCCAGCACCCTTCATGAGCTGGCAATAAACGTCTCCCTCCTAGGTTTTCATGCTTATAGGAGAAGTCATTGGCTCAGAGAATCCCTGAGACGCATGGGGACAGGACTAGTCTTCTTCCCTTCTCCACTTTACTCCATCTGGCCTTGCAGTGAGCCCTCTCTATGAGTAAAATTGTTGATGAGACCATTCACTCAATTATAGCATTTTATGTGATATTATTTCATGAAATAAAATGTTCAACTCTTGATTACCAGTCTCCCAGTTTTCCACCAAGGTTGTGATGTGTTCTCAATGTACATTTAAGTTCTGTGAAGATTTTCCATTCATACATTCATCCAATAAGTGTCAAGACATAAAGAATGCTAAGTCCCAGGAAGAGAAAGAAGAGCCCCATAGAATAAGGGGTTTAATTTCATGAAGTGATTTGCATCAAATTCACTGGCCTCTCCTTGACTTCCAAACTCATTATCCTTTTAACCCAAGGCTCAAGGTAAGCCTGCATTCTTGTGACTCTTTCAGACAGTCGATCGTAACAAATCATGCTACCTTGGTTAACTGTCTTCACTTGATGTTCCACCCAGAAAAGCACATTTGCTTTTCCTTCTTACCACAGCAGCCCTAGCCACAGCCTGCATTGTCCAAGGGCATGCCGAACCAAATCGCTGCTATCACTGCTGCCACCTTTTGATCCCTAACACCATCTGACAGAGCCTTGTGTCCCTACCATATTTCATGTCTTCCATCCCTGGGTGGCCAGACAGCAGGTGGGCAGAACCACAAACTCACTTCAGCTGCTGTCTTGAGATGCAGCTTTTTCAGGGACAGCTGGAGAGACCAAGTACACAGTCTCAAAGTGCAGTGGTCATGTCTTGTTCATCTTTGCATCCTAGCACCTAGAAGAGTCTTTAGCACTAGGTAGGAGCTCTGCAAATATTTGTGGAAAGAAGGAAGAGAGGGAGACCAGAATACTGAGGTGATTTGCCTAAGACACCTAGCTTAGTAGAGAACTAGATATGAATCCTGGCTCCCAAAGTCCTGTATCTGTGCTCATTCCACTCTACCACCCTAGCTTTACATTGGCCTCCTGAAAGAAAGAAAAATGAGATAAATAACAAGGGAAGGGAGAGAAGATACAGAAGAGAACACCCAGTAAGGAAAATTTGGGATTGAATTTGCAGGTGGCATAACCACAAGGCCAGGGCTGATGTTTTCCTGGGTCTGAGGTGGTCTACTCCAAGGCAGATAACATAGTAGTTATGGATAAATGGTGCTATTGATCAAATTCTTACATCTGGAAAAGGCCTTGAAAAATAGTTGATTCCAGGCACAGTGAAAGCAGTTCAAAAATATGTATTTTCAAAATGTAAATATGGACAATTACCATTATCCCACCTCCAATCTCCAAGCTTTTCTATATCTCATTTTAAAAATAAATACAATCTTTTCCTACCTAACCCAGCAAGATAAATGTATCCTAAGAATTTGCTATTATTATTGCTCTTACTTAAAACATCTTTAGTGAACCAAGCATAGTAGATATTAATCTGATTTAAGTAGAATGAGTCAAATTATACTCAGAAACCCCAGTAAAAATTTTAGTAAGAAATTTCTTTTCAGAATATGACTTTGATGCATATTTATTTTTTTCATGAGGTATGGACTGAGGAAGAGGAAGGAAGAGAAAATAGGTAAAAGGAATTTTTTTTTTTTTTGCATTGCCATACTGTTAACCAAAACTAAAGACCAGAAGCAGAGAAATGGAATAATTAAAAAGTGATGACAATGTCATATTTAGGCATGCTGTCACACAGAGTCCAACAAAATGGTTTTAGAAATTATCTTTAATTCTTTTAGTTACTGGGGAAAAAATAATTCAGAAAACTATAAAGAGATAAACATTTCCTATTATCCTATTGTTTGAAAATAACTATAGTTAGCATTTTAGTATATAGCCTATTCTACTATTGTAAAATAGGTTCATTTCTAAGAAATCTCAACTTATCAAAAGAATGTAAAGAAACAGGTAAGGTAACGCTGGTTGAAATTGGAGAAGGATGGCTGGGCAATAGGGATGGAACAAAAATTTCTCATTTAGAAATACTAGCATGTGCCTTTTAGATTTTGTCCTTTATGAGTGTATCTCCTATTAAAATTAAGCCTAATTGCCATTTAAAACTAAAATTTTTAAAAAAAGTTTTAATGGAAACAGAAATGTTAAAACTCACAGTAGAACAGAATTTTAAAAAGAGTAATTTTTAACAATAAATTTGCTTTCATAACCATAAATGTATTTGATTATTGCTAGCTTTAATTTTTAAAAAGTAGATCAAAACCTACAAAAGGAAACACAAACTTCCTTGCACTTTCCACCACATATTCAGCATCTCTAACGCCCCATCACTGTTGCTGTGCATGTCTGCCTGCAGTACAGTCCATTACAGCCGGGGGAAGCAGCAGCTTTTTACCATTCTGATGAGACCAATTCCCAGTCAGTTTTGGTTATTACTAACAGTGATTCAATAAATTATATTTAATAAGCAGCCAATTGTGCTATGTCCAATTTTTGTTATGGACACTTTAACTGTAGGAGACATTAATGCCTGTATAATTTTCCAAATGCTTTCTCCAGGCATGTGTACATATACTTTATATAGAAGTTATCTTTTTAAATTTGTTTTTACCAGAAAAAAAAGAACCATAATAAACCTACTTTAGAAGGTTTTTTTTTCCACCCAACAAAGCATTTTGAAACTCTTCCATGATAACAAATGTGGATCTAATTATCATTTTAACTTATCAAATTTCACCTTATCTATAATAAAAGTTTAATCCTTTATGAGATTTATCTTTCAAAAAAGAAATGAATTTGCTTTTCTTCTTTAATACTGCCAGTATTTTCAGTATCTTTATGATGTTACTATATGAACGTAAAAAATCAGTGTGATTTGGTTCCATTATCATTGAAAGCCAGACACTAAGACCAATGGAGGCTGATATTCCTGTAGGCCGTAGCAACCCTGGGAAATCTTGCCTTGGCTGAAGCTATACCAAATCCAGAAGTAATTGAAGTCCCCCTAAGGTTTCAGGTCTCCCCAAGGAAGGCAGGAGTTGTGCATTACTCAGCATTCTCAGATCTATTCTAAAGCAGATTATTTTCTTATGTTTTGATTCAATTCCATACAATTCAAGCATTTTTATTTAATAAGTACAAGGCATTGTGCTCAAGGAGAAGGATAAAAGCTAAAGTGGATCATTCTAATTTTCCTGAACACTTACAACCTCATAGGAACACATACATACATAAGTAAGTAAGACACAAGGAAAATTTGTAAGACAAAATAAATAAAAGTATTATAAGAAACACAGAAGTGGGATAGATTACATTAGGCTGAGTGAGGTGGCTTTTGAGTTGCTACTAGAAGGGCGAGTAGGACTGTAATCAGAAGAGAGAGGAAGGGCTGGATGGAGCAACAAGAGTCTGGGCTATTAACACAGGTTTGAGTCAGGCTGACCAGAGCTGTAAAGCCCTTCTCCTGTTCTCACTGTGTGTTCTTTTCAGTTCCGTCTTCCTGAGGCTGCTATGTTTCTGGGCATGCCCAGGGGATCTACAAACCGGTTGTGCAGAGCCAGGCATTTCAATAAGAAACAAAATGCTGAGTAACAACATGAAGTCAGAGTGTTGCTTGCCAAGAGCTGGGAGGCCTGGGTGGTTTCCCAATCTTAAAGAAGCAGAAGGATATTAAAGTGAGCCTCCCAAAGGAAAATGTGGATCTACTTACCGACGCAGAAAATGATACACACAGATTCGATTTAGGTAGGTGCACTACCTGTGATGACTATTGGTCACTCCCAGATCACATGGACCAACTGTAGGTCTCAACTATTTTGACTTTCCAGAACAGACTAATACATAACTAACGGCTTACCTTTGTGAAAAATATTTTAGGCACTGTAGAACAGATAATTCTTAGTCCTGGGCCAAAGGGGGAAAGTTTGGAGAGAAACAGGAAATGACTCTGCTACAAAGAATTCAGGAGCATGAGTGAAGTGAATAAACAATCCAGGCACAAGTGATGAATTCTAGATGTCCTGGGAATAACAGGGCGTGTTTGCCAGCTCAGATGGGTGAAATCCCACTCTGATGAAGGGCTCCAGGGCTGCAAAGAGACCACTCCTACATCCATCACATCAGTGTCACAGGTTTACCACCTGCTCAGCTCTTATTCAACATCCTAAGGCCTTTTGCCCCATCACACACATTTGACCATTTAGTCTAGGAATCAGATACCAAATACTGGGGAGATCTCACAAAGCCCACAACTAAAATAAGCAGAGGAATCAGAAGCTGGACAGAGTGACCCAAGGAGGACTAGGGATAACTCAGGAGTTCCTTATTTTATTTTATTTTGAGAGAGAGTCTCGCTCTGTCGCCCAGGCTAGAGTGTAGTGGCGCAATCTCGGCTCACTGCAAGCTCCGCCTCCCGGGTTCACGCCATTCTCCTGCCTCAGCCTCCCAAGTAGCTGGGACTACAGGCACCAACCACCAGGCCCGGCTAATATTTTTGTATTTTTAGTAGAGACGGGATTTCACTGTGGTCTCGATCTCCTGACCTCGTGATCCGCCCGCCTCGGCCTCCTAAAGTGCTGGGATTGCAGGCATGAGCCACCACGCTCGGCCTCCAATTTGCAGTCTTGTATCCCTCATCCCCTCCCACCTTTTCCCTGGAGTCCCCAAAGTTCATTGTGCCATTCTTATGCTTTTGCGTCCTCATAGCTTAGCTCCCACTTATGAGTGAGAACATATGATGTTTGATTTTCCTTCCTGAGTTACTCACTTAGAATAATAGTCTTCTATCCCATCCAGGTTGCTGCGAATGCCATTAATTCTTTACATTTTATGGCTGAGTAGTATTCGCTCTCTCTCTCTCTAGCTCTCTCTCTATATATATAGCTATATAATAGCTCTCTCTCTATATACACTTGTATCTAGAGAAATCATTCTATATATACATATAGAGAGATACATATACCTTCATACGTGTATATGTATGTATTATATATGTATTTATTATATATAGAGAGAAATACACTCACACACACACACATATACACATATATAGAGAGAGAGAGAGAGAGAGACAGAGAGACAGAGAGAGAGAGAGAGATTTATTTAGGAACTGGCTCACATTATTGTACACGCAGGCAAGTCCAAAATCTTCAGAGTGAGCTGGTCAGCTGGAGCCCCAGGGAAGACTTGGTATTGCTGGTCAAGTCCAAAGGCAGTCTGCTGGCAGAATTCTTTCTGCCTAATGGGAAGGAGAGGGAGTCTTTATCTGTTAAGGCCTCCAGCTGATCAGATGAGAGCCACCCCACATTATGGAAGGTAATCTGCTTTACTCAAAGTCTGCTGATTTAAACGGTAATCTCATCTAAAAAATATGCTCACAGAAATAATTAGAATAATATTTAACTAAATACTGTGGTCTAGCCAATTTGACACAGAAAATTAACCATCACAGTCTCCATTCACATAAATCCTCTTTCTTCTACCTCCTGGCCTGAAAGATGCTCTCCTGTGAAATCACTGTTCTCCCAACTGTTTTCAGCATGATAGCCTTATCTTCTCTGCTCAAGTCAGCGGGTGAGATGGAGCGGCCAGCTGTCTTTCCTCCCTCCAGTGTGCTTTCTCACCCTCCAATTACCCTCACCCACTCTCTCTGCTCAGTTGAAGACTGTGCAGTTCTCAGTGCAGACTCACCGGATCCATCCTCACTTCCCAAGCCTACTTCAGCAGCGGAATCAATCCTGCTCCTCTGCCCTGCCCTTTGCCATAATCTGCATTGACTTTGGAATCCACATTAACCTTTTAGATTCCTTTACCCCAGAGGTATTTCCTGGGTCAAAGACCTCCACCTTTGATCTGCCTTAGTCAGTGTCGTTAACACTCAGGGTAACCTGTGTTTCTGAGATCTATTACCCCATTTGCAGTCACAGCCTGTCATCTCCTTCACCCCACCCAGCAAGCCCATCTCTGGCTTCCCTGGACTCTCTCCTGCCTCACACAACCTATCTCATTTCATTCACTAATTCTATTTGCCTTCACTGCTTCCTGCCTTGCTTACTAGAATCATAGACTCCCTGTGTGCCCCCAAATCCTGGACTTCACTTCCAAAGAACCCATGGAAATACATGTAAAGTAGTGGCAGTGTGGTAGATACAATTAGATGGGATTTCCTCCTCCTCTTCTTATTGCTCCTGTTCTTCATCTTCCTCTCATTCATTTTCGTTTGTGTTTCCAGGTAACTGTGCTTTGAAGAAAGAGGTGGAACTTTGAAGCCGTGGCTCATTTCCTCCTCAGAGTCATCTAACTTGAGCCACTCCCATGCTCCTACCTCTCCATTTCACTTTCAAAGCGCTTGGTGACTCCCTAGCACACCAACGCAGAGAATCACTGTTCTAGAGGATTTCTACCCTAAAAGCCTCCGTTTTCTTCTTTCAACTCCTCCACCCTATAACCCCACGAAGTTACACACAGTTACACCTCCTACTTTATAGTGACTACTGAAAATAGTCCTTCCTATTTCGGGATGTGTCCCTCCAGAAACAGATGCTGAGAAAAGGATCCAGGGATCCCAGGAAGCACTGGGAAGTGAGTGCAGAAGTGAGACAGAAAAGGAAAGAAAGCCAGTACAGGGTGTGTTGTGAGTCAGTTGTCACTGCGGGCAGCTGGGGCTCAGAATTCCTGGGGGGTCTCAGGGGCAGCATAGATCACGCCTCAGAGTTGTCTCACTTGGGAGGCAAGAGCCCGTGGCATTTATCCATGGCCTCCCTCTGTCACTGGTTGAGGGCCGCCCCAGGGGTGTTACTCCCTGACACTTCTTTTCTGACCCAAGTGTGGGCCAAGGCAGCTCCCACAGACAGATAAAGGTTGCAGCAGGGTCACCAGCACTTGCAGTAAGGAGAGTCAGCACATAGGAAATGCTGAGTGTCAGGGACATCTGTGGAGCACCAAGAACCTTCTACATTTCCTATCCAACTAGCTTTACTGTAAATGTAACTACCCCTGTTTCTAGCTTCCTATCCTTTTATTCATTGTCTTAGGTATTGTTGGATATAGCATTTTAATTTAATCTTCTTGACCATGGAAGTTGGCATTATCTCAATTTTATAGAAGAAGAAACTGAGAAATTAAGAGTAAGCAACTTCACAAAAATTACCCAGTTAGTAAGTTCTGGAACTGTGATTTAAAGACTCAAAAATCCAAGTATTTTCTAGTATAGCAGAAATGCAAGGGCAGAACCCTGGGACTACCCATCTTTATTAGCAATGTCCTGGGTAATAAAAGATGAGTTCAGAGTAGAAATAGAGGGGTTATGTCAGAGAAGGGAAAAAACTCTTCATCTAAGACTGGTTTTGACCAACTGTTCCCTGACTCCATTTCTATTGACACAGCACACTAAAGCTTAGTAGGCCAGAATCTTACTGTTTCTTCCAGAGGCCCTTACATAATTTCTAAGAACAAAGATCAGATAAAATGCAATTTGCGGAATAAGTGATGTCTGGCATATAATAAGTACTCAATTTAACAATTATATATTGATGACCTAATACGTACCAGGCGTTGGACTAGATGCTAAGACTAATGGTGGACCCTAAATATTGACTGATAGAAGCATGAGTTCGCTTTTGAATATGAAATATATACCCCACATTCTCAAACTAACTAATTATACATAACCATCAGCTATGGCCACTTAACTTTTGCAATTAAGACGAACCTAGTACTCAATAGTTTCTCAGATCTGCCTTGGCTTATTTTCATTTAACATTTAACAACAGCAGATAATGTTGACGTGAAAAGAGCACACTAAACATAGGATTACTGTGAAGGTTAAATGAAATAAATGCCAAATCCCAGGTATTTAATATAATTGATCATTCTTATCTTTATTATAGACTGTAAGTTCCATGAAAACAGGCACTGAATATTTTTTTTCTTTTTTTTGAGATGGAGTCTCACTCTGTCACCCAGGCTAGAGTGCAGTGGCATTATCTAGGCTCACTGCAACCTCCGCCTCCCAGGTTCAAGCAATTCTCCTGCCTCAGCCTCCTGAGTAGCTGGGATTACTAGTGTGTGCCACCATGCCCGGCTAATTTTTGTATTTTCAGTAAAGACTAGGTTTCACCATGTTGGTCAGGCTGGTCTTGAACTCCTGACCTCAAGTGATCCACCCACCTCAGCCTCCCAAAGTGCTTCGATTACAGGCAAGAGCCACTGCAACCAGCCGAACAGGCAGTAAATTTTTACATGTATATGTAGCTTTTAGATTAGTGCAGTAGGGCTTCAGTTCACATTGATAGGCTGAATGAGTAATATGGATATTATTACTCCAATTTTTCAGATGAAATTAATACTCAGAGAGATTGAATAAGCTGCTCACTTTCTCAAAGCTAGTTGCTGTAAGAGTTAGGATAAATGACCTATTTCTTTTCTTTTATTTTTTTTTATACTTCTAACTCCACTGTGCCCTAAGGGCTTCTCTAAAGCATGTAGCATGATACTGAGCACACAGTAGGCCTTCAACAGTTGCCACTATTGCTATATGTCACTTGTCAGTGGTGTGTTATTAGTTTATTACTGCCTTATGATAAACTTCTCCATTGGCTTGCAGGTACAGAGAGCAACTCTGCTGCTGCTCCTCCGGAGTGCGGCATCATCTTCCTGCTCTTCCTTCCATTTGCTCTGTTGGCTCCTACTCCTCTCCCACTGAAGAAACTGTAGCTTTCCCCAGGGCTTAGGCCCAAGCCCTGCTGAACTTCTATCTCTGTGTGTTTGTCTGCATGTCTGCAGTCACTTCAACTCAAACTGTAGCCACCAACGACAAGACCCTTAGAAACTGCCAAATCCTCATTGCTGAGTGGTTTCAGTACTGCTACTGCTGCAGAAAAAGAAGAAAAAGTCACATCCTTCCCACCAAAAACTAAAGGGGGAAACACAGAACCAGGGAAATTCTGTAAGCAATGGTGAGCTGTTTATTCAGGGCTCCAACTCTGTGCTCTTGCACCTGTGCCCTGCTGTGGCACAGTCTATAATTTTGAACTTTGTATAGTACAATGCTCAGCCAGAAGAAGAAATTATCTTCTGGTCTGAGAGCCTCCTGACCAGTTTTGTCAGATTGAAAGATATTGGCTTTGCTCTATCAAGGTGGCTTCTGTCCTGTGCTAAATGACTTTATATTATTGATATGTAAGCTTCTGAGAGACTTATTTAGACTTCAGTATCACTGGCCGTTAGATGCCAGTGATGTGTGGTGAAGTTGCTCAGGGTGTGAAGCCAGAGAATTTATGAGAATCCAAGTGTTCAGACCTACTTCCCAACTCCAGCACCCGAGAAATGGGCCTCTAAAGTAAAGAGCTTTGCAACTGTTGCTACTGCTGTATCACAGTCCCATACTGAGAGAGTCAAGCTTATAGATTTTGGACCTACTGTATAGAAATCTCAGTTCGTTTTGCGGCTCCAGAACTATGTCTAGAGTGGTCTTAACCTTTCTGAGCCTCTTTCCAGACTAGTAAATTGGGATAAGGTTACCTGCCTCATGGTGTTGTTATAAAGTCAAAATGAGATAAAGTATATGAATTGCTTATAGTGAGTGTTAAGAAATGGTGCCCATTATTAATGAAACAAGAGGACCTCTGAAAGAATGCAAGTCAATGCCTACTGGCTCTTTAGGTCAGTTGGCTGAGAAGAGCATGTGAGGTCATAAAGCCAAAGTCCAAAGGCAGCTGAATTCTCCCTGCCTGCAAGAGAGGTCAAGAATGTGGTGTAGTTGGTTAAGTTGTGAAAGTTCCACATGATTATACAGAACTTGCAGGCCTTCATCAATTTTCCCATAATGATTAAGTCTTTCAAAATAAAAAAGATCTTATGCATATACTTCATACAGCAAAAGAGACTGGGAAATTGGGGGAAGATGTCAATAATAGCCAATGACTACATGTTTCAGATACTGTGTTAAGTCCTTTACTTGTGTTTCTTCATCTAATTCCTTGTCTCTTCCACAGCAGATCTAAGCATTCTCTCCTTCCAGGCACCTGGGTCTTCCTGGCACTATGAATTGAATAAATTATTACTCCTATCTTAGAAACAAAAGGAAATGATGGATCAGCAAGGCTAAGTAATTTGCCCAAAGTTACACAGCAAGTTGGTGGTACTGAAACCAACATTGTATGGTTCTGGCATCTTTCCTTCATATCTAGGAAAGGGAAGGCCAGGGAGCCTGTTTTTCCTGAAGAAAGAAGACAGGACCATCACACTGAGGAAGCCAAGAAAAGCAGTGCAGGAAAAGCCGGGCAAGTGCAGTGTTCCAAGAGATGTAACCAGAGAAAAATCTGTGAAGTTTCCTCACAGGGACTTTCTCTGGGTGGATTTTAGATTCTGGGAAGCCTTGGGCTTCCCAAGAAGTTTTTGGCAGCACCTGGTCCAGTCAAACTACATACTCAATACCCAGAAGAGAGAGAGGAGAAAATCAAGAATGGACAGTTTGTTGCCTGGTGGCCAGGGAAGGTCCCCATATTGAAAAAATTCAAAGTAGACTAAACAGTGCAAAGACTTTTCTTTTTCATGTCAACATTGCAGAGGTTAGCCAGAAATTAAAGCAGAGGAGGTTAGGAAGAGACAGGAAGTAGAGAGAGGAAGGAAGTGCTTTTCTCCCCACCACCGTCTTCTCTCTAGAAACATGTTTGAATAAATTGGAGACATTCTCCAGTCATTGCTGCCCAATGGAGCTTTCCAGTGACAAAAGGCTCAGGTGTGGGCTGGTTACACAAAGGATCTGAAATAATGCTCAAGGGCCCTGTGCTTGCTGGCCCTACCTTCTTGGAGTCCTGAAGACTGAAGTGAGGCACAGGAAGAATTGGAAAAGATGCACGTCTACCCATACCTCTCACTTCCTAGGAAAGAGTCAGCTATGAGGGTATACTTCTTACATGGCTCCAATCCATGATAGAGGGGTCTACTTGGCCCTCTTATTACCTGTCAGTATCTGGGAAAGCAGGCAATAGAATCAGCATCTATTCTGTAGGCTCCGGCACAGAGAAGACTTAAACTGATCTCTAGTTACCTTCAACAGACAGGATCCCGTAATAAGATTTCTGAAATCAGAGAGAGAGAAACAGAGAAGCCAGACTTTCCACTAGATACCTCAGAAACAAGAGGAACACAGCAAAAAATAAGGATGGACTCTGACATTCAGTGTCCAGTGATGGCCTCTTCAGTGAGGATTAGCGGCCCCCTCGGCCGGGTGGTGGCTCACACCTGTAATCCTAGCACTTGAGGAGGCTGAGGAGTTCGAGACCAGTCTGGGCAACACAGTGAGATCTTGTCACTATTTAAAAAAAAAAAAAGAAGAAAGAAAGAAAGAAAAAAGGATTAACAGCCCACTTAACTCATGTACTATTTGATACATTATTTTCCAATATTGTCAGATACTGGGAGCTTGTTCTCATCTCTACTAATCTTTATCTCTTCAAAGCCCTACCAATCAATTCCTTTAATACCTAGCTCAGAGGTGACATTCCTGGTGAATCCTGCCCTGCATACTTAATTAATCCTCCATTTGAGCTCTAGGTGCCTTTTAATAACCAAACTTTCTTATATGTCATGTAAAGTTATTCTTAAATTATTGAGCCAATAAATTTAAATTTACTTAGAAAACACAACTTTGACAAAAAGAGAAAAATGAGTCAGCTGTAATGCTACTACCCAGAGATAAACAGTTACTGTGGCCATGTATATTTTCTCAGACTTTCTGGTGTCAACTAAAGAAAAAAAAATCAAGCTTGTAAAGAATTAAAGGTAGTTGTATTTAGAAGTCTTACTGAGGACTATAGACTGAGGCCTAGAGCCTGAGAACAGTCCTTCAAAGAGGTTCTGTCAGACTGCTCTGAAATAGTGTTTTAGCTCAGTTTATATACGGGTTGTGGAGGTTTAGTACGTGTAAAATCACATCAAACGTGTGCAGAAGTTACATTAAAGGAGAATCACATCGAAGTTTGGGTGTAAGAGTACAGCTGGTTACAGATTACAGAGGCGTCATCACTAACCCCATCAGATGTTACCTTACGTGTAAGAAAAGGCAGGGAATAGGGTCATTTATCTTTTAAGGAACTTAGTGACTCAGGCAAGAGACACTGTGGGGCCATGTGCTCTATCTTGCTTTGCCTTCAAAGCATCTTTCCGGAGAGCTGCACGTCGTCAGAGTTAAACTTTGTGAAATTATGCTGGCAAGCAGAAATGAACAGACATGCCTCCTTACGTTTGCTATGTTGTCTCACACTGGTTTTCTTTTTCTTACTGTTTCGTCAAGCAACTTTTCTTCCATTTAGCAAAATATCATAAGCATCTTTTGTGTGTATCTGTATCTATTTCTAACTGTATCAGTATTTCTGATACTTAGTAGTCCACAGCATTTTTAATAGCATCATTATAGTACATATCATATTTTACTATAGTTAATCTTAAGTAGCTAGCATCTACATAGTGCTTACAATGTACTGGGTCATTCTCAGTACTTACATGCATCGATCCATTTAATCTTTGTAATCCCAGGTGGTTGGTCTAATTACTACTATCATTCAAATTTCACAGATAAAGGAATCTGAGGCATAAAGGGCTTAAGTAATTTTCCCATGATCATACAGCTGGAGACTTTAGAGCTGTAAGAGCTAGAATTTGTCCAGCTAGGCTGACTCCAGACTTTTAACTACTATGCAATACAACCTTAACAGTCTTTAACTGAACACCTAATAATTGGCAGTTTCTTCAAATATCTTATCCTTCAACTCTGCAAGTTGCAAAGAGCATGAGAATTTTGTGTGGAAGCCACATTTGCCTAATCCTCAACCCCACCCACCACTACCACCACTGTGCTGTCCTTGCTAATTAGCCAAGTATCTGTCTTTCCTCTCCTTTGCTTACTCCCCAGATCATCAACTCCTTGAAGTCAGGTAATGTGCAGCTTTCTTCATTTTTATAACTCCAACACCTGGCATAGTTCCTGGACTACAGTTACCATGTAATAAATGTTGGAAGAATAAAGGTCGGAAGGGGTTTGGTTTGACTGATAAAAAGCAAGAAAAATATTTTTCATGAAAATATCAGATACCAAATTCTATTTAACACTGGTTTAAATAGAATTTGCAGACATGATCTGGAATTTTCTTTGTGGACTTTGCTCTGTGACACAAAACAAAACAAAAAGCTTAAGTGCAACTTTGGAAATCTCTAAACTCTTCTGAGGTCTGTGGCCGGGGGAACCAATGTAAGCCAGTTATGCTGTGGATTGCTGCGGTTCTCTAAAAGGAGGTGTGAGTTTGGGCTAATTCTCACCAACTTCCTACGCTTGGGACCTTTGTTCTTCTCTACTTTCTACCCCACTGTGGCATGCTCTTTTTTGTAGGAGCTCATTTTATCTCAATATTCTTTTTCAAAACTTCCTTTTGTCTGGTAGTTGACATTATAGCAACTGGCAAATCACATCTGTTTTTTCACAGCAAGTCTGGTGCTCTGCAAGTCACTTTGGACGACTTTTTTTTGAGACAGAGTTTCATTCTTGTTACCCAGGCTGGAGTGCAGTGGTATGATCTCAGCTCACTGCGACCTCTGTCTCCCGGGTTCAAGCGATTCTCCTGCCTCAGCCTCCCGAGTAGCTGGGATTACAGGCATCCACCACCATGCCTGGCTAATTTTTTTGTATTTTTAGTAGAGACAGGGTTTCATGTTGACCAGGCTGGTCTTGAACTCCTGACCTAAGGTGATCTGTCTGCCTTGGTCTCCCCGAGTGTTGGGATTACGGGGTGAGCCACCATGCGTGGCCTGGATCACTCTTTATTGCCACACCCAGTTCCACAAAGTTTGTGCCCAAAGAGGGCATATGTACGTTTTAATAGCTAGTTTTTTCTTATGCGTGGTTGTGTCATAAAACCTTTCAGCTGAATGGGCTGCTTTGGTATTCCGGGTTTGGGATTTCTTTTTTAACAGTTTACTGCAGCAGCCATTCAATGTTTCTTCCTACTCTGTAACCATCCTCCTCATTTGAAATTCTCCTCTCTCTCACTGCTGACTTTGTAAACTCTACAGAAATAGGCAAACTTTGGTTTCAGAGGAGGGCTGTCCCTGGTGGGTAAAACTGGCACAAAGCTGAATTTGATGAAACTGAAAGAAATATAGCACCAGTAAAAAGGCTTCAGCACACAGCAACCTGTACTTGCTTGACTCTCACAGTCCCACGAGAGACAAACAGAGTGGGTGGGAAAGATCTGAGGCTGTCAGTTTGCTGGGGGTGGGGTTGAAAAAATTTTGGGGGTACTTTCCATGGCTCATAAAACACAAGGTTTCACCGGCAGGAAATTGCCAAGAAGTTTGCTGTATCTTTCTTTGCTAATTGCAAACTAGAAGAGGTAGCTTTACAACATCTCAAAATCCCCCAAGTGATTACAGCACTGTAGAAGCAATTGTAAGTCTTCCAAACTGAGCCAGAGAATAATGGCTACTGTTTATTGAGCACTTAAAGGGTGCAGGCACTGTGGTAACTGCATCACCTAACCTGGCTTATTGAAACCTCACTCTACTCTGAATGATACATGCATGGCCATCCTGGCTTTACAAGTGAGGAAACTAAGGTACAGAAAGAATAAGTGACTCCTTCCCTCACATATCATACTACAGTCAACTGATGGGCAGGAAATAAGCCTAGAAAACTTTCTTCAGATCCTGCAACCTCATCACTGAGGTGAACACAGTTGACTCTTATCGTTGGAGGACACATTGACAACATATTAATAACACTGATTTCAGCTGACGTTTCTCTGAAGCGTCCAGAGCTTTAGAGTTATTGTCACTGAGTAGTACTAAAACAAGTATCATTTATTTATTCTCTAAATGCCTATTGAACACTTACTATCTGCTCTTCACTGGCAACTCACCATGCCAATGCAGTTATTAGTAACTAATTTTTATTGAGTTAAATTTTTCACATGCTTTATTTCATTTAATCCTTGCACATATTTAAGGTAGGTGCTGTTATTGTCAGCTAAAGAATTGAATTGTATGGAGGTTATTTGTCAAACGCTGTTATCTACGCTGCTGTCGTAAGTGGTGAAGCCAGGATTTGAACCCAGTTTGATATGACCCCAAAATTAATGTTTTAAAGACAAAGTAAAATTGTGGGTTATCCATAATTTTAAATTACAATTAAATTTAATTGGGCATTAAATTGGGGAAATGGAAAAAGGGGAAGGTACATGGAAGAAAGGTCTGAACTACTGTACGCTATTTTAAAAATTTCCTCAATACATTTTTACAAATAGGCTAGAGAATCTCCTATTCAACATCTTCATTTGCCGTTTTTGCAGCTCCTGATTTATAGACCAAACATTCTATTACTCTAGAGTGAAGTGTACAAACCTGCTGTTTTGGCAGCTCACCAACCACAGAACCCAGGACTCTCTGCAGCTGGCTATTTTTCTCTTCTTTCGATCTTCAGGGACTAAACTTAGTGCTTAATGAGACGACATGGATGCACTCAATTCTGCAGGTGACCCATGTCAGAGCTAACGCACATTCATGTAAATGAAGATGGTCCCAGGAATCCAGAGAAACCAGATGATTCAATTAAATATTCTACATGTTTCCTTAAGAAGGAGTTTACAGTGACAGTAAGATGCCTGAACCACGACAAACCTTCTATAGAAGACGTTTCCAACAGTTTAGATTTGGTCATTTTATGCTGAAGCAAGTTAAGTAGATTTTGCCATTGGGATGAGAAGCTATGGGATCCACTTTGAACTTGACATGCCACCTTGTGGAAATTGGAGGCAATAAAAAATGTGGCCATTGAATACTACTCCATGATAATTGTATGATACAGGCTAACATTTATTGAGGGTTTACTATGTGCTGTGCACTATGTGGAACACCTTTTAAGTGTTACTTATCAAAACAATCTTATGAGGTAGGTACTATTGTTCTCATTTTAAAGAGGAGTATGTGGCTTAGAAAGGTAATGGCCTGAAGTCCGATGCATAAAAGGCAAAACGGATGTTCGTAGAAGGGTTAGAGGGTTATCTCAGTGTGGCTTTTTTTTTTTTTTTTTTGTCTGCAGAATTATCTCACGTGATCACTAGTCTCTTCAAGTTCTCATCTTCTTCATCCTCTCTCATGCACAGATAAGGTTTTTTGTTTTGTTTTGTTTTTGAGACAGGGTCTTGCTCTGTCACCCAGGCTGGAGTACGCTGGTGCGATCGTGGCTCACTGCAACCTCAAACTCCTGGGCTCAAGTGATCTTCCCACTTCAGCCTCTTGAGTAGCTGAGACTATAGGTGCACACCACCATGCCCAGCTAATTTTTAAATTGTTTGTAGAGGCGGGTCTCCTTTTGTTTCCTGGACTGGTCTCAAACTCCTGGGCTCAAGTGATCCTCCTGCCTCAGCCTCCCAACATGCTGGGATTTGATGTGTGAGCCACTTTGCCCAGCCACAGATAAGTTTTAAAGTCCAGATGACCTGGATCTTAAGCCTTGGCTTTCCCCCTGTGTAACCCTGGGCTAGATACTTAACCTGAGTCTCATTTTCCTCATCTGCAGAACAGGGGAAATATTGACACACGTAACCATGCTCTGTTTCAGAAAGTACTTAATACATAAGTGGTGTAACAACTCTGAGGATAAATGAGATCTAAAATAAAGATTCACTGTATTAAATGCCTTTTATGTGCTGAGCACAGTTCTAATCTAAGCACTAGGCATCGAAGATAACAGTGGCCCTGGGATGGGATAAATTCTAAGGCAAAATAGTAGTTAAGAGCCTGGACACTGGAGTTGGACTACCTGGCTCTTACAGTGATATGTTACTAATTTCTCTAAGCTTCCATTTCTATATCTGAGTTAGTATCTACATGGAAGGTCCCTTGAGGATTAACAAATTAAAATATACTACACTGTTTAACATAGTACCTCATACATAGTAAGCACTCAATGAGTATTAACACTGATTTATTGCTTCGTGATATACTTACTCACTACATCACTTACACCAAAATCATGAAGGCATACTTGACTGACACTTGGTTACTTTGAATACCATGTTTACTCAATTTTGTCTCCCAAATATTTAAGTAGTTTTTTTTTTTCATTATCTCCTGTCATCATCTTAGTTATGACTGACATTTATAATATTGATTACAGAACTAACTTGCCAAATGGGCTCCCTGACTCAAGCAATCCTCCCACCTCAGCCTCCCAAGTAGCTTGGACTACAGGTGTGTGCCACCATGCCAGGCTAATTTTTGTATTTTTGTCAGAGACACGGTCTCACTAGGTTGCCCAGGCTGGTCTCGAACTTCTGGGCTCAAGCAATCCGCCTGCCTCACCCTCCCAACGTGCTGAGATTACAGGCATGAGCCACTGCCCATGGCCAGTATGATCGTTTCTATTCTGGTCCAGGAAAATAACTCTAAATGGAATTTTTTTCACCTCTTCTATTTCATATCAGTCAAGGTATTTCATATTAGGTCCCACTCAAAGATAGCATGAGGGATTCTTTAAATGCATAGTTTTGCCAACTCAAGAGAAAAGGAAACCTTAGAGGCTTGATTCTAAATGCCCATTCTGGGAAAGTAGTATTTAGCATGAAGCAACCATAATTCATGCTTGCCATTCAGACAGGAAGTGGTTAGATTAATCTTTCAGCAGATGTTTTCTGAAAGCTGAAATAACTTCTCATGCATTGCCACTCCTGTAGCTTGATCACAACTAGAAAGGGTAGGCCAGGTCACATACATCTTCATTTTACTCGTTTCTTAAAGAAAAGTGTGATTAACAAGGTGATAAACTGAAGCAGTAACAGCTTCTATATAGAAACATGTTTTAAAATATTAGTTGTTGGCACCAGGCATCAAACAATGTTGGCAAGCACTGAAAGCAAACAAACAAATTACTTTTAACAAAAGCAACAATTTTTATTATCTTGCTTTATATTTAATGGATTAGAACTATAAAAAGATTCTTACTTTGTAAGCAGAAATATAAGTTGGATAGGATTTGCAGATCCTTAATACCATTTTAAATTTCATTTATGACCCGCTACATTATAAATGAGATGCTCTAAAATAATAATCGTTTTTGTTGTTGTTATAGAACAATGAGAATTCCTGTTAGGAACACAGGTTACTGTTTACATTTGCTTGTTCTCTTAAATAGTATGAGAAAGAAGTAAGGTGGAGCTGTTGGGAAAGCCCATCGTGGACCTTTGGAGATTATCTTCTTGGTTCAGTCATCTCCACCACAGATTTTTAAGAGTGTGATTTCATAGTCTCCAGAAGTATCCGACTGCAAAGAACAAAATAAATGAAGAACACACACAGTATAAATAATGGGAGACCATAAATGAATCAAATCCTATAGCACTAGGGAATTCATGTGAGACTCATGAGCTATACCATTTAGTAAAATGTACCTGCAATTCCATCATTCATTCATACCTGAGTGCAATTATGTTCTGACCAGGATCTTCTTCACAGTAAATAACACTTAGATTCTTCTTGATATATTGTAGTTACATGTCAATTTGGGTTTAATAAAATAAGATTGCATCACTTACATAACATCAATTTCTAAAAAAACTTCAAAAGATTATAGTTCTAATAATATTTATAAAACACTTGCTATTCAAAAGGCTTAATGTGTATTAGCTACTTTAACCCTTTTAAAAGCTCTCTGCAATAGGTACTATACATATCCCCCATGTAATAGATAAGTAAAATGAAAAAAACAGGTTAGGAAACTTGCCCCAAATCTTATTGAGAATAAGTGACAAAAGCAGGATTTGAATCCCTGTATCCTGGCTCCTTAATACCCTGCTACACTGCCTGACTTAGGAAAGTGAAATGAACCACATTTTTAAAGAATATGTTTGTCAGTTCCTTTTCCCAAGGCCAACCAAAAATAGATTGTTGTTCAGAAAAGATACCGTGTGAGGTTGAGGCTTAAAGGGCAAAGATAGCAAGTTTGTAATGCAAAAGACTTCATAGGAGGTAAAACTTGGCTTTCAACCTGGATTGTGTAAGATGCTCACATTATTTTTATTTTATTTGAGGCAACCCAACCAGTGAGCACTTTTTATCACTTAAGTTTCATATTTGAAACGGCTGTCACTGGGGTAAATATTAGAGTAAGTGGTAATATAAAGGAAGTCTCAGAGAAGGCTCATTTAGTGAAGAAGTTAAGCATTACTTTCATAGTAAGACAGAATAGGCATTTATATATATTGTTCTGTTTTCTTTATTTCTTGTTCATTTGTCTGTTTCACAAAATA
>NW_012108141.1:4763078-4769775 GCF_000951045.1 Mandrillus leucophaeus | reverse complement strand
TATATTTCATACCACTAATGACTTACTTGACCTCTCCACATATCTTACAGGGCTCAAAGACATCTCAAACTCAACACATGTAAAGCCAAACTCATAAACTTCCCCCAACTCCCCAAAAAGAAAAGTAAAAAAACCCCTAAAACCTGATCCTCTTGCAAGGAATGGCCCCACTATCTGTTTTCCAAGTTAGGAACTCGAGTGTCATCCTTGCTACCTTCCTTTCCTCACACCAAGATATTATACCAAGTCCCTTAAGTTTTAGCTCCTAAATATCCTTTGAGCCCTTCTTATTCTCCAGAATAAGAAGATCTCACAGGGATCTTTTCATGATCCTGATACTAACTCTTCAAGAGCTCATGCCCAGAACTCTTCAATGGCTTCCCCTTACTCTTAAGCTAAAGCCAAAATTCCTTAAACATTGCCAAAAAGATCGTGCATGATCTGGCCCCTACATCCTCATTTTTCATTATGCTTCCTCCACCATGAGGCCTTTCTATTTGTCATTTCTTTTATTAGAGTGTTCTATTGGCTCCCTTACCTCCATAACTTTTGCCTTATTAATATCTACTTATTTTCCAGATCTGAATCATGACTTTCTCATAGAAGCCTTTCCTGTAAAAGTCCTCCTATTATAGGATCTTTTAGCACAATGTCGCTTTCCTTTACATTAAACATAGTTGTAATTCCATAAGGGCAGAAAATGTCTTCCTCCACCCCATCCCTTTGCTTATAATTATAACCCTGAGCCTAGCACATAATATGCATTTGATAAATATTTTTAATTGAATGAATGAATTTGCTGATTTCAAAGCTCTCTTTCAACTGAACTCATCTTGCTACTTGGATTTTATTTCTCAATATTCCCCAAGGTGGACCCTCTAATCAAACAAGTGCCTTATTACTTCTTTCCCTCTTGCCTCTTCCCATACCTGTTTCTAGAGCATTTACCTTTAAGACCCTATTGACCTGGGGTCTTAAAGGTAAATGCTCCAGCAGAGTACCTGGCCCATAGGAGACACTCAACACATGCTTGTTCACCTGAAAGGCAGGCTCAAGACCCATTTCTCTAACCCCAAACGTCTTTTCTTCTCAATTCCGATATTACTAGCTCTGTACTCAACAGTCTAGTATCTAATTGTATGTTGTTTCAATTATTATCTTCCAATTGTTTCTTTATAGCTACCTCAGGTCTCCACATAGATTATGAGTTGATTGTGAGTGGCTACTATATTTTCCCACAAACAACTTGGAATTGTGCTATTTATTAAGTAAACACAGAATCTGTCCACCAAGGAAAACTACCAGAAAACATAATTTCATCTAAATTTTCCATAACATCTTCTTAACAAGTAATAAGAGGTACACACTGGTTTTCACCTCTGTTCTTCCTTGTCTTCTCCTTTCCACCAGTCACCCCCTGAGAAAGGTGTCAATGGACAAAGAAATGTCTAAACAATGGGTAGAAGGAAGAAGACAGGCAGGATTATAGGCTGAGATAATATGCAAAATGGAACTCTACCCCCTGAATTTCAAAAACAACCATCTAAAAAGATTCTGTTCATCAATAGCAAAACTATAATGAGATTACTTAATAATATATGTTAGGTAGTAGAAATAAAGAAATCTTATATTATTTCAAATTGCAAACTGAAGTTTTCAGTGATGGATTTTTCTTTTCTATCAATTACAAATAGCTTAAATGTTTTCTAATACAATAAGCCTCAATTACCCAGACCATTGGGGAATGGAAAGCCACTGGTTAATTTAATTTTCTGCTTTGCTGAGGGTGAACTGAAAGCCCTCTTTATGTCTCAACCTTGTTACTGACAATCTTTAGAAAATGTGTGAGTCTATTTTTCTGCCTTAGTAGCTACAATATGGTTAACGTTATTGAATCTTTCTCTGATGATTGAAACTATTGTGATGTGTCAGGACTGATTCAAATAGAATTGAGTGTGAGCAGTTGATGCAATTTGTGCTAAGCCCCAGGCACAGTCTGAGAACTGCCTTTTTAAGTAAGTTCCTGATTTCAACTTATTCATGCATCTCAGCATCTCTTTCTGTAAAAGTTTAGTGCAAAAACAAAAACTCTGATTAAAAAGAGAAAGATTTTAGTGAATGAATCTAGTTAACTGATTGATGTTCATTCATTCATTCATTCATTCATTCATTCATTCATAAGCCATTTGTAAAGTCAGAGGCAGGAACCTTCCCAAGATAGCTGCAGAAAGACCCAGGTTAATATTTATGCCTGGTCAAGGGTGGCTATTGCGGGTAGGGCCATAGTGAAGGTTGGACCAAAGACTCCAGCTGCTGGCAGTGACACTGGAATGTGGTCTAAGCCAGGTGTCCCCAGGGGCCATCACTGGGTGCAAGCTCCCTCACAGAGGTAGGGCTCCAGCCTTGTAGGGGCTTGAGAGAGGGTGCTGCTGGGAGCTACCCAGGATGTCCATGGTGCATAATGATCCACAGCTTAGGGTATCTAATCAGCATAGACTCCATTCCCAGTTTTGGACCCTCAGTGCTCAGAGCAAACACTCTCTGCTTGGCTGCTGCTTCCCTCTTCATCCTGGATCACCTTCTAGGACCCACTCTCAGCTTAGACCTTGGAGAGTCCACCTGGGTCCAACACTCTCTAGTGCTGATTTCCCCAAGACATTCAAGGGTAGATGGAGCAGCAAAGAGATGGAGAGGTCTGCATAGTCTGCAAGTCCTCTGTGAAGACAGCCCTAACCCTATCTTTTCCCCTGGTCAGTGTGGCCTTGGAGGCAAGGACTGTGGATTGCTCCACTCACCAATCTCAGCTTACACTTTGTTCCAGGGAACCAGCTTGGACTAACACTCTCTATCACTCATTTACTAGAGACTTTCATAGGTGGTCTGGAGCACGGAGGTAGAAAAGTAAATCAATGGAAGGCTGCTGAGCAGGTGCGGGGCTAGCTCCTTAGTTCACCACTAACTAGTTGCCATCTTCCTGTTGGGACTATGACTTTTGAACCATGAGCTTAAGGTACAGAAGCCTCTTGTACAATTTGTCAGCCTTACTGCCTTATTAATTCAAATAATTTGTAACTTATTTGAAGTTTCTATGTATAATATATCAACTGAGATCTGAAAACAACGAAAATGGTTTTCATGCTTTAAAACAGAAAGGAAGGAGCCCATTTTAGGAAGATGCTTATCCAGAATGAAAGAAACAGAAGGGATTAGATTTTTTAAAAAATAAAAAAAACTGTAAAAATTGATAAATTTAATTAAACCAGATGTGCACCCTCTGCTTGGAAAAAAATACATTCGGCCAAGTCAAAGGACAAAGAACGGACTGGGAAATATGACCAGACAAAAGGTTAGTCTACCTTATGTGTAAAAGGTCTTAGAAACTGACCAAAAAGAACAAAAACCCAAAAGAATGTGGACAAAGAATGTAAAAAGACAGATCACAGAAAGAGAAATACAAATGTTATTTAAAACATGAAAATATACTCAGTCTCACTTATACTAAGAAAAATGTATATTACAACTACACTGAGATACAATTCCTCACCTATCAGACTATGAAAACCCAAAAGTTGATCTATAGTCCCAGCTACTTGGATGCTAAGGCAGGAGGATTGCTTGAGCCCAGGAGTTCTAGGCTACAATGTATTATGATCACACCTGTGAACAGCCACTGCACTTCAGCCTGGGCAACAGAGCAAGACCCCATCTCTAAAAAATGTTTTAAAAACCCAAAAGTTTGAAAATACCCTCTGTGCCAAGGCTATGGAGAAAGAAAGACTCATACATTCCCCATGGAATTGCAAAATGGAATTCGATTGGTAATATTTGTCAAAATTTTAAATGCATTTACATCTGTCTAAGCAATCCTACTTCTGAGAATTCATAAAGATACATTCGTACCTGAGGAAGTGGTGTATGCATTATACAACATTGTTTGTAATAGCAATAAACTGGAAGCCTGTTTGCTATGGTGAGTACAAATACACAAACAATGGAATGATATACAGCTATTAAATAAAATGAGAAAGTTTCCTATATACTGAAATGAGAAGCACTCTAAGCTGCAGAACCATGCTGTCTCATGTAAAACAGAGAGGAAATTTTAAATACATATTTTTCTTTACTTACATTATCATAAAGACTGAAATAAATACATACGGTACAATATAAAAACAGGTAAACAATTTGCATATGTAATTCACAGAAGAAGAAAAATTAGTGGCTAGTACACCCAAAAAAATATTGAGTGTCTATTATATGCCTGGGATTTTAGAGCTGAAAATAAGGGACACTGCAGCTACTGTTTTAAGCTCAGACAACACATGTATGCATTGACAAGGAGAGAGAAATCTAAGTCATATATCTTTATATTTTAAGGAATATAAGAGTAAGGAGATGGGTAGAGAAGGGCAAAATATGTTTTGCTATTTTTAAAAGTAGACTTACTTTAATTGCTGAATACAGGGAATAGCCATAATGCTTCTTGAACTCTATTCGAATGTCCAAAAGGTCAATTTCTGATCTGGACACCATTATTCGGTTCAGAGTAAACTCATCAGTTCCAGCACCCTGTTAAGAAATGCAGGTGTTCACAATACAAATGTCATTGGTCACAAAGCAACATGGAGATTTATATTTATAAGAATCAGATAATGGTGTGCAAAATATTCAACTACAGTGATTCTTATTCATTTATTATCAAACTCATCATTCATTATTCAAGAAATATTTGTTGAGCACCTACTCTGTGCCAGCATCATGCTAAATGCTGCAAAACAGAGATAAGATACCCATGTTAAGCTTCCAGTTTTGTAGAGAATACAGGCAAGAAAGTAAGCCATTGTACAACAGTCTGACATGTTGAAAATATTGGGTACCATGGGAGCATACTTCAGGGGGGCCTAAGAAACATTAGGGATTAGGATAAGTCTGAGAAAGTGACATTTAAGCAAGGACTAAACAGTCAACAAGGGGAAGGAGTAGGTTCATGCAGGGAGGATAGAAAGGTCCTGTAGAGGAAATAGCAGGTGTGAAGGTTTAGGGCAAGAAAGAATGCCACGTTCAAGGATACATAAGTAACAAATAGGGATAACAAGAAAAGTGTCTGGAAAGGCCAGACCTTGTTAACCATGAAATGAAATTCTGACTTTATCCTAAGTGTGGAGAGCTACTGTAATATTTTAAACATCAGAATGTTGAGATCAGATCAAATTCGTGGTTTCAGAAAATCACTTTGACTGCAGCATGAGAAACAGATCGCAAGGTAGGAGTAGGGTGAAGATAAGGGAGTAAGACTGAGGCTTTGAGACTCATCTTGAGGAGACTGAGTAATTAAGGAAAGAGATGACTGTGGCCATCCCTAGAATAAAGGCAGTAGGGATGGAGAAAATGGGAAGATTTGAGAGTTGCTTATGTAAATGGATTGACAAAATATAATGAGGTATCACTACAGGATAATGAAAAAGAGAGATAGCGTAAAATTTCTAGCTGAGCAGTTAGGTGGATTTTGACCTAATGATGGCCAACATACTAAATGATATTCCATTCATCTATGTCCAGCAAATGCTTATGAGCATCGACTATAGCCAGGCATTATTCCATGTGCTGTGCATATGGTGGTGAACAGAACAGATTATATCTCTGTCTGCATGGACCTTATGTTCTAGTAGATGGAGACAGACAGTAAAGCAAATTAACTATTGCTTAAGTAAATAGTGATCAGAAATATGAAGAAAATAAAGCTGGAAGTGGCGTGGAGAGTGACTGAAAGGGAACCAACTGGCCTGGTATAGTTAGGGGAGACCTCTCTCAGGAGGACAGCTGAGACCTGAAAGATGAGAAGGAGTCAGCTAGAGAAAGATCTAGAGAAGGAGCATTCCAGAGAAGGAATGGATGCAAAGACTGTGATGTGAGAATAGACTTGCCACAGTTGAGGAATGGAAAGAAGCCTGGGGTGGCTGAGGCATAGTCAACAAGGCTGGGGAGTAATGGTATGACTTCAGAGAGTTGCGCAAATTCCTGTTGGGGCCATTCTCTGGGATGACTGAACAGGGGAAGGGGACCAGATCTGGGGCTGGGTGACTTGAGGGAAAGGATGTGTTCACTTGGGATATAACTTTGAAGGTATATAACTTCTGCGGGACTGCAGAAAATGGCCAGTAAAGAGATCGAGGTAAGCATCTTCTGTGCACAAGGCCCTGGCCTAGGGTCTGAGGATAAACAAGAGCCTGTACTCATGGAGCTCATCATCTGGCAGTAAAGACAGACAAGCAAACACAGGGTTACGGCATCATTAAAGGCCACCCACTCAGCTGGGTTTATTTTAAGTAAGGCAGCTTGAGAGGCCACAGGATCTACTGGGTCTCAAGTTTGAGGTTTGGCATTCTAAAACAAGTTTTAGTGCCTGCACTTACTGTGAAGTGGCGAAAATAATGTGGTCAATACTTTTCTGTATCTATCTCTATATGGATTAGAATACTATTAACCTATGAGACAAATTAGTAGACAAATTAGCTACTGTAGAAAACTAATCTAAGTGGAAAAGAAATATGACATTCTATCAACATTAAGTCATATTTTTACCTTCTCATTTTCTTTTTTTTCTTGTTCTTTTTTTTTTGAGACAGAGTCTCACTCTGTCACCCAGGCTGGAGTGCAGTGGCACAATCTCAGCTCACTGCAACCTCTGCCTCCTGGG
>NW_012108141.1:4758246-4759803 GCF_000951045.1 Mandrillus leucophaeus | reverse complement strand
CAGAAGGTGGAGATTGCAGTGACCTGAGATTGCGCCACGGCACTCCAGCTTGGGCGACAGAGCGAGACTTCGTCACACACCAAAAAAGAAAGAAAGATTAACAATATAAAATGGAAAAAAAAAAATTAATCAGTTGTATCATTACCACTGGAACAGTCTGAGAACTAATTATGAAGACTGATCTCAATTCTACTTTTTTAATTGAAGAAGAAGGTTTTCCCTTTCTTAGCCTCCTCGGCCTATCTTTTAGCAATTCAGAGTCAACAGTGAGCTGAGATTGTGCCACTGCACTGTAGCCTGGGTGCCAGAGACTCCATCTCAAAAAAAAAAAAAAAAAAAGAAAGAAAAGAAAAGCCACTGATATCTTTCATAAATAACCAAATATGGTAGATTACCAAACTGGCTTAGGTCTTAGTTGCATGTGTGTGTGTGTAAGTGTGTGTGTGTGTGTGTAAGTGTGTGTGGTTTTCTATAAAGAGACAAGGTCTTGCTATGTTGCCCAAGCTGGCCTTGAACTCCTGGGCTCCAACAATCCTTCTACCTCAGCCTCCCAAGTACATAAGACCACAGGTGCATGCCACGGTGCCTTGCCTATGTCTCAGTTTTCAACAAAGCTCAATAAAAATGACAGTAGAAAAAAAATATTTCAGCTCTCAAGAAGTCTACAAGCTAAACACGGTCATAAGACAAATACAAACTTAAAAAGCAAAGTAAGATTTAAAAAGATGGCTGGATGTGGTAGCTCACACCTGTAATCCCAACACTTTGGGAGGCTGAGGTGGGTGGATTGCTTGAGCTTAGGAGTTCACGACCAGCCTGGGCAACATGGTGAAACCCCATCTCTACAAAAAATACAAAAATAGCTGGGCCAGGTGGTGCATGCCTATAGTCTCAGCTACTTGGGAGGCTGAGGTGGGAGGACTGCTTGAGCCTGGGAGGTTGAGGCTGCAGTGAGCTGAGATCACACCACTGCACTCCAGCCTGGGTGACAGAGTGAGATCCTGTTTCAAAAAAGAAAAAGAAAAAAGACTTAAAAAAATAACTTCTTCATGCATTCATTTAACAATATTTGCTGAGTGGACTGTGTGTATCCTGGACCATGACGGGGGCTGTAGGGAGCATAAAAAGATGGATCAGCCAGGATTCTTCCCAAAAGGAACAGGTCTTGTCACTGAGTTAAAACAAGTGCAGAGTAACTTAGTTTACTAGCACTCGAAGGCTTACCTATGGCCAACAGTAAGTCTTCAAAATGCCCAGATAATTCTCCTTTTATGCTGTCCACAATGTCCTTTTGGCTGATATTTCTGTATTCATCAAATGCTAAAAGGAAGCACCACAAAATTATTTAAAGCAACCCAGTTGAGCACATTTGAATATATTCTAGTTTTTTATTTGATACGCACAAGATCAAGTAGCAAGCTAAAAACCTCCCTCTTTAAACCATGAAAATTTGGGTACAAAAGTTTTTGTTTTTCTTTTGTTCCTTTTTAAGGAAATCATCTACGATAAACCCCAAACATCCCTAGATAATTTTCTTCAATGATCTCTCTTTCTCTT
>NW_012108141.1:4749905-4753301 GCF_000951045.1 Mandrillus leucophaeus | reverse complement strand
AGAGTCTCACTCTGTCACCCAGGCTGGAGTGCAGTGGCACAATCTCAGCTCACTGCAACCTCTGCCTCCTGGGTTCAAGCAATTCTCTGCCTCAGCCTCCCAAGTAGCTGGGATTACAGGTATCTGCCACCACGCCCAGCTAATTTTTGTATTTTAAGTACAGACGGGGTTTCACCATGTTGGCTAGGTTGGTCTTGGACTCCTGACCTTGTGATCCACCCGCCTGGGCCTCCCAAAGTGCTGGGATTACAGGCGTGAGCCACCACACCCGGCCTGTCTTCTCATTTTCTATTTAAAATAAAGGATGAACTTTTAAAATCTAAAATTATACATAAATTTTCATCTTTCATACAAGTGGAATATTAGCATTTACTGAAACTTGTCATATTAGAGAAAATGAGACTGTTTTAGCTAAATACAAACCAAGCTATACCTACTTAGAAAAAAAATTATTTCATAAATCCAGGTCTGTTTATTTTGAAGAGAAAATCAAGTGTCTGTGTAAAGAGTGTATTGTATTATACCTTGATTTGCTGTAATATAATTTATCTTAAAATGTTCAAATTACATTAAAATAACTAATTTTTAAATATTTGTTCTACTATTTGCATACTTCCCCAAGGGAATTAAGGGACGCTAAGAATGCACACGAACTTTCCAGACCAACCTTCAAAGCTCGATGCAGTCTTTCTGCTAAAAAGGCCGGCGTGTTCCTCACACAATGCACTGTCATAAAAAGCAAAGTAATGTTCAGCTCCACGGAATAGAAATTGGGTTAATCTATAGTAAGTAACACGTTTTTTAAAAAGATTCTTTGGACCGTCATACCACTCTACCCCCTCCCCACAACTGGCTTTTACTTGGAATGAAAGAAAGGCTGCTTATCCTGATTTTCAAAGCCTTTTAACGTCATATTTGCACAGAACTTTAGCACAGTAATTATCTCCAGCCATGGGGAAAATAAAATTACCTGCCAAAGAAACTCCCACAGCGACTGACTCATCTCTGGATCCCAGACACATCGAACACCTACGCTTTCACTGATAACTCCCTAGGGTGCGACACTGCTCAGCTACTAACATCTCGGGCTACTGATGAACCACAACTCGGGCCTGACAACTGCAGCGATGTTGCTCCAAATAACTCATTAGGCACGAAGGGGCACTGGAGTTCCATTTAAAAGCAATTTTTCCCATGGAAAGAATTTTCTTTTAAATAACTGGAGTAGAATTTACAGGCTGGTTAGAGTGACTCCATTAGAACAAGTACCTGTCATCTAGATTCAGTTGCCTAAAAAAAAAAAAAAAAAAAAAAAAATACAATCTTCCAATTCTTTATTTTGAAATAACAAGAAAAGCAGAAATAAAACAAGAAAAAGGAAACTGACAAAAATGCAAGACTAAATGATCTTTTAAATAAAACGAAAATAGGAATAGAAAAGTCTGTAGGGAACAAAACCTATTTACAGCAACACAATTATTTTCCTAATCTTACATCTGATCTCTAGGTAGGAATCCAACAAAAGTGAATGGATTTTATAATGAATTTTGGAGCTCAGAACAAGAATAACTGACTTTCACATCGTGGCTTATAGACTCTCCTAAGGAAAGCTAAAAGACTTTTGGCTTTTGTAAGTGATTTAAGGGAAATAGAAGGAGAAATGTATTAGAAACCCAAACACGGCATTTAGAATAAAACTGTTACATGAAGTTCTCTGACAAGAAACTAACCATTTAAACTAGTAAACTCACATTCAAGTAAGCCATAATAGCCTGATACAAAATAATGATGCCCACTTTCATCCTATTAAGCTTTTCAGTCACCTCCCTGCCAACTAGATTCGTACAATCCCTTCATGATCCTTTCTTCCCTTTAGCTTGCCTTCTGCTTTATGTTCTTACCTACTAGATTTGTTCTTTGTATCTGAAAGTTTTGGAAGGTGGCAGTATGTTTTAGTGGGAAGGAGGTTTCACCACCCAGCACCATAGGCAGGGAAGCTTGGGAGTCCGTTAGAGTTAATTACCATGACCAAGTATTCATAATTGCCCATTCCCTACCCTATTCATTGTCTTGACCACACTTTCGTCAGGCCTCTCTCCTCCCACAGGTTCCTGAACTCTGGCTTGTCCCCAGTCCCGAGCAAGCCCTAAAATGCAGAACATGCCTCTGTTGCAGCTTATCTTGAGAGTCTAGCTGTCCACTGCCAGACGTGTTTCCTGTCAATCCCCAACGATCACACCCTCGTGCTTGCCCAACATTAAAAGTTGCTGCTAAGACTTTTCTGTTGGATTTGGAAACTTTTGCACATTTTTTCCCCCTGTCTTTTAGAGACACCCAGCCGAGTCTTGCATGTTTCTGAAATCAACATGTTCTCTCTATTGAAATAGTTTTTCTGAATAAAGCCTCTCCTTACTTAAGGCTGGATTTGTTTTTATTTGGCAGCTAGTATGCTCCTATTACACGATTCTAAGATGACACAGCTCAGATGGTTTTTCATGTCAAAAACTATGTGTTGACCATTGTATTGGATTCCTTGTGTATGAAATATGCAGAGTAGGCAAATCTACAGAGACAGAAAGTAGATTAATGATTACAGGAGCCAGGGGGTGGGGAGGATTGGAGAGTGACTGTCAATAGTTACAGGGTTTCTTATGGGGCTGATTAAAATGTCCTAAACTTAGATTGTGCTGATGGTTGCAAAACCTTGTGACTATATTAAAAAGCATTGAATTGCACACTTTGAATGGATGAATTTTATGGTATGTAAGTTATATCTCAATTAAAAATTTTAAAGACTGGTTTATTCCAATGGTAGGCTGAACCAGAAAATGAAAGTGTGACATATTTTGAACTTCAGTTGAATTATAAGGTCTTTTTTAACATGATAAAATAATGTGTATTATAGCCCAAATGTAATACATAATTCAATGATATATTTCCAACAATGCTCTTTGGCTCAATGAATGAGAGTTTGTACATCTCAATAAAGTTTTTCAAACATTACGGCTTAGCAAGAACACCAAATGAAAAACAGCAGGCAGAATTAATATAAAGATTAACAATATAGGCCAGGGGTGGTGACTCAAGCCTGTAATCCCAGCACTTTGGGAGGCTGAGGTGGGTGGATCACTTGAGATCAGGAGTTTGAGACCAGCCTGGTCAACAAGGTGAAACCCTGTCTCTACTAAATATACAAACATCAGCCAGGTGTGGTGGCATGTGCCTGTAATCTCAGCTACTTGGGAGGCTAGAGGCACAAGAACCACTTGAACCCAGAAGGTGGAGATTGCAGTGACCTGAGATTGCGCCACGGCACTCCAGCTTGGGCGACAGAGCGAGACTTCGTCACACACCAAAAAAGAAAGAAAGATTAACAATATAAAATGGAAAAAAAAA
>NW_012108141.1:4727951-4748590 GCF_000951045.1 Mandrillus leucophaeus | reverse complement strand
GAAAATTTGGGTACAAAAGTTTTTGTTTTTCTTTTGTTCCTTTTTAAGGAAATCATCTACGATAAACCCCAAACATCCCTAGATAATTTTCTTCAATGATCTCTCTTTCTCTTCATCAATGATCTCTCTTTCTCTTTCCCCTTCTCTCAAGCAGTAAGCATTTCAAATAGCCTAAATAGTTAAATAATAAATACTTTATCTAGTAAGGAGGGCTATTTTAAATTTGATTTATAGCAGCACCTGGGAAACGATACTATAATCACTAGTCAAATATGTTTTCTCTGGTAAAGAAATCTCAACTCTGAAGACCTCCTTGCACTGAATAAATCATTTCCTAAGGCGGCATGGCCTACTTCACACCTCCCAGAAGGCATCCGAATTTCTTGATCAGTATTTGCCCCAAGCAAAACCTGTACATATGTCACCAAGTATACAGGCATATTTTGTAAGCCAAGTACATTTTCCCCCAATAAATTTTTTAAAAAAGAAATTTTGGAGAGAGACCTAGGGTTATCTGGTTTTTGTTTTACAAACAAAGACATGAATAAAGCAACTATCACTTACTGTTGTCATTATTTTATAAAACAAATGTGATTTTAATGCCAAAAGTTAAGAAAGAACAATTCCAGAATTTCAAAGTCACAGTAACATCCTTATGTTTACTCATCGTTCTGTCAACTTTAAGCTTGGTCTTGCTGTGTGGCTGTTCTGGAAACTAGCACCTGGAAGCCAGAGTCAGAAGATGTTCACCGTAAATGGAGGTTTAGTTTTCTAGGTGCTGTTGCTTCCAGAACAGCTCTAGGAGGTGCCATGAGCAAGAGGGTGGGTGCCCACAATTCCATATAATAGCTGGTCTGACGATAAGAGTCGATTCATTCTACCATTTACCTTCATATCAGAAATAGCTGAAGGTTAATCAGTATTGATGTGTCAACAGAGACTCACCTGCAGTGTCTGGCTTTTCTGGAAGTGGCTAACTAGAGAGAACTGTTAGGTGGAGTGGAAGCAGTTGGGCTTCTCCATCCCACAGGAACAAGCCTTTCTACTCTCACCCTAGAGGTGGCCTCTTTTCTTCTTCCGGCCACCTCCCTCCCCCATCTATTACCTGGTACTCACTAGGTAATCTACTCAGCCTCTACGGAAAAACAAAAGTGTAGTGTCAGGACTTCCTTGAGTGACAATACAGCTTCCTCATTTTGTTTCCTGAAATGTGAATAAATAAACTGGAACAGACTGCAATTTTAAACTTCATTTTTCTAGACCTTTGTATACTAAATGCAAAAACATGTGTAAAAACAACACACAACACAAAGGATTGTAATGTGAGTTCGTACTTAGTTTTAGTTGAGGAAAGCTCCTTAAACACAGGATCTCAGTGAATTTGTCTTCATCCGTGCCCCATCTGTTCTCACCAGCTTTATAGAGAATCTATTCGCAAGAGAATGTTATTAGAGACACAATTATTTTCTTTTTTTGAGAGGTGACATGAGAAGAATGGGAGCCGTATTTTCGAGGTCAGTGCAATCATCTATTATCAAAGTCTCTCACTTTCAGCAGACTAGAAATCAATAATTGGGCTGGCAGGAGCTAAGGAGAATGATAACTACCACTGGGGCAGGCAAAAAGTTAGGGTTGGTATCCTCAAGCCTCAGGCTTCTCTTTCAAACAGGCAAAAAAAAAAAAAAAAAAGCCCCTCCGTTGGTCTACTTTTCTCCTTTTTTCACATAAATGCAAAGGCAGCCACATAGGAGAATAGGTAAAGAAATGTTTTCCCGCTTTGTTACTGACCTGGGCATCTTTTTTGGCCAGATGCTCATCCACTTTCAGACTTTCATCTCTTCTGCCCTAAACAGGGATGACGAAAACAAGGGCCATCCTTTAAAGACAGAAGATTCTAACACACGGTAACTCAACCAGCAAGGGATCTTAGTGGTTTTTTTTCAAAGCAGGACAGGTTGCACAGAAAAATCAGGTACTCTGGGCTCCAGTTCTGTTTCTGCCATTGACTAGTCGTGAAATTTTTAGCAAATCACACAGTTCTATGGGCCTCAGTTCCCTCCTCTGAAAATTCATATATATATATGAATCTTATACATACATTCATACATCTATTCATATATACATCTATTCATATATACATACATTCATATATACATACATTTATATATTCATATATACATACATTCATATATATTCATATATACATACATTCATATATATTCATATATATATGAATATATACATACATTCATATATTCATATATTCATACATTCATATATATTAATATATACATATATTCTATATATATATATATTTAGAGACAGGACCTCGCTCTCTGTCAGCCAGGCTAGAGTGTAGTGCTGCAAATGTAGTTCACTGTAACCTTGAACTCCAAGGCTCAAGCTATCTTCCCGCTTCAGCCTCCTGGGTAGCTAATGTGACTACAGGTGCACACCATCACACACAGCTAATTTTAAAATTTTTTTTAGAGATGGGAATCTCGCTATGTCGCCCAGGTTGGTCTCAAACTCCTGGCCTCAAGCTGTCCCCCCACCTCAGCCTCCCAAATCTCTGGGAATACAAGTGTGGGCCACTGTGCCCAACCCAACACAGAGGTCTTATGTGGAAGAAAAGACAAGGTACAAACTGGGAGAACATATTTGTAACATGTATCCGATAAAGAACTTGTATCCAAAATACATAAAGAACTCTTAAAACTCAATATGAAAATAACAACCCAATTTAAAAATGGTTGAAAGATCTCAATAGGCATCTCACCAAAGACGACACAGAGGTGGCACATGAAAAGACTCTCGACATTGTATGTCATTAGAGAATTACAAATCAAAACAATCAGATGCCACTACACAACCTGTTAGAAGGGCTCAAATCCAAAACACTGACAACACCAAATACTGGTGAGAATGTGGAGCAACAGGAACTCTCATTCACTGCTGATATGAAAGCAAAATGGTGCAGACACCTTGGAAGACAGTTCTGCAGTTTTTTTTATAAAGCTAAATATCTCTTACTATATGATCAAGCAATTGCACCCCTCGGTACTTAACCAAAGGAATTGAAAACATGTCCATACAAAAACCTCCACATGAATGTTTACAGAAGTTTTATTTATAATTGCCAAAACTTGGAAGCAACCAAGATGCCTTTCAGCAGGTGAAATAAATATTCTATACATGGAATATTACTCAGTACTAAAAAGAAATGAACTATCAAGCCATGAAAAGACATAGAGGATCCTTAAAGGCATATAGCCAAGTGAAAGAAGCCAGCCTGAAATGGCTACATACTGTATGATTCCAACTATAGGACATTCTAGAGAGGGCAAAACTACAGAGACAGTAAGATCAGTAGTTGGTGGGGAGGAAGGTATGAACCGGCAGAGCACAGAGGATTTTTAGGACAGTGAAACTACTCTATCATACTGTAATGGTAGACATATGACATTTTACATTTATTAAAATCCATAGAACTATATGACAGAAAGAGTGAACCCTAACGTAAACTACAAACTTCAGTTAATAATAATGTATCAATATTCATTCATCAACTGTAACAAATACACATACTAATGCAAGAGTGAGACCTTCTCTCTCTCTCTCTCTAAACAAAACAAAACAAAACAAAAAAATTAGCCAAGGTGGTGGTGTGCACCTGTGGTCCCAGCTACTCAGGAGGCTGAAGTGGGAGGACTGCTTGGGCCCAGCAGGTCAAGACTATAGTGAGCTGAGATCACACCATGGTTCTCCAGCCTGGGCAACAGAGCGAGATCCTGTCTCAAAATAATAATAATAATAATAATAATAATAATAACGGAAAGGAGAGAGTAGAAGAGGGGCATATCGGAGTTCTTTGTACTTTCTGCTCAATTTCTCCATAAATCTGAAGCTGCTCTAAAAAGTAAAGTTTATTTAAAAAAAAAAAAAAAAAAAACCTCAAAGGCCAGGCGCAGTGGCTCATGCCTGTAATCCCAGCACTTTGGGAGGCTGAAGCGGGTGGATTGATTGAGGTCAGGAGTTTGAGACATCCTGGCCAACATGGTGAAACCCTGTCTCTACTAAAATACAAAAATTAGCCAGGTGTGGTGGCATGCGCCTGTAATCCCAGCTACCAGGGAAGCTGAGGCAGGAGATTTGCTTGAACCTGGGAGGCAGAGGTTGCAGTGAGCGGAAATCGTGCCACTGCACTCCAGTCTGGATGACAGAGTGAGGCTCTGTCTCAAAAAAGAGAAAAAAAAAAAGTCCTCAAAAGTCCCCAAACCAACTGTAATATTAAAGGTTCTATGGTTTAAGTGATGTTTGTGTGCGTGTGTGTGTGTGTGGTGTGTGTGTGTTCATGTACAAATACTTAAGCACATTATAGAAAGACAGGAGACAGAAAGAAAAGATGGGATTACCTGAATTATTTGGCAAATTACAGGTGAATGAAACATTTAGCTACAATTGTTTAAAATGAATTTGTTCGTATTTTCAAACATTAGGTCCTTGCATGACTGTCTGATTTTTGCCTGGTTTCTTTTCTGTGCTGCTGATACTCTGCTGCTGTTTGCTTTCTTCTGGTTCTCTTTCACTGTACACTCTGCTCCAATGATATAAATGCTGATTATCATTGGTCTTAATATAATACTAACAAACCACCACCACCCTGTGTTGATCGCTAAGTACTTCACATGCTCTCTGTTTCTGTTAATCTTCATAACACCCTATGAGTACTTGGCATTATTAGTATTTTAGTTTTACAGATATGAAAATGAATGCTTTAAGACTTAAAGAACTTGTCCAAATATACAAAGCTAGTAGGCAGCATGAGATTCCAGCCCTGTTTGATTCTAGAACCCTGTGCTAGAGCCCTGCTCTGTACTGCCTCCTGTGGGTGGGTGTGTTCATGTCCATACACAAACAGATGTGCACTTATGAATATATACCTCTGAGAGCATATGTCTGCAGCAATGCTTCATAAATTTGGTGTTGTGGGTTCAACCTTCATAAGGTTTTCACATTTAAAGTAATTGAAACCATAATTTAGATAAATCGCTTTCTAATGGCATAATGTCTCACTTTGACAGGTGCTGTTTCAACCACGAGGCTGAGACCATTGTTGGGATTTTCTCACACTTTAGGTGTTATGTAAATCAGCTGAAAGAAAATTGGTGAGATATGGTTTAAATCACTTTCTCTCTTACACATAGCTATGAATATATCTCCTCTTTGACTTTACCATCTTTATGATAAAAGTCACGAGCCTTCTACAAAGAGAAAGCAAGGTGTGGCCTCATTAGGTCACATAGTGATTAATAGTTTGGCAGCTTTTCCAAGGTGGCAAGGCTGAAGTTGCAGCAATCACTTTCTTTTTTTAATCCTGAGACTGATACTCATTTGTTAGTTTAATTCCCATCTCTAAAGACAATTCTTCTGTATCATGCTTCCTATTTAATTTAGAAGCTAACAAAAGAAATATTTATTCTTTGGAGTCCAGAAGAAAATAAACCTGTTCTTTAAAATGGAGACACTTATAATGGAAATAAATATTGTATGTCAGATGATGTATCAGAATGTCTTCTAATGTCAAAATTGTGAAACCTGACCAAAACACCTCCACTTACTGACTCAAATAAGTTTTCTTTGTTGTTACATCATTATGTATGCTTTTATGATTTTGGTTAAACATTACATTGCTTGGTGGCAATGAAAATGTAAAATGAACAAACCATCTCATAAGGAAAATTGTGAACTAATTGTCTCAGTTTGGTTATTTTTAAACTCCCTAAAAATTATTATTGAGCATGCAGATTACTGGGGAGTTAAAAAATAAAAAATAAAACCTTACATCTGCCAAAGTCAACAGAGCTTTCCGGAAGTCACCAGATGTTTCCGAACTAATGTCATCTCCAAGACTCTTCTTGTATACTGAAACCAAATCAGAATGAAATTAAGCCTTGACAAACTGAAAAATACGATTATAAAACAGAAAAGTTTAAATGCCAACACTAGCAAAGAATGGGTATGTGATAAGACAAATCTTGCCCTTTAATTTCTTCATGCTCTTCTGTTGTGAGATGGTACATTCTTCTTGTAACTCTTACTGCACTGTGTTGTGGTAAATGCAAAAGAATAGAAAGAGTTGTCATTCTGGAGCAAATCATGGTTTATTTCATCTGACAATGGCACTAAGGGATGCATAGTGGAAAAGCTGGGGTGGATGAGCTACTAGTTTGCCTTTCAATTTCCATTCTGACCATCTTCCATACTAAGAGAACCCTAACCTTAAGCAAGACACAATGCACACAGCTTAAAAACTATATTCCCAGCTTTCCTCTTAGCTAGTGCAGTCCTATAACTTAGTTCTTCACAATGAAATGAAGACAGACAAATATGACTTTGCTGGGAAATCTCCTTAAAGGGATGGGACCACGTTCATCTTAGTCCTTCCTCCATTTGACTGCCTTGCATGTGAACTGATATCTGCATCTTGGGCAGCCATCTTGGACTGTGAAGATAAGGACCACTTCCTAGGGATGGCATAAAAGTAATCAAGAAGAAGCCTGAGTTCCTAAAAGCTTTTAGTAGCTGTCATACTAGTCCTAGAATTGCCAATGTCTAGACTTCTACATATGATTAAAATAAACTTCTACTTTTTGTAAGCCACTGTAATTTTTCTGTTTTATTGAATCTAACCCTAATCGCAAGGAATATAACTAAACTATATTTTTTAGTATCTCCCAAAAGTAAGAAAGCTACCTCAAAACATGCCATCTCCCTTTACAAATGCCAATTGTGTGTTCATGTATTTCAGTACTGACTAGATGTAGCCCCTTTTGCATGGCCTGTGATGTGTGGTGCCCATCAGTCTTAAATCTCTGTCTGCCCCATCCATGGGGTGGTGATTCTCTTGGAGCCACTATACACCTGGTTGTAGGTGACACCATGTGGCTATTTGAACTCTGTCTTTATCATTCTCAAGAACTCTATAAATTATCCATAATAGCCATGAGAATTCTCATCTTTTTAAACCAATGAAAGACAATTATAGAAAGTGATATGAGATTATCCAATAGCAAGAACTGCATTGAGATGGAAACTTCTTCAGCATGATTTTAGTAAGTCTCCTTTTTATGAAATCTAATTTTTCAAAGCAATTCATATAAGCAAAATCCACCAAAAATGTGTGTTATTTTTCTAAATAATAATATTTAGTAGGCATCATTAAACCTAATAGTTGTGATATTGTTACATCTATCCTTCATTCTGGCTAGATAAAAACTTTAAATTTGAAAATATCAAGTAAAAGAATGAAGCTGCCATTTGTTAGAACTTGGGGAAGTATTTTATAATTTTGGAATTATTTAGATGAGACTTTATAAGTCATTTCACACAGCCTCTCCCTTTACATGAAATATTTTGTGGGAAATTAGACTAAAATATTATTTCAATCTAAGCTGACAACTACTTTATGCATTTTGAGGCACAGTAGAGTGTAAAATTAAATAGAGTATTTTAACAATACAGGTGTCTGGACTAGAACTTTGAGTTCCTGATACCTGTTTCAGTGTTCCCTCACACATCATTGACTTTAGAATACTGAAAAAAGTTAAGAATTTAGATCTCTATTTATTTAGACCCTATTGTGCCACTGTACCGGATAAGCTATACAAGACGTCTGGTCCCTTTATGAGGGCCAACTTGATCGTGACTTCCTGAATCCATTGTATCTTCTGTCTTAGAGAATGAGTGACACAGAAAAGGAGACAAAGACAACAGAATAATAAAGAACTGAAAGACTCCTAGAAATAATGAAGAAAACAGTAGCCAAGAATAACCAAAAACTATGCACAAATATTTATAAGCCTTGGGTAGACAAACACCATGTGGTAAGGGAGGGGATGTTACTTGCTGGTGTCAAGAACATGAGAAGCAAAAAGGAAGAGGAACAGTTACTGTCATGGAAAACATTAGCACGGGAAGCAATGGATGCCTGCGGCCGAGAGACTGACAACATAACTGGGTCCCTCGGGTAGTGCTATGACTTGAATCTCTGTAAAGCTTGGCTATGCATGATTGAGACAATTTCCTTCTTGATCTTCTTGTGTATCATTAATCTCTAGTAACCAAGGTAACCTTGAGGCAGTTGTATCCCTTGTAGCCTCAGAGAGCATTACTCACATAGAAATTGAGGCTCTGGTAACTTTGTGCTATTATCATTTGTCATATCTTCACAACACTATCCTGAATGCTAAAGGTTTCACTTGGCTCTTAAGATCTTAACCTCAATTTTGAGGACACTCATTTAATAAATATTTGCACTTATCTCCCCCACTGTTCTTAGAACTGAGGCTACAGTAGTGAACAACATAGACAAAAATCTTCATCCTTATAAAGCTTACATCCTGGAAGTGTTTGTACCTAAATGCTGGGCTCCAGGGATCTGTCACAGGGCAGGTCCACTAGGGGAGCAGCGACTCTTCTAAGAAACACCAGAAAATACCAAGCCAACTTGGGATACAGTGCATGGCTCTGATGATGGGTTTTGTAAAATACGTAAACCTTGTTGAACTGAAATATTTTAAACACCTACAACATAACCTTTGTGCATTAATGATGAAGCAGTTCTCTTGTCTACTTCTTTCTGTTCCCACTCCCTTTTAGGTTCCACCAGTAGTAGGGAGTAGAGGGGGACTGGAAGGCAGGAGGTGGAAAGAAGTGCAAGATATTTGATGGCTATTCATATCAGTGTCAACCCAGTGAAGGTCGTTCACCTTGACAGCAGCAATGGCTCTAGTTCCTAGAACAAGTCACTTTCCCTCTTTTCAGAGGTCTGAACTCCTGCTCCTTAAGCCTCTGCTCTGAGCCCCTAAGGTACCAACATCAGCCAGGTATATCCCTCTTCTAACTTCCAGTTTCTGACAAACTCAACCTCTTTCCTCTGTTGTCTCAGGTCTGGGGGGTTATACTCTGCATGAATCCCTTTGTTCCCCTTTTCCTTTCTTAGTTCTCTGAAAGGTGTTTAGCAATTCTTTTTTTTTTTTTTTTCCAAGACAGTGTCTCAGTCTGTCACCCAGGCTGGAGTGCAGTGGCATGATCAAGGCTTACTGGGGCCTCAATCTCTTAGACTCAAGTGATCCTCCCATTTCAGCCTCCTGAGGAGCTGGGACTGTAGGCGTGCACCACCACACCCGGCTAATTTTTGGTATTTTTTGTAGAGACAGGGTTTTGTCATGTTGCCTGGGCTGGTCTTAAACTCCTTGGCTCATGCGATCTGCCCACCTCAGTCTCCCAAAATGCTAGGATTATAGGCGTGAGCCACTGTGCTCAGCTTAAGCAATTCTTTTGAGACGGAATCTCACTCTGTTGCCCAGGCTGTAGTGCAGTGGTGCGATCTCGGCTCACTGTAACCACTGTCTCCTGGGTTCAAGCAATTCTCCTGCCTCAGCCCCCTGAGTAGCTGGGACTACAGGTGCGTGCCACCATGCCCGTTTAATTTTTTTTGTATGTTTTAGTAGAGACAGGATTTCACCATATTGGCCAGACTGGTCTCAAACTCCTGACCTTGTGATCCACCGGCCTTGTGATCAGCCTCTTAAAGTGCTGGGATTACAGGCATGAGCCACCGTGCCAGACCCTTTAAGCAATTCTTTTTTTTATTATTTTTTTATTTTTGAGACAGAGTCTTGCTCTGTCGTCCAGGCTGGAGTGCAGTGGTGCAATCTCGGCTTACTGCAACCTCCGCTTCCAGGGTTCACACCATTCTCCTGCCTCAGCCTCCGGAGTAGCTGGGACTATAGGCGCCCGCCACCATGCCCGGCTAATTTCTTTTTGTATTTTTAGTAGAGACGGGGTTTCAACGTGTTAGCCAGGATGGTCTCGATCTCCTGACCTCGTGATCCGCCTGCCTTGGCCTCCCAAAGTGCTAGAATTACAGGCTTGAGCCACCACGGCCGGCCAGCAATTCTTTATATTACATTTTTTCTGTCAAAATACCTAGTGCTGTTTCTGTTTTTCTGATTAGAACCCAATTAGCACATCAATAACAAAATAGTTACCTGTCATTGAAGTATTTACCTTCTAACAAGAATTTCCCAAAGCAACCTCTTTAACACCCACCTGAGGACCAATATGTCCTCCTTCTTTGGACCTCTCCCACTGCAAAAGCTCCTATGACACAACTGACCTCCGTGAGACACAAACAGAGAAACTGTGGCTTCCTTAAAGTACTTGGAGAAGGTTCTATGGGGCTGCTGAATAGTAAGGAATTGGGCTGGTCTTATTCCTGATTCCTGGGAGGTAAACTCTAAATCCTTTGGATTTCCCAGGTCATAGGTGTGTCTTTATTACTCATGGTTGGTCTCTTGGACTGCAGCTCAGTTATGCTAACAAGACGACTTAGAATAAAGGCTGGTCACATTAGAAAGATCAACCATATGATTAAAAGGTTGAGGCTTTGAGCCACAATATTAGCCTGATGTTTGGGGAGTGTAGGGGGACTGGAGATTGAGTTCAATCACATGAACAATGGTTCAACTAATCATGCTTATATAATGAAACCCCAATAAAAACTAAGGCTACCTATAATCAAGTGAGCTTGCGGGTTGTGTCAGGAGAGTGGAAGCTTCCACTGGACCCTTCCCAATATCTCCCTATGCAGTCTCTGCATTTGATTGGCCCTGATTTGTTTCCTTTATGATAATACCGCATTTGTCAATACAGCACTTTCTTGAGTTCTGTGTCATTCTGGTGTGCTATTGAACCTGAGAGTAGTGAGAACCCTGAATTTGTAGCCAGTCAGTTAAAAGCATGTGTAGTCTGAAAACACCTGAGCTTGTGGGCTGGTGTCTGAGGTGAAGGTAGTCTTGTGGGGACTGTGACCTTAACCTGTGAAGTCACACTAACCTTGGGTAGTTAGAGTCAGAATTGCATTGCAGAGACTTTCTAACTTTACACAGCCAGCAGACTATTAGGTCTTTTAACTAATTCTATTGAATCCTCATGCTCAACACATCCTCTAAATTAATCTAATTTCCCACACCAAAAATCGTGGATCTAATCTGAGTGATTTTTAACACCTCATAATAAAATATGATCTGAGTCTCTTCCATTGATGAAAATGGTTAATTCAATTAATGAGAGATTGCTGAGAGCAAAATCCACTGCAGCTATAATATTATGAACATAAAGCATTAATGCTATTGTTATGTAGCAGTATCTAGCTCAGATCATATTCCAATTTTTCCTGGAAACCCATAGTCTTCAGCTGATTTTAGAATGTATTCTCCTTTCTATAAGTCTTGTCCTCTCAAAATGCCTCATGAAGAGATTGGGAGGATTCTGGGAAAAGCAACATTGGCTCGAATATGTGTGAACAGTGGTGAAGGTAAGCAGAAAATAAGATACCTGTATAATAGGCTTGAGAGATCTCCTTCATTTGCCTGCTTGTCCTGGTAGTTAAGATTTCAGTCAAGGCATCTTCATTTGTTCCAGCACCCTAAAAAGGAAAAGGAAATCTAATTTTTAGAACACTCAAATAACTTAATCTCATGCCTTTTGGTCTTAATATCTTGTTTTATATAGATGAAATGACAATTTTGAGTAAATCAATACAAGGTTCTCTATTGCTCTGAAGTAGTTTTCTATTTTTCCATATATTTTAGTATTAACATAAATCATCTGGAATAAAGTGACATCAAATTTTTCACTCTAGTGTAAAAATCAATTGAATAATTCTAGAAATATATAGTACAAAAGAAAAAGCCTGTGTCATTCAAGATCAGAAGTGAGAGTCTAACAGGATTAACCCTAGCAACATTCAAACATGCCACTATGTTTAGAAAAGGCTCTACAATACTTTTGAATGAGTTCATCCTTGCATCACTGTACTGGGTCTATCAGCACGTATCATCCTCTTCATACAGGGAGCTTTTCAAATCCTCGGTAATGTGCATCATGGGCCTGGCTGGCATGGGGACTAATTACCCGTCAGCCTTGTTTATATCAAGGTCACTGAATCACACTGTGACTCCAAGAAAAGTCATGTACACTAAGACTTGATCGAATAAGGCCAGTGCAGCATATGAACAGAGACTGAATTCTGTCTCTCTGTAGCAGAGATTCCTAGTTTCCCACAGTACCTCTTTTGTCTTTCTTGCTTAGTAATAGAACCCCCAGCTTGTAACTTGGTACATAGCTACCCAAATAAAGGCTATGTTTCTCAGTTTCCTTTACAGTGAAATATGTCCACATAACTAAACTCTGACCGATGAGATATAGGCAGAAGTACCATATGCATGCTCAGGGAGTATCCTTAGAGTGAGGGAGTGAACCCTTCTTTGTCCTTTACTCTTTTGAGTTGACTGGAATGAAGACATAATGACTGAGTCATGAGCTGCCATCTTTAACCAAGAAGTGAAAACCATGGGTTAAAGAAGGCAGACCCTCAAGATAGTAGGAGCCTGAATCTCTGATAATGGTGGTGCCATCACAGCCTGCTCAGGGCTACTTACTCTGAATTTCTTTTATGTAAAAGAGAAACTGTTCTAATACTTATTGGTGAATCTAATCCTTACAATTACACCTGCTAAACCCTCCCCATTGGGTAGCCATAGAAAAACAATGCTCAGACTTCACTTCAAGAGAATCAGCTGCAAAGAATGCAGTTGGCTAACAGCCTCCAACTGCCACACCTTTAGATCTACCAGAGTTCACACTGAGGTCATGCCCTCTCCAGGTGGCTGTCAGTCAATGACTGTAAACAGCAGGGGTACTGGACTTGCACCCAACACAGAACTCCTCCAAAGGGCAGTCTTTGCTCAGGGGCTCCCCAACAGCCTGCCAAGGCTTTCTTGGAGCTTCACCATGCACTGAGGCTCTTCCTAATCTCAGCCTACTTCCTCTCCTCTCTCTCACAGGTGTCAGGCCTGCACTGCAGTCTGAAGGTTCACCCCACCTACCCTGCTCTTCTCCTCTTTATCCTTCACAGGCGTTTCTCACAATAAATCTCTTGTACATCAAATTCCATCTTGCCATCTGCTTCTCAGATGCCCATATGTCCTCCATGGAAAAGAAGATAACTCCATTGCCTGATGACAAGGCAGAATATGGCTTATGCCTCAGATCTAGGCTCCCTTCATTTTCCTCCTTCCTATTAATTAATATGTTGAGCACCCACTTCATTTCAGAAGTTGCTCTAGGAACAGAAGATATAGGCCAAGACCAATGAGGTTCCCTGCCATGGTGGAGGTTTGCCTTTTAGTTAGATGAAAAAAGGTAATAAACAAATGGATTTTAAAAACAGACAAGGCCAGGTGCAGTGGCTTACACCTGTAATCCCAGTACTTTGAGAGGCCGAGGCGGGAGGATTGCTTAAGCTCAGGAGTTTGAGACCAGCCTGAGCAACATAGCAAGACTCTGTCTCTACAAAAAATTTTTTTTAATCAGCCAGGTGTGGCAGTGTGTGCCTGTAGTCCCAGCTGCTCAGGAGGCTGAAGTTGGAGGATTGCTTGCCCGGGAGGTTGAGGCTGCAGTGAGCCATAATTGCACCACTGTACTAGAGCCTGAGCAATGAAGCGAGACCTTGTCTCAAAAACAAATAAATAGACAAGATACTTTTAGGCAGTAATAAGTGCAGGTAAGAAAATATATTTGAGTGAATTAATGGAAAATGTCTGGAGGAAAAGCATTCCAGATGGAAGAAACATCATGTATAAATGTCTCAAAACAAGAATAAGCTTATGATGTTCAAGGAGCAGAGAAAAGGTCAGTGTAGCTACAGCATTAATGGGTGAGCAGGAGGGGGTATGATGGTCAGTTTTATGCGCCAGCTTGGCCAGGCTATAATGCCGCTTATTCAATCAAACACTAATCTATGTGTTGCCGTGAAGGTATTTTGTAGCAGTTTATTATTGATTCACTTTAAGTAAGGGAGATTACCTTTCTCGGTAGACCTGATCCAATCAGTTGAAAGGGCTTAAGACCAGAGGTGAGGCTCCTGTTTAGAAGATTCTTTCTGTGGACAGCTTCAGCTTGTGCCCAAGAGTTCCAGCCTGCCTTTCCTGACAGTCTGCCCTACAGATTTTGAACTTGCCTAACCAATCCCATAATCATGTAACCAATTCTTCTTCTTTTTTTTTTTTTTTTTTTTTTTTTGAGACAGGGTCCCAGGCTGGAGTGCAGTGGCAGAGTCGTGGCTCATTGCAGCCTAGACCTGCTGGGCTTAAGTGACTCTCCCACCTCAGCCTCCCAAACAGCTGGGACTACAGGCATGAGCCACCATGCCTGGCTAATTTTTTTTTTCTTCTTCTTCTTCTTTTTTTTAATTATACTTTAAGTTCTAGGGTACATGTGCACAACGTGCAGGTTTGTTACATATATATACATGTGCCATGTTGGTGCGCTGCACCCATTAACTTGTCATTTACATTAGGTATATCTCCTAATGCTATCCCTCACCCTCCCCCCTCCCCACAACAGGCCCTGATGTGTGATGATCCCCTTCCTGTGTCCAAGTGATCTCATTGTTCAATTCCCACGTATGACTGAGAACATGCGGTGTTTGGTTTTCTGTTCTTGCGATAGTTTGCTGAGAATGATGGTTTCCAGCTGCATCCATGTCCCTACAAAGGACACTTAAGACCTGGGCTTAAGTAATTCTCCCACCTTAGCCTCCCAAATAGCTGGGACTACAGGCATGAGCCACCACGCCTGGCTAATTTTTAAAAAATTTTTGTAGAGACAAGTTCTCACTATGTTGCTCAGTCTGAGGCTGGTTTTGAACTCCTGAGCTCCAGCAATCCTCCCACCATGGCCTCCAATTCTTTCCAGTAAATTTTTGTTGTTGTTGTTTTGAGACAGGGTCTCACTGTCACCCAGACTGAAGTGCAGTGGCACAATCTTAGCTCACTGCAGCCTCGACCTTCTGGGCTCAGGTGATCTTCCTACCACAGCCTCCCAAGTAGCTGGGACTACAGGAATGCACTACTATGCACAGCTAATTTTTTTTTTATTTTTTGTAGAGACAGGGTTTCTCCAAGTTGCCCAGGCTGATCTCAAACTCTTGAGCTCAAGCAATCTACCTACCTTGGCTTCCCAAAGTATTGGGATTACAGGCACGAGTCATAGCACCTGGCCTTACAATAAATCTTTTAACGCCTATGTCCTGCCTATTGGTTCAGCTTCTCTGAGGGAACCCTCACTGATATAAATAGAATTTTAAAAAGTCACCGAGTTAGACAGGACCTGCACTATTGGGTAATGAAGGTCATGATAAGCAGCTTGGATTTTAAGTGTTCAAAGCCATTGGAAATTTATGCAGGTAAATAACATAATCTGATTTTTTAAATAAATTAATAAAAATAATTTTGGCTATTCTGTGTAGAATGAATTTGAGGTGGGCAAAAATGGAGGCAAAGGGACTAGTTAGAAGCCTATTGATACGGACCAGTCAAGAGATGATGGTGGTCAGGCTAGAACAGTAGCAATGGATTTTGAGAGAAGTGCACACATTTACAGTGGATTTTGAAGTAAAACTAATGAACTTGCTGATAGATTTGGGAGTGTGGAAGGGTAAGAGAAAACAAGGGCTCAAGGATAATGCTAGGTTTTTAGCTTCAGTGTTGGGGTTTATGACAGTGCCATTTACTTTCAATGATGACAAACTAGAGAACTTGACTCTTCATGTCAAACAAAAGATATGACAAAATTCTTCCAGCCCAGGAACATCTGGGCTTAAGGTTCTACAACTGTTCCCTATTTCAGAGTCATTCTACCACTGGGAGAGTACAGACCAAAATGGCATCCAAGTCCACCCATCACAAGTGTGCACTGCCAGAAAGTCACTATTTTTGATGACTCGGTCAAACCCTGGGCAGAAATGGCTTGTGGGGGGCTCATACCTTCATGGATTTCTTTAGCTGCTTTGCATCAAAGACTGCTGGTGGAGTCACTAGGGCCACCATGAGATGCTCAAAATGGCCAGAGAGATCACCCTTCAAGTCATCTTTCAGCTCCTAAAATCAAAAAACCAAGGAGAAAAATGTGAAATACTTTTCCTCTCTCTTCCTCTAAAGTCACCTAGTGAAAGATGAACATATGTATCAAAATCAGGCAAAACACGTCCATCCACAGGGAATAAACAGAAGTGTTGAAAATATTTCTATGAATATTAATCTGCATTTTCTAATTACTCCCAAATTGTTCTGTTTTGTAGAGGTTTTTTGAAGGAGAGCCAAATGGGAGGACTTCATGAGTGCCACAGTTAGGAACTGTATTCAAATGCATTTCCTAGGTCCCCCGTGCTTTCAATGCTTAGGTTGGGGTGAGGGAAGAGGAAGAGGAACCCTTATAAATTCACACGCAGCGTCACTGGGAGGTGCTCTATTCCTGGGTGTCCTGCCTCTCAGTAACTCCCAAAGAGCTCCAAGAGGAAGGGGAAGGGAGGCCAGTGGCTGGCCATGTGTCTCTGGTGAGAACGTGGAACTAGGTGGCATCCGAAGCAATTTTCTGGCAACAAGTAAAGAAAAAAAAACCCTAAGTATGGCAATATGTTAGACTTTTTTTTTTTGGACAAATAATAATTGTACTTATTCATAAAGTACATAGTGATGTTTCAATACATATAATGTATGGTAATCAGATCAGGGTAATTGCATACCCATCATCTCAAACATCTAACATTTTTTTGTTTTAGGAATATTCAGTATCCTCCTTGTAGCTATTTGAAACTACATTATTGTTAACTGAGTCATCCTACAGGGCTATGGAACACTAGAACTTAGCCTCTTACAGACATTACCCATTGATATTGTTTTGAGTACTGTTTTCACACGTAAGGACAGTCCATCTCCCCTGCCTAAAGGGGGGTAACAGGGTTTCTACTTTCAATATTCAATGGCATAATACTGAATAATGTTTGTTCCTGCTCCTGATAATTTTCAGCTCTGAAATAGAGGCTGGTAGCCTCTGAGCCTGCTGCAACGCCGTGGGCACAGACCGACACTACCACACTCCTGGGGGGTGCAGCAGCAGCACGTTCCTGCTGAAACAAATGGGATGGCGTTCAGTGTTCCCAGCTCTGCTTTAATTGCCACAGCATTTTTTTCCTCTCTAAATGGTAAATTTCACTACCATCTGTCCTCAATCCAAGCCACTGCAACCGAATCTTACTTCACAGATCTCATCCTATTCCACTGTGAGAAATGGTTGTTCCCCTCCACCTCCATCTTTCTTCCATATTTTGGAAATACTGAAAGGCCAATAGATCACTCACCTTCTCTTTATGTGAAAGTGTTGTCTTGCCCAGAAGCCAGGCAATTCATTCAATTCAACAAATGTTTTCTGGGCACCTGCTCTGTGCTAGGCCTTTAAAGGTAAGTTAGACAAAGTCTTTATCCTAAGACATTCTGCCCTCATGGGAAACACAGAAATATTCAAAGGTAAAATTTCCATATTATATGTTAAGTATCTGATAAAGGGAGCTCAGAGACGGGTGTCTTAATGGAGCCCGGGGGCCTGGAGAACACTTCCAGGCGGTAATTCCTGAGCTGCCTGTGGATGGTCACCAGACCCTCTCAACAGTCTCCATTTGTACCTTTTCCCTCCACAATTCATTATCTACAGCAGCCAAAATAATCCTTTAAAAATAAAAACTGCATTATATTATTCCTCTGCTTACAAACCTCCAGTGGTTCCCTGTAGCCCTTAGAATAAAATCTAAACTCTACCAAGACCCTTAGCATGTTCTCAACCTCTCTCCAGCCTCATCTCTTTCTTCTGCCCCCTTCACTTTCTACGTTCCTGCCATATTGGAATTCTTTATTTCTCACATATTCCCTGCTTCTTTTTGCATCAGGGCTTTTGTATTTGCTGTACCTTAAATACCATCTCCTGGTCAAGCAGAGCAGAACCCCTAGTATTGTTTAGGCTTAGTGGGGAGTACGGTAACAACCCCTCACTGACATTCTTTCATCACCCTATCTGCAGGAGCCACTCACCAGTCACTGTCTATCATATAAACCATTTTAATTCTTTCATGTCACTTATCATATCTGAATTACTTTTATTTACTTGTTTATTATATTCTAATAGAATGTTAGCTCCATGAAAGAAGGCAGGATCTGCTTTCTATACCAGTCTATATCCAATGTCTAGGATATCTCCTAACACAGATTAGTACTCGAAAATAGGCGTTGGACAAAGAAACTGTATAGCAAAGACTAAGTCTTACTTTTTGCTTTTTTTTTTTTTTTTTTTTTGAGACAGAGTCTTGCTCTGTTGCCGGGCTGGATCAATCTCGGCTCGCCGAAGCCTCCGTCTCCCGGGTGCAAGCGATTCTCCTGCCTCAGCCCTCAGCCTCCCGAGTAGCTGGGATTACAGGCATGTGCCCTCACACCAGGCTAATTTCTGCATTTTTAGTAGAAATGGGGTTTTACCATGTTGGTCAGGCTGGTCTCAAACTCCTGATCTCAGGTGATCCTCCTGCCTGGGCCTCCCAAAGTTACTTGTTCTTATACAGTTAGTTTCTGCTAATCACTAAATTTTCATTTGCTGAATGAATCAAACCTATAACTACAAAAGTATTTTAAAATTGAAAGAGAAATAAAAGGTTGTCTAAGACAGAATTAGTCAGATAGTTGGCCTGGTAATTCTTTGTTGTGGAGGGCTGCCTTGAGCATTCTCGGATGCTTGTAGCATCCCTGACCTATGCCTACTACACGCTAGAAGTACCCCCCACCATCCTGTTTGTGATCATCAGAACGTCTCCATTCATCCCAAATGTCCCCTGGGGAGCAAAATCACTTCTGGTTTAGAACCCACTGGGCTAAGGCAAACCATATCCTACAAGTGAAGAAACTGAGGCCCAGAAAGACCAAGTAATATGCCCAAAGTCAGTCAGCCAGTTCAAGGCAAAACCACAACTCAGATTCCAGGCTCCTGACTGGGTGCGCAGGGCATCTTCTGTTACACTCAGCCTGAAACAGAAAACTGTAGGCATAACCATGTGGGAGCGACCATGGTACATTAACGATCTCTTTACTGCCTGTCATGTGAACATGACCTTACCTTTCCATATGCTGCCTGATATTCCTTAACAATCAGCTGCCGCTGTGCATTTGACCTCTCAGTCAGAATGCTGATGAGCATTTTCTCATCAGTGCCTAAAGGAAACAAAAGTTATTTTACTCAGTATTGATGCTCAATATCTGTCTTGACCTAAAGCAAAATGATCAATAGCCTGAGACAAATGCAGAGAGTAAGGCATTTTAATTCCCAGCTTCTTACCTGGTTGGGATCGTTATTTATTTATTTGTTTTGGTTGCCTGAGTTTTGGAAAAGAAAGTTATCTTTATTTGGATAGTTTTGGGGGAAGGAAACAATCATTGTCTAAATACTCCTTTCTGTACATCAGACAAAAGAACGTACTACTTTTGAACTTGACGTTTTTACCTTTATGAGGTTTGGTTACTGTCTTATTGCCTTTTATTTCTCTCCCATAGTTGATATCAAAATATTTCTTCCCTGGAAAACAGGAACTAACCCTTAATGAGAATCTTCCCTGCATGAAACGCCCTTTTATTCATTGCCATAGTTAATATTCACAGGGGCCCGCTGTACTAAAGATGAAGACATGAACTTATCTTCCTTGCCAAAGTCACACAACTTCTGAGTGGTCCAGCAAGAAGTTGAACCCAAATCTCTGACCACAAAACATATATTTCTATCTCTGGTCCACATCTCTCTCATGCATTTCTTCCACATCCCTCCATCCCTCCCTCCCTCCCTCCCTCCGTTTCTTCCTTCTTTCCTTCCTCCTTCCTCCCTCCCTCCTTCCCACCCTCCCCCTTTCCTCCCTTCCTTCCTTCCTCCCTTCCTCCCTTCCTCCCTTTCTCCATCTCTCTCTCTCCCCACCACCCTCTCTCTCCCATTGCCTAGGCTGCAATGCAATGGCACCATCTCGGCTCACTGCAACCATCACCTCCCGGGTTCAAGCAATTCTCCTGCCTCAGCCTCCCAAGTAGCTGGGATTACAGGCATGTGCAATCATGCCTAGCTAATTTTTTTTTCATTCAGTAGAGATGGGGTTTCACCACGTTGATCAGGCTGGTCTTGAACTCCTGACCTCAGATGATCCACCCGCCTCAGCCTCAGAAAGTGCTGGGATTTCAGGGGTAAGCCACCGCATCTGGCCTCTCTCATGAATTTCAAACCCATATACAAAATGAATTGTTTGTAAGTGAAAGGTAACATCAGGCCAGAGCTGATGCTGGCCTGCCTGAGAATGACCTCAAGATCACTCTTATTTTGGTGACTACAGTAGTAAGATAAACGTGGAAAGTTGTGTCTTATTAATTTCCCAGCCCACGATGATACCTGGTTTGGGGAGCTGTGAATTGGCTTGCAGGCCTAGAGCACGCATGACTAGAGAGGTATAAAAGAGCACCCGCAACTCAACGCTCAACTTCTTTGTGTCAAGGTGACCCTCACAGACCTCATCTACACACTTCCAAGGCAGTGGTACATAACTTACATCAATGATGACGCAAAAGCTTCTGTGTACTTGTTTAGCTGCTGGGCCTCCCAGTGAAAGATGCTGCCTTTCTGTGTCTTTGGTTTTATATTCTTTTTTTTTTTTTTTTTTT
>NW_012108141.1:4697254-4727756 GCF_000951045.1 Mandrillus leucophaeus | reverse complement strand
CCAGGATGGTCTCGATCTCCTGACCTCGTGATCCACCCGTCTCGGCCTCCCAAAGTGCTGGGATTACAGGCTTGAGCCACCGCGCCCGGCCTGGTTTTATATTCTTATACATAGTGAAGTAAATACTGAATCAGATTAAAGTGTGTTTGTGCTCTGTGGGTCTGAGTACCAATGTGGACCCATCATGTGTGTACCGTACCCAGCATCCATGTCAGTACACTACCAGCCACCTCAACTGCACAAGTATCTGAAACTCAGCGTGTTCTTGGTGGACTTTATTGTATTTCCTCTCTGACTTGTCTGTCCTTCTATGTTCCCTCATGCACAACTATGGATATAGTCATCCAGGCAAAAATCCTGGGAATCAGCTCAGATTCCTTTCTTTATCTTATTCTCTATATTATAGCAATTATCTGCATCTCTTACATTTGTCGTCTCCTCTGCATGCCCTCTGCCACTGTGTCCTTATCATATTTTACCTGGATAACCTAAATCGCCTCCTAATGTGACCCGCATATGATTATTCCTGTACACTACTGCCTAAGTAAATGTTTAAAAATACAATCTGATCATGTTATCCCCTTGGCTAAAATTCAAATGGCTCTTTGTAATCTTCAGGATGAAGTTTAAGCCCCTTAGCTCGTATATCAGCTCATTATGATCTCTCCTGCCTTATGTCTTTGTTCTCATTTTCTACCCCCTCTCTGCATCTCTATAACCTATGCAACTGGACTACAAATATACCAAACTACCTGCAGTTATTTGTAGTTTGTATGCCTGGCAGTTTCTCATCTCTTATTTTTAAACATGCTCAAGATCAAAAACTAAGCCAAGATGCCTCCAGTTCAGAGACTGGGTCTGACCTAGCCCTAATGCAAACGCCATTATGATACCTGATTCTGAACTCAGAACGTATCAGAAGTGGTGCTCATAAACAATAACCTCCTTCTTAAAGAAGGCCTGTAAGCCAAAGTGCAAATTCATGAAGAAACATAATGTTTAAAAAGAGGCGACAGAATTTAAAGACTATTAACCTCATGAAACAGTCTACTCAACACTAGATATAAATAGGGCAATCCGGCTGGGTGCAGTGGCTCACATCTGTAATCCCAGGACTTCGGGAGGACAAGGCAGAAGGATTGCTTGAACCCAGGAGTCCAAGACTAGCCTGGGCAACATAGCAAGACCCTGTCACTACAAAAAATTAAAAAATTAGGCACACATTGTGATGAGCACCTGTAGTCCTAGCAACACCAGAGGCTGAGGCCATAGGATCCCTTGAGCCCCGGAGTTTGAGGCTGTAGTGGGCTATGATCATATCACTGCACTTGAGCCTAGGTGACAGAGCAAACCCTTCTCCCTTTAAAAAAAAAAAAAAAAAAAAAAGGCAATCAAGAGATAAATGAAGAAATAACTTACATTGAAAAATGGAAAAAAAAAACCCTTAAACAGGCAGAAATAACATAATATTATATTGATATAAAGTTCTAATATAATATATTTATGAAATTTGACAAGCCACTTTTAAAATTCATAGAGGAGGGCAAAGAGCCAAGAAAAATGTTGCCCAGTAGATATTTAGTGTCATTATAAAACCCTAATAATCGTGACAGTGGGAGAGGCAAATAGATAAATGAAGCATAACAGAGAAGAGAAAAATAAGGAAACATAAAACAGAGGTGACATTACATACAAATCAGTGTGAAAAGGATGAGCTCTTCAATACATTGTTCTGGGACAATTAAATGTCCACATGAAACAGAACAAAATGAGACACCTTTAAATACCATCCATGAACATTAATTTCATGTAGATTAAAGATCATAATATGAAAAATAAAATTTCAAAACTTTGAAAAAAAATGTAGGAGAATATCTTTATGACTTCATTATAGAAAAGATTCAATAAGAATAAATCCTAGACAAAAATATTGGTAAACTTGATTTCACTAAAATTTAAAACTTCTATGCAATAAAAATTACTGTAACCAATTGTATTTATCCATTTTCACGTTGCTGATAAAGACATACCCTAGACTGGGCAATTTACGCAGGAAAGAGGTTTAATGGAGAACTCATAGTTCCATGTGGCTGGGGAAGCCTCACAATCATGGTGGAAGGGAAGGAGGAGCAAGTCACATCTTATGTGGATGGAAGCAGGCAAGGAGAGAGCTTGTGCAGAGAAACTCCACCTTATAAAGCCATCAGATCTTGTGACACTTATTCACTATCATGCGAACAGTACGGGAAAGACCTGTCCTCATGATTCAATCATCTCCCACCAGGTCCCTCCCACAATACGTGGGAATTATGGGAGCTACAAGATGAGATTTGGGTGGGGACACAGGACCAAACCATGTCACCAATGTTAAAAGAAAACCATAAACTTATAAGAAATATTTTCATGGTTTGTAATATTTTTTAAAAAGTTTGTATTGAGGAATTATAAAAAATTATTGCCAATCTAAAGAAGACAAACCAACTGAAAAAAATAGATAAAATATATTTTATATTTTATTGATGTATGAAAGTGGAAGCAGATGCACAAGTGAGGATGCTTAACTGCATCAGTCATCAGGGTAGAGAGCGGAAACAAACACACATGCAGAATAAGATACCATTTAGACCCACTTAATTAGAAAAATGGAATAGTCGGCCGGGCGTGGTGGCTCAAGCCTGTAATCCCAGCACTTTGGGAGGCCGAGACGGGCGGATCTCGAGGTCAGGAGATCGAGACCATCCTGGCTAACACGGTGAAACCCCGTCTCTACTAAAAAGTACAAAAAACTAGCCGGGCGAGGTGGCGAGCGCCTGTAGTCCCAGCTACTTGGGAGGCTGAGGCAGGAGAATGGCGTAAACCCGGGAGGCGGAGCTTGCAGTGAGCAGAGATCTGGCCACTGCACTCCCGCCTGGGTGACAGAGCGAGACTCCGTCTCAAAAAAAAAAAAAAAAAAGAAAAGAAAAATGGAATAGTCTTACTGTAGCAAGTATTGGTGAGAACATGGAGCAAAAGGAAGTCTTGTACATTGCTGAAAGGAATGCTAATTTCTACATTCATTTCAGAGAATAGTATGGCAACATTTCCAGTTAATTTGAAGAGAAGTATCCCCGTCAATGTGGAAATTCCAGTTCTTGTCATATTCTAGAGAAATGCTAGCAAATATGCACAATGAGACATAAGAGGAATATTCACTGCAGCATTTTTATATTGCAATATAAAAGAATTGCAGGCAATTTAAATGTTCCATCAATATTCCCATCTTCTGATATAGTGATGCAATAGATACCATGCAGTTAAAATTAATGCACTAGAGCTAACCATATCAACATGGATAAATCTCAAAAATATAATGTTAAGGGATAAAAACATATTGCAGAAGAATGTATACAGTATGATTTCATTTTATGCTGTTTGAGACCATACAAAACAATATGTACATGTATATATAGTGATGGTATTAAAAGTTTCATGGGAATGAACTCTAATTTGGGATAGTGTTTATCTCTAGTGAAAGGGGCAAGAATGAAATCCAGGAAGAACTGATGGGATTGTATTGGAGTTTTTTTGTTTTTTTATTTTGTTTTTGAAATAGACTTACTCCGTCATCCAGGCTGGAGATCAGTGGCACAATCACAGCTCAGGGCAGCCTCAACCTCCCCGGCTCAAAGTATCCCCCTACCTCAGCCTCCCAAGTAGCTGGGATCACAAGCCCAAGCCCCTCGCCCAGCTAATTTTTTGAGGTTTTTGTAGAGAAGGGCCCTCCCTATATTGCCAGGCTGGTGTTGAACTCCTGGGCTCTAGTGATCCTCCTGCCTCGCCCTCCCAAACTGTTGGGATTACAGGCATGAGCCACCATGCCCAACCAAGGGGGCCATATTTGTAATGATTTATTATGATAATTATTATTGTTGTTGGTAGCAGTGGTGGTGGTGGTTAGACAGGACTAATACGGGGTGGCCACAGGAGAACAGAAAATTCCAGGCAGCAGTTTCACATGACTAGCAAAAGGAAACTGATTAAATAGCTGCAGAAACTAGGGGCTGATATGACCCTGAAAACCCATAGTCTGGATCAAGCTGGCTAAGACCCGCTGGATCCAACGTGGCGCTGGATTTGACCTAGGATTCTCCTAGGATCTCATTATATGCTAATTAACATACTCAATCACACACCTACCAGTGCCATGGCAGTTCTGGAAACACTGATATTTGGTATAAAAAGGGGTGGCACCACAGTACCAAGAAATCATCTTTTTCCCGGAATCTTCATGACTATTCCACCCCTTGGTTAAAGAAACCCATAAAGGCAACAACCCCAAACCCCCTTGTGCATCACTCTCTCTTGAGTACACTCACATTCCCCCTTCCTGAGTGTGTACTTTTCACTTTGCAACAAATCTGTGTACTCTCACTATCGTTTGACCCATCCTTGAATTTCTTCTCTAGATGGTGTCAGGAGTCTGGATACCAGCCAGTGTCGAGATCCCACCGGCATCTGGGGATCTCCCCTAGACCACCAATATCAGTGGTAGTTTTTTAATATTAAGTAAATATGATAAATGTTAGGATTTAATAAAGCTGAGTTCTCTATATATTTCCTCATTATTTCACAATTTTAGAAAATTCCTGACAATTTATCAAATTGAGTAAGCCAAGCTGAGCAAACTGAACTTTTAGATTGTAAACTGCCTGATTTGCTTCAACATTAAGAAAGGAATTGTAAAATATCACTCACCAATTCCTCTGATTGCTTTCCGAATAGCTTCAGCATCCACTGATGGGCTGAAGTCTGGATAATCTCTTATTGTTCCTCGGTGTCCAACCTAGAAGGAAATATTTGAAAGTCACATTGGTTCAAAATGACATCTTTCTTGTATTACATATGCATATTCCTTCATGCATATGAGAGGCATATGACAAACCCATAATTTGCACACCTTCCTACCACTTCAGGAGTGGCTCTGAAACTGCCTTTGCAAAATCATGACAGTAAGAGAAATCTGACATGGTTGACTCCATCTTGCTTTTAGCCTCACAGGCTGGCTGTCTTTGCTCATTCCTGGGTGTGGGCCAAACTAACTTCAGGAGGAATTTATAGTTTAAATGATACTAGCTCTTCCCCCAAAGCTAAACTACCCTTGTAAAATTAATGAAAGTCTACCAAGTTAGGTAGATGAGAGGGGCCTGAATTTTACTAAGATGTAGGCATAGTTACATAATTACCAGCCATTATTCTGGAGGTCACAATATTTGCAGCCTCCCCAATTACACCTGCAGATAACATCACTATTACAGAACCTACAATTGGCCTTTTGAGATGTCTCTTTAGGCTTTTGCATTTCTGACTACTAGACAGTCCCACTCAGACCAGCAACTCCTCTGGTGGCCCCCACTTAGAAGCAGACTCAGCCTACAAGGACTGCTTTCTATACCCCTATGATTGCATCCCCAACCAATCAACATGCCCCCTTCCCTAGGCCCCTGCCCGCCATTTTATCCTTGAAAAACCCCTAACTTCTGAGCCTTCAGGGAGATTGATTTGAGTAATAACTCTGTCTCCCACATGGTGTGGCCAGCCTGGCATCAATTACACTCTTTCTTTACTGCAATACCATGGTCTCAGTGGACCGATTGTGGCTGTGCAGTGAGCAGGAAGAACCCATCTGGCAGTTCCAGTTCCAGTGACTGTCTACCCCCCAGACATAGGGAATATGATATCTACCCCATATCTCAGGAGTCCTCTTTTTCTCTTGTGTAACAAATTACAAATATAAAACATGGGTTCTGTACAGAAGTAAGTTGTGTTAATCTTGGTGACACTGAAGAAAATTTGTTTCAAAGTAGCATTTGTAGAAGAGCAACAAGAAAGCTGAAATTTCCTAAATCTTCTTGTTTTTCAAGTGATAATTCAAAGCTCATCATGGCATCTCACACAGAAGTAACTGTGGTTTACAAACTTCAAGATGTTTTAATTAATGTTGACCATTGTCCTTGGGGAACTCCAGACTAAATGATCCATAAATGAAAACCCCCTTAGGACTGTCTGTTCTTGAGCTTTGTTTAATGAATGTGCAATTAGAAGACCTTCTAAAAGCTCTACTGGCATCATAGATCTTGAGGAATTGCATGGAAGTAAAAAATGCCACGCTATTAATTTTAAGCATGTAAATTAGAAGCATGTCAGTAAGCTGGGAAAGACCATAATACAGAAAAAATATTTTAAAATTGCTTACGAGACTAAAGAAGGACAGCCACAAAGATGTTGAGAAAAATAAAAGTAAATGAAGATTTATATGGTAGTTCTTAACTTCTTGAATAAAAATCTGTCTTTACAGTAATAATATTTCCTTTTTAAACAGCATTTTTCTATCTTGTTACTGAATAGTATTGGCTCTGTTGTCTTGTATTAATACGGCTTCATTTTGGCTCTCTTGAAGTGTTTAATGTTTTCATGAAAGGACATTATCTGTCACATTAAAGTGAATGGAAAATTAGTGTTCTGGCACAGTAAAAAATGATAGTCTGCTGATTCCTAAGATTAGATTGAATAATTTATTTCAATACACGCAAACACTGTTTAATCTTACAGCATCCAAAATAAGAACTTTAGAACCTAGAAAATAATTACAAGTTAGAAACTAGTTGTGAGTGTTCCTGACATGAAGATACCTGTAAGAAACCAATCACTTTAGTCTGGGCATGGTGGCTCACTCCTGTACTCCCGGGACTCTTGGGGGCCAAGGACAGGATCACTTGAGCCCAAGAGTTCAGGGCCAGCCTGGTCAAAACAGTAAGACCCAGTCTCTACAAAATATTAAAAAATTACCAGGTGTGGTGGTGTGCAAGTGTGGCCCCAGCTACTCAGGAGGCTGAGGTGAGAGGACCACTTGAGCCCAGAAGGTCAAGGCTACAGTGAGCTGTAATTGTGTCACTGCACTGTAGTCTAGGTGACAGAGTGAGGTTCTGTCTCAAAGAAAGAAAGAAAGAAAGAAAGAAAGAAAGAAAGAAAGAAAGAAAGAAAGAAAGAAAGAGAAAGAAAGAAAGAAAGAAAGAAAGAGAGAAAGAGAGAAAGAAAGAAAGAAAGAAAGAAAGAAAGAAAGAGAAAGAAAGAAGGAAAGAAAGAAAGAAATTAGTCACTTTAATATAATCTTTGATGAATTCTCTTTCTCCAAGGCTTGATAAATATTTTATGGATTCACAGAGCCAACTTGCTTCATTTCACTTCTATCCACCTAGGAACTTTTGTGTTGATCTTATCTGTTCACCTTCCAGCATCTGGCATTGTAAAAGAACTACCCCAACGTTAGAGTGTTTGAGTGCTTCAGGCCCAGCACACTTTACATGCTAGGCACTTTATACATGTTAATTATAATCTGCATAACAGCTTCAATAAATGAGAGTGAGCAATTGCACATAAACAGATTTAAGAAGACCAGAGAATTTGATCAAGTCTACACAGCTAATTGCAGGCAGAGGTTAGAATTTAAAAACAAACTAGACTATTCCAGACCATTCCTGGGGTTTCATGAAAGGTAGTCTCTGTACCATCTGGGGTGATACTTTAAGTGTATATAACCAGGACACACCTTCTATATACTGAATCATATTTTTTAGAGATGGGGTGCTAAATTCTACATGTTTAAGAAGCTCCCAGATGATTCTGTGCCATGCAGATCTTGACATGGCTGATTCTAAATATAAAAAGACAAACTTGTGGTCAGATCCCAGTTGTTCATGAATCATGAAAACTCAGCATTTGCACTCCAGCTGTGAACTTTTCACTGTCCTCTACCACCTACACATCAAAATATGCTAAAATGCCGATGCACAGAATTAGAGAAGGAGGAAATTCCCAATTAGTAAGAATTAAATGGGGGAGAACAACTTGTTTAATTACAAGGGGGGAAGAAAGTACACATACACACATCCCAGCTTGAAAAAGGGCATGGCAATTCTGAAGTGGAATTTTAGTGAAACATTTAAAACTGCTTCCATTATTTAAATGAATGGCATTATTCATTTGATAGACTTGGTTGCCCAAATCACTCCGAAATACTACATGACTTACAAAAGAATCTCACAATAAAAGATTAATGAAATCTTTTAAAACTAATACATGAACAAAGTGCTTTACAAACATTTTAACTCTTACAAGGGCCTTCATGAGGTGAATTTTATTATTTCTAATTGAAAATGGAAGAAACCCAGTCTCACAGAGATTATTTGCTTAAAAGAGTTCTGCTAATAAGGACAGCCCCAGGACTCAAACCCATCGCCTTATGACTAAAATGCCCCCTGCTCTATACCACATCACAGTGCCTCAGGGGACTTCATCTTAGTGGTTCTCAAAGTGTGGTTCCTGAAGCAGCAGCAGCAGCATCACCTGGGAATGTGACAGAAATGCAAATTCTCAGGCCCAACCCCAGCGTTCCTGAACCAACAACTGCAGGGCTAGGATGCAGAATCTGCGACTTAACAAACGTTCCCGGTGGTTCTGGTGCACAATAAAGTTTAAGAACCACTGCTTTATTTCCTTCTTAGCTGCCTAGAAAACCGAAGCAAAAATGAGCAAACAAGCCATGAATTCTCTTATGGGTGTGGAAGATGAAGAATTTAATGATGAGCTCATCGTTTCAGGAATGTCGGCATTTTTACAGCCAAACAAGGCTGTTTGCATTGCCTGCTTCATTGCAGGTTTAATTCCTTGACATTTATATTACTAATCAATACTTGGCTGAGTTTATTTCCAGTAACCCTAGTGTCCTAACATAGTCAATACTAGTGTAGAACATCACCTGAATATTTGGCAAAGTCTATTTTAAAAGAAGATTGCCTTTGATCAGATTTCCATCCACACAGTTAAACACATTTAGTTGCTTTCCTTTTCTGAAACTTGACCTTCAGATGCCTCAAAAAGAAAAATGCTGCTGAAGCCAGCTGGAAAACAAATTAAAGCAAAGAATGTCTAGATAAAGGGGGAAAGTAACAGGAGCTCTTTATACTAAGAACAATTGCTGCTAATCACTATGTGCCAAGTACTGTGCTAAGCGGGTTTCCTGCATTAGCTTATTCAATGCTTGTAATAAACTTATAAGGTAGATATAATAAATCCTTTTCACAGACGATGAAACTGATGCTTAAGTAACTTGTTTAAGTTCCCACAGGCAGTAAGTGGTCTGTCCCAACAGTCTTTGCTCCTAAACTAGACTAGCCTGCATCTCATTTAAACCATCTTTTTAAAGACAATATAATCTCCCTTGATCTTCTAAAAATCATCCTTTGAAGGTCAGCCTTAGCACATGATGTCTTGAAGCCACTGCATGGCCCAGCTGGGCCTGGGGAACTGTTTGCTATTACCCCTGGGAGAGGCCAGTCTGCTTTTGACTCACAAAAGCCAGTTGCACCTATTTCTTCATGCAAAGTGTACTGAGTTTGCAAGAAATTAAACATTTACATTCAAAAGGATGAGTGGAAGAGAAAAACAGAAGGTGCCAACCCTGTTGATATGAAACATATTTAAAGCCAAATGCTACAAAGCAAGAATAGCAGTTGCTGCAGGGACATTTTGAAGATGCAGTGAAACCAGATCACTCATCACTTCAGAAAGCCCTACAAAGGCCACATCCAAAAATTGAGGCTTCAAATCAAAGCCTCAGATAAAACTCCAGGACAAGGAGCTCTCAAAGAGCCAGGGAGAAAGGACGGCTCTCTGCTCAATGTCAAGATGCTGTGTTGGGTCATGAAGCTTTTATGATATAAGGAAAAATGGAGTAGATTACAAAAAAATAAAGCAATCAAACTTGGAAACTGTAAGACTTCCAGTTCAATTTTTCAAGTAAAAAACACGTTTCCAAACCAAAGAAAGTTTACTGTAAAAAAAAGGCCCTGAAATAAAACGCAGTCAAGTGGGCAGGTGTTATAGGTTGAATTCTGTGTTCCCCCAAAAATACATTAAAGCCCCAACCCACAGTACCACAGAATGTGGCCTTACTTGGGGACCAGGTTGTTGCAGATGTAATTAATTAAGATGAGGTCACATTGGCAGGCCCCCAATCCAATACCACTGGTGTCCTTGTATGACAGCCACGTAAAAGCAGAGACATACAGAAAGAATGTGATGTGATGGTGAAGGCAGAGACTGGAGTTACGCAGCTGCAAGCTGCCGGTATGTGAGACCAGAATGCGCCTCTTCAAAATATGAAGGATTGTTGAAGACAAGAAGAAACAGATACTCAAGAGATCTCTTTCCTCCATTTGCCTAAAAGCAGGACAAAGATTTATGAAGACAAAAGGTATTCTGCCCTCCTGACTACAGTTACAAAGGTTAAAGACTGAAGACAGTTTAAGACCCTTATCAGCCTGACAATGGTATTAGAATTCATACGAGCAAGCTGCACTCACTAACCTTTATCTGTAAGTTATTTGCCTTTCTTCACCGCCCACCTGCAAGTTGCTGCCCATAGAGATTCAAAGGTCCCTTTCTGTTGTGGGAAGTCAGGGACCCCGAATGGAGGGACCGGCTGAAGCCGCGGCGGAAGAACATACATTGTGAAAATTTCATGGACATTTATTAGTTCCCCAAATTAATACTTTTATAATTTCTTATGCCTGTATTTACTGCAATCTCTGAACATAAATTGTGAAGACTTCATGGACACTTATCACTTCCCCAATCAATACCCTTGTGATTTCCTATGCCTGTCTTTAATCTCTTAATCCCGTCATCTACTTCGTAAACTGAGGAGGATGATTGTCACCTCATGACCCTGTGATGATTGTGTCAACTGCACAAATTGTTTGTAGAGCATGTGTGTTTGAACAATATGAAATCTGTGCATCTTAAAAAAGAACAGGATAACAGTGATGTTCAGGGAACAAGAGAGGTAACTTTGAACTGGCCGCCGGTGAGCTGGATGGAACAGAGCTATATTTCTCCTCTTTCATAAGCAAATAGGAGAAATATCGCTGGATTCTTTTTCTCAGCAAGAAACATCCCTGAGAAAGAGAATGCGCCCTGAGGGTAGGCCTATAAATGGCCCCTTTAGAAGCATGTGCGGTCTTTTATGGTCGAAGCGGAAGGGATGAAATAAGTCCCATCTCCTGTAGCACTCTCAGGCTTATTAGGACGAGGAAAATTCCCACCTAATAAATTTTGGTCAGACAGGTTGTCTGCTCTCAAACCCTGTTTCCTGATAAGATGTTATCAAAGACAATGCATGCCAAAACTACATTAGCAATTTTAATTTCGCCTCATCCAGTGGTCCTGTGATCTCGCCCTGCCTCCACTTGCTTTGTGATATTTTATTACCTTGTGAAGTATGTGATCTCTGTGACCCACACCCTATTCGTGCACTCCCTCCCCTTTTGAAAATCGCTAATAAAAACTTGCTGGTTTTACGGCTGGGGGAACATCAGGGATCCTGTCGCCATGTGACACTCAGCTTTAAATTTCTCTCTCTTGTGCTATTTCCCTTTATTTCTCAACCCAGCCGAGACACTTAGGAAACAGAAAAGAACCCACGTTAAACATCGGGAGTGGGTTCTCCCGATAGCTTTCTGCTGTCTTGTTACTAAAAATTTGCTGTTCTTTGTTGAAGATGCTATATAAGCTGAAATTCAAAGCCACCTCTGTGAAAACCACTCATTCTCTGGGTGTCTCCATGTATACTCAAAATACACATGTTAATAAACTTCTGTTTGGTTTTCTCTTGTCCAATCTGTCTTTTGTAACAAAGGTCCTTTCCAACTAAGAACCTGTGGGGGTTACTGTTACTCCTCTATACCAGTTAACCACCAGAAATCAGGAAGAAGCTAAGAAGGACTCCCCTATAGGTTTCAGAGGGAGGATGGCCCAGCCCACACCTTGATTTTAGACTTCTAGCCTCCAGAACTGTGAGATAATACATTTATGTCGTTCGAAGACAGCAGCTTGTGGTACTTTATTACTGCAGCCCTAGGAAACTAATATAGCAGGTAAAGGCCAGAGACAAATACTGGTAACCAACCAGTTCCTACAGGGCAAATCCTAGGGGCCTCGCCTAAAAGGATCCTCACCTGGGAGAAGTCCCACTGGCTGGCAATGATCGCTGTGCCTGTGGAAGATGATACACAAACAGAAGGCTCCCACCACTACTGCAGGCACACACTGCAGCCCACAGGGCAGTCAGGAGAAGTAGGTGGAGCTGAACGTCCACAGCAGTGAGACTGGCAGCCACTGGGATGCCTGAGAGATGCCAGGCTGACATCAGGGCTTTGCTTGTAATGTGTCCAAAGGTCTGAAGAAATGCTTATATTTGTTCTTGTGCTCACTTAAAGAAAAAATATTCCTGCTTTTCAGCTTTTCTTTTTTAAATTTTTAAAACATATTTAGGGGGTACAAGTACAGATTTCTTACATGCAGATGGTGCATAGTGGTGAAGTCTTGGCTTTTATTAGTGTATCCGTCACCTGACAAGTGAACACTGTGTTCAACAGGTAATTTTCAACTTTTAGCCCCTCCCACCTTCCCACCTTTTGAAGTCTTCAATCTCTATTATTCTACTCTCTATATCGATGTGTACCCATTGTTTAGCTCCCACTTATAAGTTAGAACATGTGGTATTTGATTTTCTGTTTCTGAGTCATTTCACTGAGGATAATGGCCTCCAGTTCCATTCATGTTCCTGCAAAAGACATGATTTCATATTTTTTATGGATGAGTATTCTATAGTGTGTGTGTGTGTGTGTGTGTGTGTGTATACCACCACATTTTCTTAATTCAATCCTCTGTTGATAAACCTTAGGTTGATTCCATATTTTTGCTATGGTGAATAGTTCAGTTTTTCTTTTTTAAATACAGTGATTTCATCATCAGGGCAGTGCCAGAGCAAGAGGACTGGAATGTGAGAACAGAGGAGGGTGTGGGATGGAGTAGAAAGATGAATGTGATTCAGGAATCAGGGAAGACAGGGACAAAAGAGCCATTGATGTTGTATTTTCCATGACACATGAGTTATAATAAGAAGACTTGACCCCTTGGAGCGTGTGTCACTCACAGCTAGCCTGCCTTCCATTGGCTCCTGTGCCTCACCTCCTAGGTTTCTTCCCACCTCTCCAGGATGCACTCACCTTTGTCTGACCTCTATGAAGTAGGCACTTCTAAAGTAGAAAGTGGCTCTCTCTTTTCTTTCCCTCTAATCCTGCTGTGGGTTATTTCTTCCACTCCCTCTTCTGTATACAGATAAATCCCACATTATAGCTCTAGCCCAGACTTCTGTTTTGAGCACTGCTCTTGCATATTCAATGTCTCCTCCATGTATTTGTTTTGATATCTCATATAGCAACTCACTGTTTCCTCCCAAGCTGTTTCTTCCCCCATCTGACACTTACATAGTATTTACTCGTATTTCACATATACCTGATCATTTAATCCTCAAAACCACCCTATGAGGTAGGTAAAATTAATACCCTGATTTTATAGAAGAGAAAAGAGGGTCCAGAGAGGTTAAGACACTTGCCAAGGTCACATGGCTAGTTTGTGGCACAGCTAGGATTTGAACCTAGGAAATCTGGCTCCAGTTTCTGTGTTCATCCCCAATTTTCTGAGTTTCCTCAATCTTCCCCCTCCCTGGAAAAGGACCAACCATCAGCCACCAGAAACCTGGGAGTCCCCTTTGATTCCGCCACCTGCCTTTCCCTCTGAATTCCATCCATCAGCAAGGCCTGCTGAGACTATTTTAAGAAGATAATCTCATGTGCACTCCTTCCCAGCTTCTTTGCTCCTGCTCTTGTCCAAGTCACAATCATCGCTTTCCTGTACTTGAACATCTGAGTCATGTCCCTCTCCACTTCTTACTGCCCATCTCCAGCCATTTCCCACATAGCAGCCAAGGGATCTGTTAAAGATCTAAGTTAGGCCAGGTGCGGTGGCTCACACCTGTAATCTCTGCACTTTGGGAGGTCAATGCGGATGGATCACCTGAGGTCAGGAGTTCGAGACCAGCCTGGCCAATATGATGAAACTCCGCCTCTACTAAAAATACAAAAATTTAGCCAGGCATGGTGGCAGGAGCCTGTAATCCCAGCTACTCGGGAGGCTGGGGCAGGAGAATCGCTTGAACCCAGGAGGTGGAGGTTGCAGTGAGCTGAGATTGTGCCTCTGCACTCTGGTCTGGGCAACAGAGTAAGACTCCATCTCAACAACAACAATGACAAAAAAAAAGATCTAAGTCAGATATTGTCACTCCCCTGTTTCACATTGAATAGAGTCCAAACTCCTTACACTGGTCCATAGGGCCCCGTGTGGTTTGGCCCAACCCCCTTCATGGCTTTTATCTGGAGCCACTCTCTCCAGATGAGAGGTGGAGTTCCCACCACACTTCAGTTCTTTGAAAGTCAAGCTAGTATACAATGAACTCTTTCCCACCTTAATGCCTTGTTTTGTGTTATTCTCTCTACCTGGAATGGTTTTGAACTTCAGTCCTCTCTTTAAAGAGCATCTTCTCTAACAGGCCTTCTTTGGCACTTGATCTGAGTAGGTCTTCTACTGTTATTCTGCATCTCAGCCACCTCTCCATTGTTAGGGCACTCAGCATTGAGTAATACCTCTTGCTGTTTATATCTGTCTCTCTACCTCCTCTAAAACAAGGTTCCAGAAGGCAGAGACATTTGTTTCACTCACTCCTATTTATCCAGCTGGAAGCCCAGTGCTCAGTCCCCAGATAGGGGCTTAATACATAACTGTGAATGAGTTTGCTAAGTAAGAATATGAAAGCAAGACAATGACATCTCACAGTGTGGACCTTCTCCAAGCTCTACACTAGATAGTTGGCTGCCTGAGGAGTTGCTTCCTTCACATATCAATAGTCTAAAAATCAAAGTTCCCATTGTATCCTGGGAGATTTGGGAGATACTTCAGAAGTTGAGTGTTTTCTAGTACACCAGAGACATGAAATGCATGACTGTGTCTGGTGATTCTGTTATGTCTTTCTCCCTGTCTCTCCAAGAGCTCAGGGGTTTCTCCGACAAAGGTAGCAAACCCAACTATATGGATTGAGCTGGAAACACGGGGCCTCCCCAGAGACTTTATCAACAAAAACATCTTTCTCAGAATAATTTTCATGTATTTGTTTAAAGCAGATTATAAAAAATTTATATTCATCATCTTTTGAGTCATCTAGCACCAGTATTTGTGGATTATCTCTTTGTTCTATAATCAAAGCAAAGTGCTTAACCTAGTTAAGAGTTCTTGAGCAAATTCTCCTCTTGGCCAACGGTCACAAAAGAGTTGAAGACCAATGTGGCTACTCTGGCCACATACTCAGCCCTGTGCAAGTCTAACTTCTGCAGGAGATGCCTCTGTCTAAGGGTCCTGCAATCTCACAGGAATACATAGAGAATTTATATCTTCCTGGGTATATGAAGAAATATAGGGAATTTGTCTCACTGAAATACAGAATCCACCTCTTCTTAAATGGCCCTTGGCTGTCTGCCTTAGCATTCCAGGCTGATATAACAAAATACCATAAACTGGGTATCTTATAAATAACAAAAATTTATTTCTCACCATTCTGGAGGCTAAAAAGCCAAGATCAAGGTGCCAGCAGATTTGGTGTCTAGTAAAGTTCCACTTTATGGTTCATATACAGCACCTTCTGGTTTGTTCTCACATGGCAGAAGACGTGACCAAGTTCCCTCAGACCTCTTTCAAAAGGGCAATAATCCCCACCTAAACTAATCACCTCCCAAAGATCCCATCTCCCAACACAATCATCCTGAAGGTCAGGATTTCAACCTATGAATAAGGGGCAGGTTGGTGGGTGAGGTGGGGCAACACAGACATTTAGACCACAGCACTGGCTTTGCAGGATTTGGGGACGCTTATTCTATCCACCTCACTCCTATGAGGATGAGAAACCTGTGAGGGACTGAGATCAGGGATGTCTCCCGTTTGTAATATTCCGGGCAGAATATTTCTTACATAAATGGTTAAGATCAATGATGTCTACCGGACATCATCGCAAATGCATTATTTTATGGGTTATTTATGAGTTTTTTTAAAAAGCGATAATTCTAACAAGAAGTTGCTGCAGATTTAAGAATGCTTCCTAATGTAAAGTAAACCTAGAGAATGGAAACTCCTTGAACAGTCCATGTGAAGACTTTTTGGGACTCTCTATGGCCTTTGGAGGATATTAAAGTATCATAAAAGAGGACTGTAATACCTCCCCCAATCCCCTTGTAATCTTGTACCCCTGTTATTGCTTCGTGGGAATCTTCCTATTGCATTCAAATATGTCTTGCCCATCTGCCTCAGAGCTTACACTTGTCATTCCCTCTGCCTGGCTGCTCTTTCCCAAGATATTCTCTCAGCTCACCGTCTCATGCCACGTTGACTTCTACTCATATATCTGAGCAGAAAATCACATGCCCCATCATACTTATTATCCACCTTTGCTTTTCCCCGGAGCACTTAAAACTGTCTTTTTATACTGTACATTTATTTCTCATTTATTGTCTGTCTTCCCTAATAAAATGTAGGCTCCCTGCTTTTTTATTTCTCTTTCTCTACTGTGTTGCCAGAGCCAATATCTGGCACATAAAAGATATGTGGTAAATATTAGTTGAGTGAATAAATGAATAAAAAATGCTTTCTTGTTCTGCATCCTGTTTCTTTCAATAATTCTCAAATGCCACTGTCAGACTTTTCAGAGCTCCATGCCATATGTTAAAAATTCTACAAATGCAGTCTTCACCTTTCTTAAACCCTGTTCACATGGGGCTGTCCTACTCCTATTGAAACATGCCTCCAGAACCTACATGAGGTGCTGAATCAAACACAAAGAGTTACAAATGAAAGAAGCAAAGATCTGATAATGAAGGGATAGATGAGAATTTTCTCCTGTTTTGATTTTTTCTCTTATAATTCATGTGAGACCTGTGTATTCATTTTATTGCTTAGCACTCTATATACTTCTTTTTTATCTAACTGCTTTACATCCACCAAAAAAATAGAATTTGAAGAGAACAAATCATACCTTCTCCACTTTACATTCCTTGCTGTCTGATCTAAAACTTTTTTTTCCTTTTTACCTCTGATTTACCAGGCTCTTCCAGTGGCTAAACATTAGCTTTGCATACTATCACTTTATCACGATTAAATATAAAAGAGGGACCCTCCCTCCTTCACAGTTGGGCTAACATCAGAGAATGGCAAAGAACAGATTTTTTTTTTTTTTTTTTTTTTTTTGAGACGGAGTCTCGCTCTGTGGCCCAGGCTGGAGTGCCGTGGAGCGATCTCCACTCACTGCAAGCTCCGCCTCCCAGGTTCACGCCATTCTCCTGCCTCAGCCTCCCGAGTAGCTGGGACTACAGGCACCCGCCACCGCGCCCGGCTAATTTTTTGTATTTTTAGTAGAGACGGGGTTTCACCATGTTAGCCAGGATGGTCTCGATCTCCTGACCTCCTGATCCGCCCGTCTCGGCCTCCCAAAGTGCTGGGATTACAGGCTTGAGCCACCGCGCCCGGCCAAGAACAGCTTTTTAGTGTTCATTCCACTCATTCCTAGGAAGCCTCTCTGCTCTCACTCAGATGAGAAATTTTCCAGGCTTTGGAAACATTAAACAAAGCTTAAATGTTTTGATTTGAAATCCAGGTCTAACCTGTTTTAAATCAACTTTCTGCAATAGACCATTTGTGTACCTGTCTAAATGCCAATATTTACCTAAAGCAGTTTCAGGGAACATGGTTTAAAACACACAGCAGACTTGAACAGCACCTAACCAGGGAAGATACCTGTTCTGCTTGGGATGTGAAAAGTTTCTTTCAGTGAAAATAGTCACCATCTTGATATTCCATTCCCGGATGTGGTAGATGGGAGGGAGACCAGAGGAGGAGTTCAGCACAATCACATGCATGAACACAGGTTTCTCCTCACACGTTTTAAATTTGCATAGCAAAGAAGAGCAACTATACCAGGAAAGAAAGGTCTAATGGGATGTCTGTGTCAAAGCAAGAAGTATGAAACTGGACAGGACACTCACAAACTCTTTGAACCCAGTAATAGCAGCATCCAAATGTCCAGAGCTGGTATCTTCCATGGGACAGAATTTGAAAGGCATTATCTTCCCCAAATTCTCTCTCATGTTAGCACATTGCACCTTTCCTAACAGCCCTACCACTACTGCCATTCCTCTGGGTTAACAGTGGAAATGAGACGAGTGTGTCCTCATGTGTCAAACTGCACCAATCTTGCTCCCACCAGAGTGGAAGAGTTCGGTGGGGAAGGGAGGCTGTGCCTTCTGACTCTCACCATGAACACATGATCATGGAGTAGCTTTTCCCATCTGCAAGGGTCGGTCCTGGTAGCCTTCCCCCCACATTTCTACCACCATGGATTCCTTTTTCAATATCTTCTACATGGATCCCATGTTTTGAATGATTCTGTCTTGCCAATCTATATTTATTACCAAACATTAATTCATTTTCCCATTTTTCCCATATATGAAAAATATATCTAACAATCAGAGCTTCTGATCAACATAAATAGCCAGTGCCATTGGAACTAATATAACCTTATTTTTAATGTAACGTTAGTCAAAAATAAAATAATATATATTGGAAACTGTGTGCCTTAATGTGAGTTATATATGTGTAGTACAATTAGGAATGTATCTGGTCTTTGTACTGGTTCTTGGCACAGAGCTTCAAAAACCCTTGGAATTTCCTGAGTGATAGCAGTGACTTTGTGATGCAATTGGGGTGACTCATGGCATACTCTTAGATAGCCTTAGAATGATGGCTGCTCTCCAGAAAGATTAGCCCTGTGATCACAGGGTTGCAACTCTGGTCAGCCAGACCTCTGAGGATGAAAAAGGGGCTGGAGATTGAGTTCAATCATGTAGCAAACAATTTAATCAATCAATTATGCCTACATAATGGAACTCCAATTACAATTCTGGGCACTGAGGCTCAGAGGAGCTTCCTGGTTATTGAACACACTGACACAAAGGGAGGGTGAGGTGCCCTGACGCCACAGGGAGAGGGCATGGAGTCTCTGGGTCCAGGACCCTTCCAGAGCTTGCCCATGTGTACCCCTCATAATAAACTTGCATTCATAAGGATCACACTTTCAGTGAGTTCTGTGAATCATTCTAGGGAATTCTTTAATTTCAGAGGGTCATGGAAACCCCCAAATTTATAGCCAGTTGGCCACAGTGCAGGTGATTCCTGAGACCTGAACTGATATCTGAAGTGAGGGCAGTTTTGCGGAGGACTGAGCCCTTAATGCTGTGGAATCTGATGCTAACGCTGGGTAGTCTGAAAGGAGCTGGGCACATTCCTCAGCCCCGGGCTAAAAACTCCCTGAGCCCAGTACAAACACATCCCATCCTCCCATCCCACCACATATCGCCATATATCTCTCAAACTCCCTGAGCCCAGTACAAACACATCCCATCCTCCCATCCCACCACATATCGCCGTATATCTCTCAAACTCCCTGAGCCCAGTACAAACACCACCTGGAAAGTCTCCGATAAAGAGACAGCCGTTCAAGGTTTTACTGAAAGCGCGGGAACCAAAAGAATTCCTTTGTTCCCCTGTAACTCTCGGGCTATAAAAAGCAAACGCTCGCATTGTTCGGGGCCCTCTTGCATACTGTGGAATGGAGGGACCAGGTTCGAACTTGTAGTAAAGATCCTTGCCGCTTGGCTTTGACTCTGGTCTCTGGTGGTCTTCTTTGGGGAACTAACAGTCTGGGCATAACAGTCAGTGTCAGAAATGTATTCCAGTATGCCCACTAGGAGTGGAACAGGAGGATTTTTATGTCTTTAGAAATATATATGTGTTTAAAATATTATAAAATATTGAAAATAAGAGTGGCCAGAAGGAATTTGATTGAGGATATGCCATCTCTTTTAGATGGCTGAAAGAACCATTCCAGTGGGGAGAGGGGGCTACTCATGTGTAATAAAATCATGCCCAGGAAATAGGCAGAAGCCCCTCTACAAAAATAGTTGCAGCAATATTATTTGGCAAGAAATACATTTTAGAATAAAATTAATGTATTGAAATCATGCTGATTAAAACTAACATTTATTGAGTGCTCACTCCATGCCAGGCACTGCTAATACATTTTACATGAACTGGCTTAATGCTTACAAACCCTAGGTGAGATAGGCACTATTACCATACCTGTTTTATAGATGAGGAAACTGAAGTAGAGAAGGACTAAGCAATTTGCTCAAGAGCCTACCTTTTAAACGATTAGGGAGTTCTGAAAGGGAGAGTTAAGACTGTGGTTAGACTGTCTTCATTCTGCTCCCAGCAGAGCCTGTCGAACTAGGTACTTGCTGCTTTAATTGTTTAACTGTTTTGGATGAACTTCAAAATAAAGTTAGTAGGCATTGTATTTAGGTAATATGTTTTCATAAAACTTCTCTTATCCGTTGGTTGCAGAGTACCTCTATATTCTCTTTCCTCATTTTGTAAACTGGAGTTTGGAGTGGTGAAAGGAGAATGGATACCAAGTTAGGATGTTAATAACAATTCATGGTGATTACAATGATTGCGAGTTAATTTTAAAAAATTCTAGCACCACTGGGTGCGGTGGCTCACACCAGTAATCCCAGCACTTTTGAAAGCCAATGCGGGTGGATCAGTTGAGCTCCGGAGTTCAAGACCAGCCTGTGCAACACAGTGAGTCCCCATCTCTACAAAAAAATTTAAAAATTAGCTGGGCATGCTGGGGCATGCCTGTGGTCCCAGCTACTCAGGAGACTGAGGCAGTAGGATTGCTTGAGCCCAGGAGGTCGAGGCTGCAGCAAGCCATGATTGTACCACTGCACTCCAGCCTGAATGACAAAGTGAAGCTCTGTCAAAAAAAAAAAAAAAAAAAAAAAAAGAAAGAAAAGAAAGAAAGAGAGAGAAAGAAAAATTCTAGTACCATAATAAAAATTCTAATTTGAGAGTTCAAACAAATAGGAATTACATTTATTATTATTCTGTAAATGTAAGTTAGGAATTGATCAAGGAGGAAAGAGCTCAGAGTATTTACATAAGAAAGCCAGCATTGTATTACAGAAAGTACACAGAAAAAATACTGCTGTGGTAGCTTAATAAAATGTCATGTTCTAAGACATTCTAATTGGTGGGCTTCCTGAGTGCTTGCTATGGACCTACAGGCAACATATGACAAGGGACCCTGAGTCCAAGGAGTATAGACCAATAAGACATCAGACCCTTTCATCAAGGGTGAAGCGGTAGAACATATGTCTGAACAGAGATATTCAAAATTTGCAAGCAAAGGAAATACTAATGCAACACAGACTGTTGATTCATCTGAAACAATGGTAGGGCTGCAACACCCTTGGATAGAATATAAAAGACCTAAGAAACCAGCCATTCTTTCATCTTCAATGGTAATGCATTGAAATTGCAACTAATGACTTCTCCCTTGATCATACCACTGTAATAAACTAATCATACACATAACCACGTATACAGTTTTGTAGAAATGCAAGGACTTGATTGCTTATTTACGTTTGAGTGTGTATGTGCTTTCATGTGGCAGAGAGAAAAAAAGAACACATAAAACTTTGTGATAAGAATATTTACAATTGGAAATCTGAGGGTTTTTACCATAGTAACCATTTCTAAGTGTACGGTTCAGTAGTGGTTAGAATATTCACATTGTTTTGAAACATCTTCAGAACTTTTTCATCTTTCAGAACTGAAACTCTACACATTAAACAAATTCTCTTTTTCTCTTTCCTTATTCATTCCTAACGACCAGTCTGCCTTCTGTTCCTATGAATTTGACTGCTTTGGATACCTCGTATCAATGGAATCATACAGCATTTATGTCTCTTTGGGACTGACTTATTTCACTTAACATAATGGGCTCAAGGCTCGCCCATATAGTAGCATGTGACAGGGGTTTCTTCCTGTCACACAACATGTGTTTTTAAAAGACTGAATAATATTCCATTGTGTGTATGTACCGCATTTTGTTTATTCATTCTTGTCCATGGAAACTGGGCTGTTTCCACCTCTTGGCTATTGTAAAAAGTACTGCAGTGAACATGGGTGTACAGATATCTTTCTTTAAGATCCTGCTTTCATTTCCTTTGGATATATATCCAGAAATAGGATTGCTGGAGCATGTGGTAGTTCTAGTTTTAATTTTTTGGAGAATTGCTATCTTGTTTTCCATAGCGGTTCTGAGTTGTTCTTAATCTTTGCTCTCTGAGATCTCACTCACAGATATTAGTTCTTTAATAGAGGGAGAGGAGGTAAATAGGAAAACAAAACAAAACAAAACAAAACAAAAACCCAGGGACAGCAGGAGCCCTTCTCTGGCTAGGGACTCTTTCTCCATGTGAGGGTTTGCTCTCCAGGCTCAGGTTAGCCTCCCCTTTGTGACCCCTCCCCACCTCTTTCCTGCTATCTGATGCCAAATGCTACCGTCCCTGATGTAGCCATACTCCTAGCCCCTGTGGTAGGCAGAACAACAGCCTCCTAAAATGTATACACTATAATCCATGGAAATTGTCAATGTATTGTGTTCCATGATGAAAGGGACTTTGCAAACGTAATTAAGGTTCCAGACCTTAAAACACAGGGATTAGCCCACGTTATCCAGGTGAGCCCAATTTAATCACACGCGCCCTTAAAAGCAGAGAAATATATTCAGCTGGAAGGAGAAGAGAAAGGCAGAAAAGAGATTCCAAGCATAAGAAAGATCTGATGCATTATTGCTGGTTCTGAGATGTAGGGGCCACGTACAATGACAGGCAGAGGCCTGCAGGAGCCAAAGACAGCTTCTGCTGGCAGCCAGCAAGGACTAAGGGCTCAATTCTGCAACTACAAGGAACTAAATTCTACCAACAACCTAAACGGGCTTGGAAGAGGATTCTTCCCAAAGTCCTCCAGAAAGGCACGCAGTCCCAACAACACCTTCATTTTAGTGCTGTGAGACCCATTTCAGGCTTCTAACATACAGAACTGTGAGATAATAAATGGGTGTTGTTTTACATTGCTAAATTTATGGTAATTTGTCACAGCTGCAATAAGAAATGAATACGCCCTTGATCACAGTCACCTGGGTCTCTCCTAGCCCTTCAGAAACGTGCCACGCCTTTGAAGGTGTCAGCGCGAGAGCCTGCTCAACTAATTTCATGTCAATTTACTCATGGGCAAGAGCCAGAGGGAGACTTTTTTTTTAACACCAGCATTTTGGAGAGATGCTTTTTTCATCTGACTCTATGAGATGTTCATAAAAGCAGCGGGGATTTCAGATGAAAGATGAGAGATTAGCCTAGCCAGTGGGAAGGGAGTAATTTGGGCCAAACAAAGCCTTCCAACAGCACACCTTCCATCCATACTGCCCAGGCCAAGGGATGGTCACATCTCTGCACAGGCTTTTCTTTAAACTTGCCCTGCCCCTTACTTATAAAATATAAAGTATGCTCATGATTAAAAAAAATTCAAACAGTACAGAAGGTGGTACATCGAAAAGTAAAAGTGCTCTTTCTCACAATTCTACCTTTCCACAAAGTTTTCATGTAATAGTCTTTCTGTATATTTTTTATTTTCTTTGTTCTTTCTTTTAAACAGAATCCCTCTGTACATATTATTCGCTAAGTTGATTTTTTATTTTTTATTTTTTTAGACGGAAGTCTCACTCTGTCGCCCAGGCCGGACTGCAGTGGCGCTATCTCCGCTCACTGCAAGCTCCACCTCCCGGGTTCACGCCATTCTCCTGCCTCAGCCTCCCGAGGACCTGGGATTACAGGCGCCCGCCACTGCGCCCGGCTAATGTTTATATATATATATACACACACATATATATATATATTTTTTTTTTATATAGGATGGTCTCAATCTCCTGACCTCATGATCCACCCGCCTTGGCCTCCCAAAGTGCTGGGATTACAGGTGTGAGCCACCGCATCTGGCAATTTTTTAAATTATTGTATCTTGGGACTTTTTTTTAATGTCAGTTCACATACAGCTGATCCACTTTTTGCCCATTCGTTTTAATGATCACATAAAAATGCCTATAAGTTATAAATGAGTCATTTACTTATTCCTACCCTATGGATGGACATTTATGCTGTCCACATGTTTTCATTAATACAAACAAATGTAGTTGGGCCCCTATTTTTTCAACCTTATGCAAGTTTATCTAAAGATACATACCCACTAGCGGAATTACTGGGTTTAAAGGACGTGTGCATTTAAGGACTGATAGATATTGTCAAAATACCATCCAAAAGTGTACTAAATTTACTCTCTTATGAACAGATAATAAAAATATCACCTTGTCCACATCCTCTACATTACTTTTTTTTTTTTTAACCTTCACCAATCTCTTAGGTAGAAAAGGGTTTCTCATCATGATATTTTTGTTTCTTCAATTCTGAGTGAGATGCAGGATTAAAAAAAAAATAGATAGAGTCTCACTCTGTCACCCAAGCTGGAGTACAGTGGCATGAATATGGCTCACTGCAGCCTCCACCTCTTGGGCTTAAACGATCCTCCCACCTGAGCCTCCTGAGTATCTAGGACCATGAGTATGCCCCACCACGTTCAGCTGATTTTTAGGGTTTTTTTTTTTTTTTTTTAAGAGACTGGGTCTTGCCATATTACCCATGCTGGTCTTCAACTTCTGGGCTCAAATGATCCTCCCACTTTGGCCTCTCAAAATGCTGGGATTATAGGTGTGAGCCACCGTGTCTGATCTTGTAGCACGTTCTGATGTTATTGGACACTTATAATTCTTTTTATGTCCTGTTTATGTCCCTTACGATTTTTTCTGTCAAGTTCATTTTTTAAACTGATTTATTCAAGTTATTTGCATGTTAAGGAAATAAGTCTTTTGCCTAATGTGCTGCAAATATTTTTTCCCTGTGAGCTGTCTTCTGCCTCCACCAATGGGATTGTTGGCTGTCATAATTATAAACTTGTATGTAGTTAAAATAGATCAATATTTTTATTTTAGGCCTTTGGTTTTGTGTCACAGTTCTAAGCGTCTTCCCCACTCCAAGATTATTCTTCAATCCATTCATATTTCTTTTTTCTTTTCTTTCTTTTTTTTTTTTAGATGGATTCTCACTCTGGTTCCCAGGCTGGAGTGCAGTGGCGTGATCTCAGCTCACTGCAACCTCCACCTTCCAGGTTCAGGTGATTCTCCTGCCTCAGCCTCCTGAGTAGCTGGGATTACAGGCGTGTGCCATCATACCGGGCTATTTTGGTATTTCTAGTAGAGACAGGGTTTCACCATGTTGGCCAGGCTGGTCTCGAACTCCTGGCTTTAGGTGATCCACCCACTTAGACCTCCCAAAGTGCTACCATTACAGGTGTAAGCCACCACACCCAGCCCATTCATATTTCATTTTCTTCATTTCTGTATTTTATCCACATGGAATTTATTTTATTGTAAGGCAGAAAAAGGAATACAGATTTATTTTTTACCCAAACAGCTAGAATTTTTCCTAACATTTAATGAATAACCCATCTCTTCTCCGATATATCATCTTTTTCATATAATAAATTCCCAAATTATATACCAAATTTATTATCTGATTTTGACCTTTCTGCTTTGGTGTCATCATAAATTCTTTTAACTATGTAACTTTACAATGCATTTTTTAAAATATTTTATTATTTTTGACATCCTCTGGCTTTTCTGGAATGTTAATTTTGCCAGATAACAACTTTCATAAGATTGTTCTTGCTATCTTGACTTTCTGTGTTTTGGTTTCACTCATACATGTTACTGTGTTGTGAAGGCTTAATTTTTACTTACCCAGATAGATGCCATGATATCCCACCTTTGCCTTGAGCTGAGATCACACTAATCTATTAAAAGAAAACAAAATTAGTAAATGGTATCAATATGTGATTTAGAACACAATAATCTCAGTCCAACCCTCAATCTTGAATCCAGAAAGCAGATGTCAACATTCACAGAAAACCTGCTCAGGAAGAGGATATATCTGACATTGGGTATCCCATTTGCTAAACAAACATTTCCTGAGCATCTACCATATGCAAGGGACTGTGCTAGACCTGGACTTCAAGACAAGAGACAGAAGAAAATCTTTGTACTTAAGATGCTTACAAATATACTTCCTGAAAAGCCAATGTTTGACTTATTTAAAGTCCAGCAGAACTATGCTGATTACTGACAGGCTACCACTACGGGGATCAATAACAACAAAAACATAGGATTTTGCTCCTCCTCACCAAATCAACACAAAGTTTAGCTGCCTTCAATTGGATTCCATGTGCTTGATTGTGAAACCTCCATGTACATTTTACAAGACTCCAAGCCTACAGTCTTATAAAGACACGTCTGCTCTTTGAGGAGGTGGTCCAGTCCTTGGTGGGGTGCAGAGGTGAAAGGGACAGTTCTTTGATTGGGAAGCCAGACACATTTTTCTGAAATAGATATTATTCAAACAAGCTGGCATATCTCCAGGGTTGATTTAGAAATGCAAGTTGCTCCCACCCTTCCTGGGAACAAAATATTCTAAAAATTCCCTGACACCCCTAGAGCAAAGTTCAGTGGGAAATTACACTATTAGTCTCTGGAAATATGTTGCCCTGGTTTTTTCAGGCTCCCTGTAGCCTAGGGCAGTTGACTCTCTAGTTAGAGTCGAACACGGTATCTCTCTAAATAGATGCTCTTTGACTTATGAGGGGTTACAGTCAGATAAACTATTATGAAGTCTAAAACTCAGAAGTGAAACCATCCTATACAGTGAAAACAAGGTATTATTAGTTCTCATTTTGCCTCTTAAAGCTAAACACAATTTCTTTGGGCCTCAATTTCCTTATCTTTAAAAAGTGAAGAAGGGGGTGTTGCCAGCATTGAACGAGGTCAGTTTCCCAAGGCTGGAGACTCTTCTTATCTGTGTGCACTGGGGCACAGTAGATATTAAAAAAAAAAAAAAAGTATTGATTAAATGAATGATTTAATACAAGGCACACAATCATCCAGTGAGTTAGGTATTACATCTTCGTTCTGCATATGAAGAAGCTGGGGCCAGAGAGGTATGGTAACGTCCCACAGTCACACAGCTAGTGAGTGGACCCCTACTGCATGGAGGCAGCTAGACGCTAAAGGTATGAACCTAACCCCCATGCTTCTGCCTTATCCCACTGCCTGCCCACACCTGACCAAACCTGACCCTCAATATGCGTTGATCCAGTAGAATTGGAAAATTATTAAGAATTATTACTAATCTATCATTTAACTTTTAAGATGTAAAGAATTACTCCACAGCGAAAGCCAAATGACTTAAACAGAATTTCAACATATCCTTTCCTGAAAGGGATTACATCATTTCCTTTTACTTCCTCCTCTACGGTTATTTCTAAACAGGTTTCTCTACACAACCACATAGTTCTGGGAACAAGATTCTGGTTTTCTTTACATTGAAAAATTCCCTTTCTGGTCAGTCTGAAGTTTTCTGTCTTCGTGAAAACCAAAGGTGATATCCTCATGCAATAACGTTTTAATTAGTTACATTTTAAAAAATGATGTTGATGAACATAGCAAATGTATCTTTCCCACAGGGCAGAGTCTTGCTGTCAGTGCTGAACACAAATCCTTGGAAAGAATTCGGCCCTGGCTATGCAATTTCTTATCAGTAGCCGGATGGGCCTCCAGCGACCCAGAACCTCCCAGCACCTGCATAGTTTCCTGTATATGGTCATCTGCAATCAAGTATCCAAACCTCCCACCTGGAGACTTAAATGCCAAGGGAATGATTCATGTCTAGTGAATAGGATTCTGTTGCAAAGAAAACGGTGAGTCTTTTCAGGAAACAGCAAAATTCTTGAACTTCCAACCCTCAATATGCAAATCCACTTTTTTTCTACCTCCTAAAACAATAAGTAAAATAAAATAAATTGCTTATGTGAAGGGGAGAAGATGCTCACAGGGTGGGTGCGATTCCAAGTCCACAGAGCAGACCTCTGAGGCAGCCCCGTCTGCGATGCGGGGGACCCGAGGAACCTTCCGACTCCCAGCGTTTTTCTGTCCCCTAGACCTTTAGGACTGGGGAGGCCGAGATGGCTAAGTGGATCCCCTAGGCTGCTAGCTGCAATAAGCGAAGCTTTCAGGGAGCGAGGACAGCTAAGTATCAGCTTGGGCCCCACCAAGACCTGGGTGAACCTCCCATGGCACCGCACTTTTCCTCCCCTGGGCCCCAGTCTCCTCGACTCTGAAATGCGGGACTGAGATCCCTCCAGCTCCGCACCCAAGCAGCTGGGTTGGGGCCGGGCGCGGGCGCCAGCCGCCAGCCCTGCCCGGGGTCGAGCAGCACTCTCCGGGGAACTGGGCGAGGCGCCGCGACCTCCCCAAGCCACCCGGCAGCCGGCGGCGGTGGGCGAAGCTGGCTGGAACGCGCCGGGGGGCGAAACTTACCCCGAAGCGCGGCGGCTGGAAACTGGTGTGAGGGTGAACTGCGAGCGAAGGTGTTCGCCCCGGGCGCTGATGCTCCTTGCTGGCTCCGGGCCTGGATCGCGACCGCACCCCTTCCTCCTGCCCCTCCTCCGGCCTCTCGACTCCACCTGATTGCGGCCCCAGGCCCCGGGAAAGGGAAGCCGCGCCCTGCTGCCGCCGGTCTCCATCCCTGTACACACGCGCCCCAGCTCTGCTCCCTCACCGGTCTCTAAGCTTCTCCACCCTTTTCTCCCTACGCCCTCATTTCGCCCTCGGTTTCCACTACACCTTTACTTTCTCAAATGTACTGCAATGCTTATTTTGTTCTAGGCAGTGTGGATTCGGAGATTAGACTGTCCCCACACCTAAGGAACTCACTGCGTGGCATAGGTGGCGGTCACCCAACATTAATAACAATCAATAACATTGATTGGGCATTTACTTTGTACCAGGCACTGTTTCAACGTCTTCAAGAATATGAGCGGATTTATTAGGTTGGTGCAAAAGTAATCGCGGTTTTTGCCATTAAAGTGGCTCCGACAACAACTCTATGAGGTAGATACTATTATCGCCATTTTATAGATGAGGAAATTGAGATACAGAGACGTTGGATAACTTCAGCAAATTTACACAGACAGTAAATGCCAGAGCTACTGCTTGGAACTCAACTATTTCAGTAATTCCTCTTCTAAACGTGTTGACCCTCTAGTATGAGGATTCCAACCAAAGGCTCAGGGAGACGGTAACCTGGAAGGGCATTCTAGGCATTTGGAAGAGCACAACAAATCATCGAGGCTAAAAGATTAAAGCCCTACTCGTATGAGGGAATTATGAGCAGTTGTGTGCGGAAGGATGTAGAAGATAATAAAAAGTTACCATGTATTGTGTATCAGGTATTGAAGTAAGTGCTTGAATACCTAACCTCTTTTATCTTCAAGGGAACTCTAGGAGGTGCTATTTTTATCACAATTTGCAGACGAGGAAACTGAAGCTTAGAAAAGTGAAGTGATTTATCCAAGACCACATAAGTAAAAAGTATTGCTTACACTCAATCATCACTGGGTTCCTTATGTATTTACCCAAAGGAGTTGAAAACTTACCGCTACAAACACCTGCACATGGATGTTTATAGTAGCTTTACTCATAAGTATCAAAACTCGGAAGCAACCAAGATGTAATTCGTAGGTGGATGGATAAATAAACTGTGATACATCTATACAATAGAATTTTATTCAGCGCTGAAAAGAAATTAGCTATCAAGCTATAAAAACACGTGGAAGAAACTTAAATGCATATTACTAACAGAAAGAAGCCCATTTGAAAATGCTACATACTGTGATTCCCACTATATGACATTCCAGAAAAGGCAGCACTATGGAGACAGTAAAAAAATCAATCGTTTCTAGGGATTGAGGGGAGGTAGGGTGAACAGGTGGAGCACAGAGGATTTTTAGAGTGAAAATACTCTGTATGATATAATAGTGGATACATGTCATTATACATTTGTCAAAATCCGTAGAATGTACACCAAGAGTGAACCATAATGTAAGCTATGAACTTCAGTGATAATGATATGTCAATGTAGGTTCACCAGTTGTAAATACACTACTCTGGTGGATGGTGTTGATAACAGAGGAGGCTATGCATGTGTGGGGGCAGGGGACATTTGGGAAATCTCTGTACTTTCTACTCAGTTTTGCTTGGAACCTAAAGGACACAAATTGCTAATATCAGATCAAAAGAAGGAACCTAAAAACTGTTCTAAAAAGGAAAGCGTATTTAAAATGCATGATACCTTGTTATTTTATATATTGTGTTAAGCTATGGGGAAAGAACTTAAAACATAGAAGGCTTTAGGGGGAGAAGGACAGTAAGAAGACTGAGACAGGGAAGGAGGCAACACAATTTGACTTGATTGCACACATTATCGTTTGAAAGAATTCTTACCTTCCACTACCCCTTTTATCTTCAAGGGTAGATAAATTGAAGTTCTCCATATTTAAGTTGCTGTGTTCTATAGTTCTCAATCATAGTATAAATTGCCCTGTTTCTTTTTTCTTTCTTTCT
>NW_012108141.1:4694090-4696885 GCF_000951045.1 Mandrillus leucophaeus | reverse complement strand
GGATTATGAGTGTGAGCCACTGCTCTCGGCCCCTATTTCTATTCATTCTGGAAAAAACTTTTAGTGAAAGTATTAATTTGGAGATAGGATTAGGACTAACAAATTGCCATTTAGGTGTTTGTATATTAATAGAAACTTAAACTGCATGAATAGTTTTTTTTTTTTTTTTTTTTTTTTTTTGAGATAGAGTCTTGCTCTGTCACCCAGGCTGGAGTGCAGTGATGCCATCTCGGCTCACTGCAACCTCCACCTCCCGGGTTCAAGTGTTTCTCCTGCATCAGCCTCCTGAGTAGCTGGGATTACAGGCGCTCGCCACCAAACCCTGCTAATTTTTTTGTATTTTTAGAAGACACGGGGTTTCACCATTTTGGCCAGGCTGGTCTTGAACTCCTGACCTCAGGTGATCCTCCCACCTTGGCCTCCTAACGTGCTAGGAGTACAGGCGTGAGCTACCGTGCCCAGCTGCATACTTTTTTTTTTCCTAGTCTTTCAGCAGTATTATATATGCTGGCCCTTTAACTGACACAGGAGTTGCTAGACTCAGAGGATAAGCAAGACTGGAGCTGACTGAGTGTGAGTTGATGACATTACAGTCTTGGTCCTTAAAGCTGAGTCCTGGGACCTGGAAACTCATTAGAAATGCAAATTCCCTGAAACCCTACTCCATCAAGTGATTCTGATGCACCTTAAAGTTTGAGAACCACAGGTTTAAGAGGAGCTACAATGGAGAAGGCAGAGATGGTCATGCTTAAAAGGCCAGTGCCCTGGGAGCCCTCTCAGATTTACAAATCCAAAGTAATGAGCTTTCCGCAAGAGAGAAGATAGGACGGTGTTGTGCATTCTGTTCTGCATAGTAATTCCTGACTCCCATTCAGACTTCACCACAATAAACAAATCCCATGTTACCTTGAAAAATTCTGAGATTAGCATGAAATGAGTGGAAAATATTTATTGTTATTTGTGCCAGACATTGCGTAATGCACTTTACATACGTGACCTATGTCATGCTTACCAACCAGCTGTAAATTATTTATGATTGCCTCTATTTTGCAGATAGAGAGACAGGCTCAGAGGGACTCAGTAAGTTCTACGAGTTGTATTCTAGGCAACTAGGAAGTAATAGGGCTAGATTTGTAGCCAGAAGAAAATGAGTAACAGATGATGTTTTACATGTAGGCTTTAATTGTTTAAATCATTCAGGATTTAACTTCTTTGATTTCAGGATGGTAACTTTAACAAATGCACTTTTACCATTTTTATCATTTTTCTAGTTGTATCAACAGCCCTATTACCACCATTTATACCAGAAACATGTCATGGCATATGATAAAACTATTTTTTCCCCCAAAGGATAAGTTTTCTTGGAAGGAAATATTAGATGATACTGTTAGAATCCGGGTTTATGGTTATCCAGAAAAAGAATTCAGAAAGGTCTTTTAATAAAACTTGCATTATTCTGAATACACAGAACTTTACAGGTTAGTAAAAAGCAAATTTTCCTATAGCACCCTGATCAAAAGAACAATTTAACAGCCAAATAAAAAATTTTAAAGCAAAGTTATTGAGATATATTTCAAACATATGGTAAAATGTGAAGGAAAAACTAACTGATTACACGATTGTGGCTGTTAAATACATAGTTGCTGTTACAGTGATGTGTTGGAGCTGGGTTATACCAGCATGTGAAAGCCAATTCCCGAATTTTCAGTTATTTCACAGCCAGTATTAAATGTAGACATTATTACAAGTTAAATAAATACAATTGAATAAATTATGTTAAAAACAAAGGTAATAGGTACTCAAAATTAACCACTTCCTAATTATTTCACTACATTTTATTATTGTTGATGCTTTCCAGGTTATGTTTATTGCATCCATGTGGTGACAATAGTGCATAAAGTTGTACTTCTGTGCATCTCTTCCCAACTCCACATTCAGTGAAATCATTCTAGTGGGTTGTATTCAGCCATGGTGGGAGTATATACAACACAAAAACTAGGAAATACTATAAATTGAGCCTCCCTTTACCCCAAAGGTCAGTTGTGAAGCATTTATCAGCACATCACTCTTTATAATAACAAACAAATTTGAAATTGAGACAAGATTTGAGTTCAGGTATTTAATTGTGATTTACACTAGAGAAGTGGAACCAAATGGCACTGAATTTAAGGACTGTATAAGAGTTTGGATAGGAAGAGACAGCATACTCAAAGGGTCTGAAAAAAGAGTCAAATAAAGGAGCTATTTACAAACGCATGGGCAGAGTTTGGCTAGGTATCCACAGGGATGATATAGTCTCCAAAGACTAGGGACAGGATGAAATTATGACTACCTCTAGCCTTGCATAGGCAAGGGAAGGAAGGGGTTTCATCAGAACCCATGAGACCTGTGGCCAGAGAGGGATGCAGCCACCCCAGAATTACAAGGCAGAAGGAAGCAGGGAGGAGGTGAAACACACATCATCTTGTCTCTCATCAGTCGTTCCACTTGGCCAACCTCAACCAGAAGCCGAGAGGCAATGGAGCCTTGAAGAAGCAGTTGATAAAAAGTCGGTTTCCCAGTGCACAGGGCAGGGCAGATTCAGTGTGCAGCAAACAGAATCAGCAGCACAGGGACTCTTGGGAGTTGCTAGTATCCAGCACTGGTTCATTTTCAAAGCATTCCTTAGTGGGATGTTTAAGGGAGATAGCTTGATACTAGTTTTTAACAATTTATGAAAATTATTCCAGAGACTGAAATTTGAAAAACTTCTATCACTTGCTGAGTAGTCTTGGAACTGAGATATCTTGATGCTA
>NW_012108141.1:4692529-4693775 GCF_000951045.1 Mandrillus leucophaeus | reverse complement strand
GTGAAAACCAAAGGTGATATCCTCATGCAATAACGTTTTAATTAGTTACATTTTAAAAAATGATGTTGATGAACATAGCAAATGTATCTTTCCCACAGGGCAGAGTCTTGCTGTCAGTGCTGAACACAAATCCTTGGAAAGAATTCGGCCCTGGCTATGCAATTTCTTATCAGTAGCCGGATGGGCCTCCAGCGACCCAGAACCTCCCAGCACCTGCATAGTTTCCTGTATATGGTCATCTGCAATCAAGTATCCAAACCTCCCACCTGGAGACTTAAATGCCAAGGGAATGATTCATGTCTAGTGAATAGGATTCTGTTGCAAAGAAAACGGTGAGTCTTTTCAGGAAACAGCAAAATTCTTGAACTTCCAACCCTCAATATGCAAATCCACTTTTTTTCTACCTCCTAAAACAATAAGTAAAATAAAATAAATTGCTTATGTGAAGGGGAGAAGATGCTCACAGGGTGGGTGCGATTCCAAGTCCACAGAGCAGACCTCTGAGGCAGCCCCGTCTGCGATGCGGGGGACCCGAGGAACCTTCCGACTCCCAGCGTTTTTCTGTCCCCTAGACCTTTAGGACTGGGGAGGCCGAGATGGCTAAGTGGATCCCCTAGGCTGCTAGCTGCAATAAGCGAAGCTTTCAGGGAGCGAGGACAGCTAAGTATCAGCTTGGGCCCCACCAAGACCTGGGTGAACCTCCCATGGCACCGCACTTTTCCTCCCCTGGGCCCCAGTCTCCTCGACTCTGAAATGCGGGACTGAGATCCCTCCAGCTCCGCACCCAAGCAGCTGGGTTGGGGCCGGGCGCGGGCGCCAGCCGCCAGCCCTGCCCGGGGTCGAGCAGCACTCTCCGGGGAACTGGGCGAGGCGCCGCGACCTCCCCAAGCCACCCGGCAGCCGGCGGCGGTGGGCGAAGCTGGCTGGAACGCGCCGGGGGGCGAAACTTACCCCGAAGCGCGGCGGCTGGAAACTGGTGTGAGGGTGAACTGCGAGCGAAGGTGTTCGCCCCGGGCGCTGATGCTCCTTGCTGGCTCCGGGCCTGGATCGCGACCGCACCCCTTCCTCCTGCCCCTCCTCCGGCCTCTCGACTCCACCTGATTGCGGCCCCAGGCCCCGGGAAAGGGAAGCCGCGCCCTGCTGCCGCCGGTCTCCATCCCTGTACACACGCGCCCCAGCTCTGCTCCCTCACCGGTCTCTAAGCTTCTCCACCCTTTTCTCCCTACGCCCTCATTTCGCCCTCGGT
>NW_012108141.1:4538547-4687774 GCF_000951045.1 Mandrillus leucophaeus | reverse complement strand
TTTGAAAAACTTCTATCACTTGCTGAGTAGTCTTGGAACTGAGATATCTTGATGCTAGTTTTTTAACAATTTATGAAAATTATTCCAGAGACTGACATTCTAATAACTTTTATAACTTGCTGAGTAGTCTTGGAACTTGGCCTTAAACCAAGATGAGCCTAGGGATAAAATTCTGCTAGCTTTTTTAGAGACGGTTGCAGCATAGGTCTGTTTTGTTGTATCAATCAAGTGATGTAACCTTTCATGACAAGCATTAAATTTAGGATATAGGAGCTTGGGACCATTCTAAATGAACATCAAGTTGTGTTTGTGAAGGCCTTCAAAGATTTGAAATTCTGACATTCATATGAAACTTTCAAAGGAAATTATCCAGGACAACTATGTCTTATGGGGTTGTTATGAAGACTGAATGAGGTACAGAATATAAGGGAGTCATTGTTCTTGATTGGAGCATTGCCAGATATGCCCAATATATCATTTGATATAGTCCCTATAACAATTCCGGGGCATTAGCTACTCTCAGTGCACAGGGTTCTAGTTAAGAGTTCTCTGTGGCTCATTTGGGGACAGAATCTCTATTACAGATTGCGGTATCTTAATATTAGGTTGAGACATACAAAACTATTGATATTGGACAATTTTCAACCTATCAAATCATCAATTTCAGGTAGCTGAACCTAATAACACATTCCAAATATAGTCTCCTTCCACCACTCCCAGTACATTTCTTCAAAAGCAGTCTATGAGACATTTTAAATTCTAAATGGGAACTCATTTTCTGCCACTATTCCTCCAGATCCCTAAATTTTATGGCCATGACATTTCCAGTCTCAGAAGCATTTTTATAGACAATCCTAACAATTCTTACATTGGTTCCTAGTAGTTTCTCTGCACTCTAGAGAAATGAACTCCAGGGCAGAGAGGCTGCTCTAAGGCAATGGATAATCACAGGAAATGGTGAGGACTGGAAGTTTACATTAAGCTCCTGGCAGCATCTCAGCAACTTCCAGGATTGGTTGTGGCATCCCTTCCCCAGATTTTCTATAAACATGCTTTCTCAACTCTTGCTGAGTTTGCAAATGTGCCAACAGAGCCCTGCTGGTCACTGTTATTGGCAGTTATTTGTTTTATCAGAAGGGAAAGGCACACAAATGCACAGGCTTGCAGAATGCAAAGACCAACTGGGTACAGTTCCATTTTGACTCTGATTTTTCCCTTCATGAGCCTGTAAACTCGTTTGGAGCTTTGGTCTTTTCCAGGGTCGGTGATGTATGCTCAAATATTTGCATGTGCACAGAAGGACATAAGCCACCCTCATACTATATCATGTCTCTTTAGAAGTTTTGATAATAAATACAAACATCCAAACATCATCTTATTATATGGCACACGGAAATTTTAATTATTCTTCTTTGTCTCAGAATTTCAACTGATTGCCAAAGAAGACCTATGATAATCTGGGAACATATAATTTATTCAGCATCTTACTCTGAACACAGTTAATGAGTGTCTCAGATTCACCCTCATTAGAAGGGTTTTCTCCAAAAGACTGCTTCAAATTTTAGAATGAATTTTGCCATCTTAATGGCAATGTCTATATTAATGAGAGACATAATCTAAAAAGAACATAGGAAAACAAACAAAAAAACAACCAGACTGTCATTTATTAATACAAATTTATATAGTGGCATATACTATTGGAGAAATCAGAAATTCATAACACACAAATTCATACTGGAAATACAAAAATCATTTGAGAGTCAAGAAATCAGGTTGACAGCACCACAAATGTTTACTCAGTCTGAGCAGGTGTATAGTATCCAAGAATAACAAATACCTATAGCAGACTGAGACTGAATATCATAAGACTGTGCAAACACATTCCAACACTATTTCCCACCCAACAATAGAATCTGCAGGAGTCCTCTAGGAGGCCTGGGGTACAATAAAAGGGCAGCAAGGCAGAAAAAATGGTGCAGACCATTCTTTCTTTTAACCTTCACAGCCAGCATATAATAGCAAGTAGCAACCACTGGGAGTTGTTTGTTCCTTCTCACTTGAAGGCAAGATATAAAAGGTTAGTAAAACACACACAAGGCATTAGTGAGCAAATCAGAGAAATTGAAAGCAGAGCTTTGACTGAAATATAATCCACATTAGTCAGCAAATTACTTGATTCCTATGATGAAGTATGAAACAAACCAAATGAATAATTCTACATCAAAGGGGTATAGCTCATCTCCACGTCTCTTAACACTATTTAACAAGTGTGCATCCACTAGAGAAGTACTGGCATTCAATAATGTACATGTAGAAAGGGGGGCAGAAATACTGCAAGGGCTTTCCTTTCACACACAGTTTCGTATCTCACTCTTACCCTTGTCATTTCAAACCTTGTACGTGGCAGTTGCTGGGAGCACTCTGGGGCTCAGTCTTTAGTCCTTCCCACTCTAGCTTCCTTCTGCCACCTCTGCACTCTTCCCATGCAATGTCCTATTCAGCAGTAATGGAAGGGGTGTGCAAGAAGAATATTTGGGCAAATGGAAAGTTGCTGCTTTAACGTATAAGCATTCTGGCACTTGGAGCAGTTACACAGTTACAAATAATGGACCAAATGGAAATTCCCTCTACAAATTAGCATTCACTCTCTAGGTTATTCTGGAGATTCTGTGCCCTGCCTGATCAGCTCTCCAGCCATGAGATACCAATTGTGGGTGTCTATGAGGCTGATTTAGGAGTTCTGCCCTGAATTGCCCAACCTGGTCTTAAGTAGCATCTCACCAGTCAGGAGTTTCAGACTCTGGGCTCACCCCAATTCATTCTCTCCTGAAAACCTGACACTCATTTCAGAATGCTAAATCAGATTTTCTTCTAAATCTCCTGTTCTGGATGCCAATTCATAACCTCATCTCCTGCTGATACATTATTATGAATTTTCTGTTCATGCTTCCTTAGGACCACTGCCAGAGTCGTGCCTTTGTAAAGCGGTGTTTCTTTGCTCCAAGTAAAAGATTATCTCATAATCCAAGTAGAGAAGATAATTGTTTTCGTCTCTCCTCCCTTGTGATATTGCCACCATACTCTCTCACTTTCCCTTCCTAAATTTATTCCCCTATCATTCACCCATGACACTATTCATTCATTCATTCAACAAATATTTCTGGAGTGCTTGTTACACGCAAGGCACTGCTGAAGAATGAAAGGCGCGACTCACAAAGGTCCTACTTTCAAGGATCTTGGAGTCTCACAGGGCTGCCTAGAACCTTTCACAGTTCATCCTTTCTAGCTTTTCGTAGCGAAATGTTACGAGTTTGGAATGTTCTCAAAGGGCTTGAGTCATTCTCATACATACGTTACACAATGTGAAGGCTCCGTTATTTGCTTGGTGACTGTGGTGTGCCATGCATCAGAAGAGGACATGTCTTTTACTCTTGAATGATGAAATTGTGCCTCCAATTCAAAACAACACGGCATGCATGCTTATGTTTCTGCCAAGAAGGCAGGAACAAGAGAAACAGAAGCAAGCTGTGTGTAGCCTACACAAAATAGTTAAGCTGAGGCTTGCACACTAAATTATTTTAGAGCCATGTATTCATGGCCTTGTCATGTGCTGATATGGTAAAAATAATTGCCTGAGCTACCAGAAAAGAACCCCTCAAAGAGAAATCCCTGAAATACTGCACCAGGAACAGTGCCTCTGTCTGCTGTGCCTCACACAGCAAGGAGAACCAGCATGTATCTCTTAAGTCTGATTTCACCCCAACCTCGGCTTTCTCCTAATTTGCCTTATTCAAATGAATCACTTACTCTCCAGAAGCACTAACACAATAAAAACCCATAGCTAGCAAAGCACATGGATTGTCTATTTCGGGACTGGGCAAAGCCTGGAGTAGCAGGAAAGTGTGGTGGGTTTTCTTTAAAGCATTTATGGCAATGTTGAATTAAAAGGCCATAGTACATTGATCTGTTTTGCAGCATCCTTGGTCAGGGAGGGATGTCTCAGTGCCACATAAACCAGTTGAGAACAAAGACACCTCCCTGGGGTGAAGGGCATCACAAATGTGCTCTGATACACCTGCCAGGCCCCTCCTTAACTCGGGTTTCAGTCTCCCACTTTGTAGGAGGGAGTTCTCTGTGCCTGAGGAGGCGGAGGCTCCCATGGTTTTCAGAGGATTCTACTTTAGCACATTGAAATCCCCAGGTAAAAAGGGCTCTGGAAAAGCAAAGTACAATTAGAGGCCAAGGAGCATACGCTGTCAAGTGGAAATCATGAGCAAATATATGTGTTGTGTCGATTAGTAGAATTTTTAATGGAATCTGGGTGTCAGCAGTTGATACTCTGCTGTCTGGGGGCTGAGGAAAAGCCCTGTAGGAGAAAGCTGGGAGTGGGGGAGGGAACCAAAGGCCCTGTACCTAATTCTTCTCTCTGAGATCTGCCATGGTACACTACCCAGTCCTCTCTTCTCAATCTGCTAACCTAATTGTTCGACTCCTGTCCTGATACTAAAGTATTTGTTTTCTAAGACCAGCCTTACAGAAGGAGCTGTGTACAGCTGTTGACACTATCACAGGGATCTATGGAAATCACTCTAGTACTCTGGGGTCTCAGTGGTTCTTCATTGAATGAGGTAGCTCAGTTGTGAGTTGATGCATGTGATGTGCGCCGTCTGCCACTCAAAGCTATAGTTTTCCCTTTTTTATCTGTGAGATTATAAAAATACCAATATTTCCCCCCATTTTATAAAAATGATTTTAGAAAAAAATACACACAGGTCTCCTCCATTAAACTTCTGTTCCATCTTGTAAATTGTTGTGAACTCTGACCTCTAGATTCAGTCTTTTTACTTTAGCACCTTTGAACATGTAAGCCGCCTCAGGCTCGCTCAGGATGTTGACATTCCGCACAGTGCAGTACTGTCTATTCACGTTCTTCTCCACCCGGTCCGGGTGCCTCTTGGGCACTTCTACCTTAGTATTCAGAGGATATTCCTCCAAAATGTCCTCTGCGGGCTTCTTCTTCCTCTGTTTCTGGCATTTCCTGTTGATGAAACAAGCCACCAAAAACACCAGAAGTAGAAGCATGATCGCAGCCAGAGCGCTGCCAATGGACGCCCCAGTCTGTGACAGGGACGCAGCTACCGCTGGCTCTTGCATCTCCAGATTCAGGGACTTCATATTGGTGCCATTCTTGACTTGGTCTCCTTCATTGTCATAGATGAGGGAATCATCAAGGGTCAGCCGGCCACTGGGCTCCACCAGGTCCCTTCGGTTGCGTCTGAGTGGAGCTGTGAGAGAGCGCTGGACCCGGGGCCCTGAGATGGTGTCGGGGCCAATGATGTAGATGACCTGGAGATACCACTGGTGTCCTGCTTCCACCTGCAGGGGGACAAACCGAACACGTCGTTCTTGCCCACAGAACACCTCTGAAGAAAGGAAATGGAAGGATAATTGCCACTATATGCCTTGATAGATAACTGATTTCCAGAAAAGCATTAGCAATGGTTGGTGTTTACTAATACATAGAGAACTGAACCAAATATGGGTTATATTTTATTTCCAAATTAAGATGATCTTGAGTCAGCTATTCACATTCTTTTTTTTTTTTTGTTTCCCTATGTGTACATGGAATAGCCTAAGGAATTATCTTTCATGGTCTCTTTCGCTAAGTGAAGGTTTATATTTGTCTGTCTTTATTGATAGCAGTGAAATAATAGCATTAAAAACCACATTTATTTATAGTGACCTTCAATTATGTTATGTCAATTTACTATTTATTGGTGAACTTCAGCGAAAATGGAGTCATTCAACAAAATATTCACTAAACATATACTGTGTGCATAATACACAGATACGTGACAAACATTTTCTAAACACTTTCTGGATCAGGCTATATCATCAAGTATTTTATCTCCCCCTCATCTTTCTCCATTAAAACCCTTCATGGTTTTGAAATAACTTCTGAAGTGTGATAATAGTTCTGAAGGGTCATAGATTAATATTTGGAGACAGAAAAAAAGTGAAATTTGATCTTGAAAGTTCATGTTCATTGCTGAGACTTAAGGTATTTTTGTTTATCAAATAGTAGTAATTCTTGCCATTCTAAATTGCTGTATTGTATTATGATTTTGTTAAATGTTTTTCATATGTCTGTGAAAATCAGCTGGTCTAGCATAGAACCAAAAAGGGATGCAATATAAAAGAACTTAGGAAAAACTGGAGTGTCACATGCAGCCATGATGTGCACAGTGACAAGTGACTATATGCAAATTACATAATTGTATCATTGTTTTGGTCTACTGGGGATACATGTGAAAATTTTGAGTGGGCAATAAGCTTAACAATAATAAGAAAAGATCTGCCAGCAAGAATGGCAGAATGATGAAGAATCCAGAGATGTTGCAGTCCTCCTCCTTTTTTTTTTTTTTCAAGCTTTAAAATAGACTTGGTCTTAAGCTTCTGTTCTTCTCACCAAACTCACCTTATAGAGTGCATCTACTTTTAGAGTAAATCCATCCACACCTGGCATGCTACTGACCACATGGAAATCAGGCAACTCAGAGGCAAAGTGAGCCTCAAAAGGCACATCATGGAAGTATTTATCAGTTACCTCTGGCTGATTGCGGTCCTAGGATTTCAGAAAAAAGAAAAGCAAGATTTAGAAAGATGGTTCCACTATATTGGTAGGTGGCAGTGACTGGGAAGAGAAAAGTACTCATCACTCCTGGCTTTAGGTTGGGTTGGGAGAGTGGGTGTTGCGAAGCCCTCTCCTTAAGTCAGTGGCTGCCTGATATGCTTTGGCTGTGTCCCCACCAATCTCATCTTGAATTATAGTTCCCATAATCCACATGTGTCATGGGAGGGACCCGGTGGCAAGTAATTGAATCATGGGGGCAGTTACCTCCATGGTGTTCTTGTGATAGTGAGTGAGTTTTCATGAGATCTGATGGTTTTTTAAGAGGCTTTTTCCCCTTTGCTCGCACTTCTCCTTGCTGCCGCCATGTGAAGAAGGACGTATTTGCTTCCCCTTCCGCTATGATCATAAGTTTCCTGAGGCCTCCCCAGTCATGCTGAACTGTGAGTCAATGAAACCTCTTTCCTTTATAAATTACCCAGTTTCAGGCATGTCGTTGTTAGCAGCGCGAGAACAGACTAATACACTACCTCCGGGAACCCACTGTCCTTTTCAAAAAGGACATGCAGTGGCTTTTGTGATCTCCAAATGCAAAAAGTGGGCTATTCTAGCCCAATAATTCTCAAGTTATTTGGTCTCAGGACCCTTTACACACTTAAAAATCAAGGACCCCAGAGAGTTTTTATGTGTCTTCCATCTATCAACATTTACTGTGTTAAAAATTAAACCTGAAAAAATTCTAAGTGTTTACCTATTAATTCATTTTAAACTGACAAGAGACTCATTACATGTTAAGTAAGATATTTTTTAGTGAAAATACCTAAATTCATTCCCTCCCCCAATAAAGAGAGCTGGCAATGTTTTACATTTTTGTAATCTCAGGGAAAAAACTGGATTCTCATAACTGCTTCTGAATTCAATCAGTTGTGATATGCAGTTTTGTCTAAAGTGTATGAAGAAAATCTGGCCTCATAAAGCTATGCAGTTAATAGCTTTTTCAAATAATTATGGCTTTTTTTTTTTTTTTTTGAGACAGGGTCTCGTTTTGTTGCCCAGGCTGGAGTGCAGTGGTGCAATCTTGGCTCACTGCATCCTTGACCTCCCCGGCTCAAGTGATTTCTCACCTCAGCCTCCCAAGTAGCTGTGACTACAAGTGCATGCCACCAAGCCCAGTTAATTTTCAAATCTTTTTTTGTAGATATGGGGTCTCCTTATGTTTCTCAGGCTTGTCTTAAACTCCTAAGCTTAAGTGATTCTCCCACCTCAGCCTCCCAAAGTGTTGAGATTACAGGCATGAGCCACCCACACCCTGCCTCTTTTTTGATACTAAATCAAAACGTGGTGAGTGGTTATTTTTTAAAGATTCATTACAATGTGGAATCTGAGGTTGTATTGATAAACTTTTTAAACTCTCTAAACTCGTGAGGGAATAAGTATGAAAAAAAAAAGCATCATCATCATATTATTTTGAAAGTAATTTTGACTCTGTAGACTCCCTGAAAGAATATGGGGACACTCCAGGTCTCTGAACCATACTCTGAGAAACACTGGCCTGGAGTTTCCTCTTCCTAGAACGTCAATAGAAGCTTGTCTTGTTACCCACCATAACCACCACATATATACTAGTATTTAACTGATCTGAAAGAAACAACAACACAAACATATATAGAGAGGAAACTATCAAGAGTGGGCTCTATCTACTTTAGGGAGAAGTCATAGCTGAGGAAATCTGCTCAAGTGTCTGCTTTTTCACACTAATAGTGAGAATACTTAGCATACCAACAGTAGGAATCTGTGTTTTAGGTGTTTGTTTGGCTGAATGCATCCATACTGGGGCCCTTCATTGTAGATTGTCCCCGTGGGATCAAAGAAAGGCACATAGCCATCCTTGCCCGTACAAAGATAGACTTTCTCCAGCTGGAGTTTGTAAGCAGAATTAAGGTTTTGTTCTGGATTCCAAAGTACTCGGCCATAAAGGATTTGACCTGAAAAGATTGAAAGGCATTAATTAGGTCAGACTTTAAGATGAAAGAAAAACAAATGTCAAGGGTTGAAATGGTTAAACCTGCTCCCTTAGAGTGAAAAGCACCTTTCTATGAAGAGCTCCATGATTCCATGTGCCCCTAAAATACTCATTTATTGCTTCTTTTTTATTCTTTTCTTTTTCTCTCTGAGTTTTCTTGCTAGGGAACATTTGTTGCTTCTTCTTTTTTTTTTTTTTCCAATAAGCATTAATTAAGCATTTAAGGGAAACAAAGTATTCTGTTATGCATAGGGTATACCAATGTGTGAGATGCAGTTGAGAGGGTGGAAACAAACACAAAGTGATTGATTGAAATAGCTCACATTTATCAAACTTATACTATTTGCCAGGTACTATACCAAGTCCTCTCATGCAATAACTCATGTAGTGCTCACAATTTTGCAGATGAGAAACTTGGCACTGAGTGGGGCTAAGTGATTTGCTGAAAGTCACAAAGCAAGCAAATGGTGAGGGTGGGATTCCAAGTCAAGGTACTATGCTCTCAAACCAAACCACCACAATACCCTATTAATCACCCAAATGCTATACTGTTACATTTTATAATAGAGGAAGGTATGTCATATTAAGAGAGCATGAAACCAAGTACAGAAATCTGCCTAGGGAATGGTATGGAAGGATTTCAAGACAGTTGATATTTGAGCAGTATCCTGAAACACACGTAAGCATTTGTCAGACAGTGCATTTGGGGTGGGAGTGAGAAGCAGGAGAGAACATTCTAGGCAAAAAAAAAAAAGTCCATGTACAAATTACTGAATGCTTCAAGGGTGTAAGTCCTGGTGTAGGCATTATTTCCTATGTGTTGGTTATGGCACCAAGCTCTTTACATGCAACTAACTTACTTAATCCTACCAAGAGCCCAAAATATAGCTTCAATTATTATTCCCATTTTAGTAACTTATTCAAGGTTTCACAGCAATGATTTGGCGGTAGGAGGATTTTGGAATTAGCACAAATCCAGCTAATTCCAAATGCTCATCCCAAACATTTACTATGTGGTGCTAAGTAAGTCAGTGTGACAAGAGTGGAGGATGTATAGAAGCTCCGGCAGGAGAGGCTCCTGGGGAGATAGACAAACTGTGCTGAGGAGACTGGACTCAAATATATAAGTAACAAGAAACACTGGAGGGTTTTAAGCAAAAACATAATAACACACTTGGGCCTTAGAACATGGCGAATGGGTCAAGGACAAAGAGATTTCAGTCACAGAGACCTGGTAGGGGCTATTTTAATCCTCTAGTTAGAGATAGGCATCTAAAATATAGCTGTGAGGCAAGAGGATGAACTCAAGAAATGTCTAGGAATCAGATTCCACTCATCTTAATGATAGATGGGACGTGGGATGTAGGAAGGGGAAGTTGAGGATAACCCTGAGATTTTTGGTTGGGGCACACAGAGGATGGTGATGCAGTCAGTAGGGTAGCAGATGTGGGAGGACCATGCTTGGAAGGAGACAAGTGCAGTCTCAGGCATCTCTAGGTGTCTGAAAGACATGCTGCTTGGAGAGCTTCGGTAGTTTCATATCTGCATATGGAAACATAGAAATGAAGCTCGGAGAGATCCAGGATGAGGTCAAATCAAGTGGCCGCAGAACAGTAGGAGTATACGAAGTTCAGGGTAAAGGGATGGCCCAAGCCATGGAGATGACCAGAGGCAGCACTCAGAGTAGGAATAGAATGAGCCAAGCATGGAACCTGGGGACACTAACACGGAAGGGGCAGAGGATGGAGGCCAGGGACAGGAGAGTGACAAGGAGTCATCTGAGAGGCAAGATGGTGTCAGATGAAGCTGATGCAAAGGAAACCCAACAGGAAAAAAGTGCTAGAATGCATCGATTTGGTGTCATTGACAAGAGAAAGATAGGATAGAATCCAGCCTGCGGCAAATGGATGGAGAAGTGACCATGAAGTGAGCCATTTCCAGCAGGGAAAGCATGATGGAGAACATACATGTTTGGCATTCCTTTGAGACTGGGGCAATGGGGTTGGAGAGTTGAGAAAAAAACTGACCCAGAGTTAGACGATGTGCTAGAATCTGATCGGAAACTCCAGTCTTCTTGCTACTCAGACCATTGCTTTTCCATGACATCACACTGCCAATCATTATAGTGCCAAGTGTGTGATTTGATTTTGAAACAGCATGAAATGGGCCTGTTCCTTGATTCTATCCTGGCTGTCCTGGAACCAACGCTGGGGGATCTTTACTGGGGAGCTGACTGAGAGCTTATGAGCACAGATGCCCGTCCAGCAACTTACCAAAAGCTTCTCATATCCAGGCAGAGCCTCCTTCTGCAGGTGGAGGAAGCAACTTACCTTTTGAAAAGGCTCCTTTGTAATCCATTTCTGCCAGTGACATATCAGATGTATTGGGATCCATTAGGAACACCTTCTCATTATTGCAGAGCTGAAATTCAGTGTTAAGTGAATACACAACTGGCACAGGGCGGTTGGTCTGCTGGAATGCAATGGGTATCAGGAATCTAAACGCAAGGAGAAACAAGAGCTCTTTGAGAGCAGGATCAGCGTTGCATATGTCATTTGAGTCACCCTCCCTTCCCCACCCTCCTCAGGATTGTACACAGAGATTTGTTGTGGGCACTAAATATTCACAGAATAAAGGGATGTGTATGGTAAAAGGACTTTATTTGGTTGTTATTTCTTTTGAACAGAAATAATTAATCTTAAAAAGTAATTAATTAGTCTTTAGACTCTTTGGTATCCTTTGCTTTTGCTTTTTTTGGCCCTTTCACTCTGGGTGCTCCCAGAATTGCTCTTTGACTTCTAAAGTGCTCCCTGCTTTGGAACACAGCTAGATTTCTTCCCAGAGCTGCATGCTCTGAGGTTTTGACTCTTTCGACCTGATCAAAATTTTATTTATCCATGTCCCACTTTCGGGACTTGCTAAGCGATACTCTCTTGCCTTGTTCTGTGCGCCTACCTCCCCAGCCTTCTTCCTGAACCCCTTCCTTCCGTGTCTCCTTCTGGCATATAAGGGCTCCCCAAGGTTCAGTTCTGGGACCTTCTTTCCTTGCTCTGTGTGCCTAGCTCCCCAGCCTTCTTCCTGAGCCCTTTCCTTCTGTGTCTCCTTCTGGCAGGTAAGGGCTCCCCAAGGCTCAGTTCTGGGACCCTTATTGTTCTCCCTCAATAACTTCACCCAAGATGATCTCAGCCTTGTCATTGAGTGCATTTGCCATCTCAAAGGTAGTAATGCCAAATTTAACTATCTGATCCAGATTTCTCCTCTAAGCTCCAGAAACACATAGCTGGCTGTCGAATGGTGGCTCTACATAGCTGTCAGATAACCCAAACTCAGTATGCTCTTCCCTCTAGTGTTAGTATCTCAGCAAAAGGCAACAAAAGAGGTGCCAGCCCCTTAACTGGTCTCCCTGGAGTCACTATTAGTTCCTTCTAGACTATTCTACATGCCTCAGTGGATGAGCCAGTGTCATTTTCGAAAACTCAAATTTGCTTAATATCCTTCAGTGGTTTCCCACATCCCTTAGAGGGAAGTATGACCTATAAAGCTCTGGCCTCTACCTATTTCTCCAGCCTCATCTCCTGCTACTCTTCCCTTTCCCTCCCTTTCTGGGATCTAGCCAGACTGGCCTTCTTTCAGTCTCCTGACCAGCTCTCTACTCCATGATCTCTAGTGCCTCAGGGCTGATTTATTCAGCAAATATTCACTGAGTATATATTATATAATAGACATTGTTCTAGTAATAGGAATTCATCTGTGGACAAAACAGAAAAATATGATCTCAGGATTCTAAGGAAGATAGTAAGCAAAATAAATAAAAAATAATATAGCACGCTAAAAGGTAACAGGTGATAAGGAGAAAAATTAGGCAGAGAAAGGGTAATGCTAGAAAGAGGTTCAGCTGGAAATTCTAAATAATATGGTCATGGGTGTAAATTGGTGCAGTCATTATGTAAAACAGTATGGAGCATCCTCAAAAAATTAAAAATAGAACTATGACATGACCCAGCAATCCTTATTCCTGGTATACACCCAAACAAGGGGAAATCAGCATCTTGTAGAGATATCTGCACTCCTATGTTCATTGTAATATTATTCACAATAGTTAAGATTTGGAAACAACCAGTGTCCATCAATGGATTAATCAATAAAGAAAATGTGGTGTATTTTCTTTATTGTGGTATAAAATAGTCAGTCTTAAAAAAAATAAGGACATCCTGCCATTTGTGACCATATGGATGAACCTAGAGAACATTATACTATGTGAAATAAGCCAGACACAGAAAAATACTGCACAATTTCACTTATATATGGAATCAAAAAAGCTAGATTCAGGCAGGAGCAAAAAATTCCAAAAGCCAGATACATAGAAACAAAGAGAACAGTGGTTACCAGGGGTGACAAGGATGGGGATATGGGGAAAAGTAAGTCAAAAGGTACAAAGTTGCAATAATATTATGTACTGGACGTTTCCTAAGAGAGTAGATTTCAGATACTCTTATGCACACATACACATGTGCATGCAGGTAACTATGTGAGGAGATGGGTATGTTAAGTTTTTTGACTGTAGTAATCATTTCACTATGTGTATCAAAACACAATGTTTTACACCTTAAATATATACCATAAAGAGAGAGAAAGGAAGAAACTCAGTTATGGAAGGCCTCAGTGAGAGGAAAACACCCAAAGACTTGAAGCAGGTAATGGAGTAAGACATGTGGCTATGTGGAGAGGAAGCCCTCCAGGAAGAGGAAATGGCAAAGACAAAAGGTCTGGGGTAAGAGTGTGCACAATACATTAGAGGAACGGCCAGTTGGCCAGGGTGACTTTAGGGTTTATTTAAACTGTGGAGTGTTTTGAAAAAGTGAGTGGAGTTTGCTGTGTTAAGAAGAGACTGCAGGGTGGCTGCAGGGGACTTTGTTAAGAAGCTATTTCACTAATTTAGACAAGTGATGATAATGGTTCTGATCAGGGCTTTTGTCAGGTGGGCAGTGAAAATAATTGGATTTTTAATATATTTTAAAGGGGAGGCCTAAAATCCTAGATGACAGTGCCAGAATAAGAGAAGTTTCAAGGATATTGTTAACATTTGGGTGTAAGTACCTAGAACAGAGAGGCTAACAAAGTTTTTCTGTAAACAGCCAGATAGTAAATATTTTAGACTTTGTCAGCCACATGGAGTACATGCACAGATACATGCTGGTAGGTCTGATGCACAGATATAAGTATGATGATAGACGCTTGCATAAGTTCTCTTCTGATTTCCTCTGTTTCCTCACTCCAACAGGACAGAAAGGTCACCAGGTGAAGGTGACAACAGGGGAGAAGCATCAAGTTTGTGGGAAGAAATGAAATAGGCAAGAGGAAGAAAAGGCGTACGATAAAATACAACAGCCCTTCATGCTAAAAACTCTCAATAAACTAGGTATTGGTGAAACATATGTCAAAATAATAAGAGCTACTTGTGACAAACCCATAGCCAATATGATACTGAATGGGCAAAAGCTGGAAGCATTCCCTTTGAAAACCAGCACAAGACAAGGATGCCACCTCTCACCACTCCTATTCAACACAGTATTGGAAGTTCTGGCCAGGGCAATCAGGCAAGGGAAAGAAATAAAGGGTATTCAAATAGGAAGAGGGGAAATAAAATTGTCTCTGTTTGCAGATGACATGATTGTATATTTAGAAAACCTCACAATCTCAGCACAAAATCTCCTTAAGCTGATAAGCAACTTCTGCAAAGTCTCAGGATACAAAATCAGTGTGCAAAAGTCACAAGCATTCCTAGACACAAATAATAGACAAACAGAGAGCCAAATCATCAGTGAACTCCCATTCACAACTGCTGCAAAGAGAATAAAATACCTAGGAATCCAACTTACAAGGGATGTGAAGGACCTCTTTAAGGAGAACTACAAACCACTGCTCAAGGAACACCAACAAATGAAAAAATATTCCAAGCTCATGGATAGGAAGAATCAATATTGTGAAAATGGCCATAGTGCCCAAAGTAATTTACAGATTCAATACTCTTCCCATCAAGCTACAACTGACTTTCTTCACAGAATTAGAAAAAAACTACATTAAATTTCATATGGAACCATAAAAGAGCCCGTATAGTCAAGAAAATCCTACGCAAAAAGAACAAAGTTGGAGGCATCATGCGACCTGACTTGAAACTATACTACAAGGCTACAGTAACTGAAACAGCATAGTACTGGTACCAAAACAGATATATAGACCAATGGAACAGAGCAAAGGCCTCAGAAATAACACCACACATCTACAACCATCTGATCTTTGACAAACTTGACAAAAACAAGCAATGGATTCTTTATTTAATAAATAGTGTTGGGAAAACTGGCTAGCCATATGCAGAAAACTGAAACTGGACCACTTCCTTACTTACACCTTATACAAAAATTAACTTAAGATGGATTAAACACTTAAACGTAAGACCTAAAACCATAAAAACCCTAGAAGAAAACCTAGGCAATACCATTCAGGACACAGGCATGGGCAAGGACTTCATGACTAAAACACCAAAAGTAAAGACAACAAAAGTCAAAATTGACAAGTGGGATCTAACTAAACTAAAGACCTTCTGCACAGCAAAATAAACTATCATGAGAGTGAACAAGCAATCTGTAGAATGGGAGAAAATGTTTGCAATCTATCCATCTGACAAAGGGCTAATATCCAGAATCTACAAGGAACTTAAAGAAATTTACAAGGAAGAAACAACCCCAACAAAAAGTGGGCAAAGGATATGAACAGACACTTCTCAAAAGAAAACATTTATACCGTTTTGCGCCAGTTAGAATGGTGATCATTAAAAAGTCAGGAAATAACAGATGCTGGAGAGGATGTGGAGAAATAGGAATGCTTTTACACTGATGGTGGGAGTGTAAATTAGTTCAACCATTGTGGAAGACAGTGTGGTGATTCCCAAGAATCTAGAACCAGAAATACCATTTGACCCAGCAATCCCATTACGGGGTATATACTCAAAGGATTATAAATCATTCTACTAGAAAGACACATGCACATGTATGTTTATTGCAGCACTAATCACAACAGCAAAGACTTGGAAGCAACCCAAATGCCCATCAATGATAGACTGGATAAAGAAACTGTGGCACATATACACCATGGAATACTATGCATCCATAAAAACGGATGAGTTCATGCCCTTTGCAGGGACATGGATGAAGCTGGAAACCATCATTCTCAGCAAACTAACACAGGAACAGAAAACTAAACACCACATCTTCTCTCTCATAAGTGGGAGTTGAACAATGAGAACACATGGACACAGGGAGGGAGACATCACACACCGGGGCCTGTCAGGAGGTGGGGTGTTAGGGGAGGGGTAGCATTAGGAGAAATACCTAATGTAGATGACGGGTTGAGGGGTGCAGCAAACCACCATGGCACATGTATACCTATGTAAGAAACCTGAATGTTCTGCACATATATCCCAGAACTTAAAGTATAATCATTATTTTTTTTTTTAAAAAAAAGCATACAAAAATAGGTGAGAGGAATGAGATAATGTATGAATGAGGGAACCATTGTATTACACTTTTCTTGGAAGTCCTAAGGACCAATTTGAGATGAGTGATAATGAATTCTACAGCTTTCTGGCCTTGGCATTCCTAGACACACTGCCAGAACACCCTCTCTTTTTTCCTCTCCTCCTTAGGTTTCAACTGAATCACCACCGCTTTCTCTAGAAAGCTTTCCCTCTTTCTCTTACCTCCAAGGATAGTTAGGTCCCTTGTCATCTCTTCCTGTTACACTTTGTGCTTTTCTCTCACAGTGTTTAGCACGGTCTGAAATTTTATTTAAATGTGTGACTGACTGATTGAAGTCCGCTTTACCCACTGCAGGTTCCACGGTCCATCTCACCATTGCCTACCCAGTGCTAGCCAAGCTCCTGGCACATATATATGTCAAAGAATGGTGAATGAGTGACATTTTGATTTTTTACCCTTCCAACAGAGTCCATCTGCCCATTCCCTACTTTCTGTTGAAGGTACCCCAGTGGTAGATTTGAGAGGGTTGGGCTGTTGGAAGAACTTGGAGACCTCATAACCCTGTTTCAACAACTTTGAGATAACCATGAGCTGTATCACATGCTCATTTTCCTGACTCAGGGAAACAGATTTTTCTTGTTGATGCTGATATTACTAGAATCCATCATAGTGCCAGGCACATGAGAAAACATTACAGGAATAAATAATGAACATGAGATTATTTTATTAATTATAAGGTTAAAATATATGACAGGCCTCCCCAAAATAGTCACAATATGAGACACAATTATTTTGTATTAAGTCCAATTTCCCTGTATCAGTCTTGATTTTGTATGTGTGTTGTAATTCTATTGCATCCATATGGAGCCATATAGGGGATCCAAGGTTAGGCCTGGGGGAAAGTCACCCTGGGAATACTGGGGTATCTGCAAGTAATAATCTCCCTGATGTAAGGCAAGGACCCCCAACTCCAAAGCCTCAGTATCCTCAACAACATTCTTCCTCTGCCACCTCCCACATTTATGCCACACAGGGCCTGAGGACAGCATTGGTGTCCTCCTTGATCCTTTTAGCCAGTTTCAAGTTATTGTTCCTTTCTCCCTTTAAAAAATCCAGAACCTACCCTGGAGAAACTCTTCTTATACATGTGTACCAAGAGACATATATAAGAATTTTCTTTATAATAGAAAGTCAAAGGGAGTGGTTAAATACATCGTGGAATTTTCCTACAATGAATACCTTAATGCAGTGAGCAACAAACTACAGCTACATGAATCAATACAAATGAATCAACAGATGATTCACTGAGTTAAAAAAAAGAGTAGCAGAGAGAATTCATGCAGTATGAAACTTACAGTAGTTCCCTTCTCATCCATGGGTTTGCTTTCCTCAGTTTCAGTTACCCAAGGCCTACCATAGTCCAAAAACATTAAACAAAAAAATTCCAGAAATAAACAATTCATAAGTTTTAAATCATGCACCATTTTTACTAGCATGATGGAATCTTGTGCCTTTCTGCTCCATCCTGCCTGGAACACGAATCGTCCCTTTGTTCAGCATCTCCACATTGTATATGCTACCCACCTGTTAGTCACTTAGTAGCTGTCTTGGTTAGCAGACTGAAAAAACATTGCACATACAGTGTTTGCTATTATGTGTGGTTTCAGGCATCCACTGGGGCTCTTGGAACATATACTCCAATGATAAGGGGGACTATTGTCTAGAGTTCAAAAACTTGCAAAACCATGTAGAAGTATACATGAGGTATAAACATAAACCAAACCAATGAATAATAAATACAAATATTAGGTTAATGGTGACCCTAGTAGGGAAGAGAGAGGGAGTATGATTGGATAGGGGCATTGAGGGTATTGAAGGAGTACTGTAATATTCTGTTTCTTGAGTTTCTTAAGGTGGGTGGTGGATCTGCTATATGATATATATATAGTCTTCTGAGTATCTGAAATATTGCATAATTTTTAAAAATTTAAATGAATTAAAATTCTCCAGCATATCCCATCAGATTATTTTCCCATTGTTCTTTCTTACTGCAGCAAACTACCATTTTTCTGGTCACCTTCCTTCCTTCATTTGGCTAACTATGGTGCTTCCTGGCATTGTTACTGCCATGAATCTTTGGGACTTAAACATCCACTCAGATGAACTACCGACTACCCCAGACTCCCAGTTCCTTGACTCCCTCACCTCCAAACAGCTTGTTCACTACCCTGCTACAGCTACCTACTCTTCATAGTCCCATTATGCACCAGCGCCAAAAATCTCATTTCCAACACCTCGCTCTCTACCACCTTATGTCTTTCCAGCTCCTCTCTTCTTTTCCTCCTACTCCTTAATTGTTCAACCACACCAGGACCTCCCGACCACATTAGCAGAATGCACGGGAAAGGGAGCATGTGCACTCTCATGGTGGGAATGGACATACATAGTTACATGTTCACAAACACGCTGGAAGACAATTCGGCAGTTTCTTAAAAGTTAAACATACATCTGTCATATGATCCAGTCACTCCATTTTTAGGTATTTACATAAGAAAACAGAAAGCACATGTTTACATAAAGTTCATACATACAGGTTCATAGAAGCTTTATTTATCATAGCCCCAAACCGGACACAACTGAAATGTTCATCAGTTGATCACTGATAAACAAACTGTAGTACATCCATACCGGGAAGTACAACCCAGCAATGACAGGAACAAATACTGATACACCCAACACAGATGAGTCAAAATAATCATGGTGAGTGAGATGAGCCAGAGAGAGGGAATTCACACTGTATGATGTCATTTATAAAAAACTCTAGAAAATGCAAACTCATCTATAGTGGCAGAAAACAGATCTGTGGTTATCTGCAGAAAGGGAAGGGATGATGCGAGGGAGGAACTACAAAGGCGCACGAGGAATCTTTTTGGAAATGGATATGTTCCCTATCTTGTCACTATCTTGACTGTGGTGATACAAGTGTACACACAGGTAAGAATTTATTGAATTGTATAGTTTAAATATGTACAGTTTTATGTCGATAATATGACAATTGAAAGGCAGTTCCACACTGCCTGATCTGCGGCTAGCTGTAACCCTCTAGTATATTTACTCTTTTCCACTGTCTGAGATGGCCCTGTTTCTTTGCTCCTCTCTTCTCAAACCTCGACATTCTTTACTTTCAGCAGATGTAGGGCTTTTCATTTCACAGGGAGAATAGTTTCAATCAGATATCCACGTTGTCATCCTTACCCTCCCAGTCTCCCAATTCTCCTCTCACCTGCTTCCATTGATTCTCTGCCTGCCTCTTCAGTGGATGAACTCTCTGTGCTTCCAGCTATGGCCAGCCCTTCCCTCACGCCCTGGATCTACTCCCCTCCTCTATTCTAGGACCTGGCTCTGCAAGCTTTCCCTCTATCCCCTGCATCATCACATTTCCCCTCAATTGGATTATTCCCACCAGCATACAAGTATCCCTAAATAAAGCAAATAAAACCTGCTGTTTATTTGACTCCTCATCTGTTTCGAGTTATTGTCCCTTTGCTCTGGCATCCTCTATAGAAACTCCGCAAGCACTGTTTATCCCTGCTGTCTCTACTTTCTCACCTCTCTCTCAAGCTCACCCCAATTAGGCTTGTATCCCCTTTGGTCCACCAAACCTGCTCTTGGCGGAGTCCACCAATGACCTCAGTACTGCCAAATCCAATAGCCAATTCTCAGTCTTTTATTTAAAAGCCACATATAGTCTTCTTTTAATGTTAATGTCAGATTCTGTCTTGGGCATTTTATCTCAGCAATGTTTTCTCTATACTTTGCACAGCTCCTAGAAAGGTGACTCTAGACTATAAACTGCCTGAGAGCACAGATTACTGCTCTGGTGTAGTGCTATCACTTCAACACCTCGACCAGAGCAAAACACATGAGAAGAACTGAATAAATATGAATGAATGAACAAATGAATGAATGAATATACAGCACAACACAGTCTCAGGTCTGAGGTGAATATGGGCTGATGTACGGCTGAGTATCATTATTCATGATTGTTATGTTCTATACAGTCTCCACAAACAATGAATTAGTGGATATTGAGCCATAGCTACTAGAAGAAATATAGGGTTAGGTTCCTATGAGCCTCTGTTCACAACATTCATATCAACCAATTAACATATAACCTTGTTTTATGTCTGTTTCTGTGTAAAGACCCTTTATTTAATATATATTGTTGATTCATTTATATCAAACTCATGGTTATCATAAGGCACATTACAACCTTCTGATGCTTAGAAATACTAGAAAGTACTTCGGCATTATACTTGGGAGCCATTCTAAATGTAGAAATCATCAACAAAAGGCACAAAAATGCAAAAACCATGGCACTAAATAGACAGTGCACAGGACGCTTGTTTGTAGCATGAGAGCCACAACAAGAAGGCAGAGTATCACCAGCTGGGGATGTGTGTGTTTGACCTCAGCTGGGGATGTGTGTGTTAAGTGACTCAAATGTTTGGCCACTCTGCTGTGCATGTCCATGAATGACTATGAAAGCACCATATTGATTTGGGGGTTACAAATAAATTTTAGTGAGTAGGAGAATTCACAAATAAGGAATCAACAAATAATGAGGATTGACTATATTTTCCTACCTTTCCGGGGCATGTGCAGTGCAGGCCAAAGGCTTCTCTCCTGGGTCAACCCATGGCTGTGTGGGCTGCACTGTGCAAGGGATCAGGTAGATGGTGTACTCTCCCGAGTAGTCCTTCCTGGAAACATGCAGAGCAGACTGTGATCATAGGGAACAACTGATAGGTTGCTGGCTTACCCAGAAAGACACGGCCTTCACTAAACAGTTTTCAGGTGGTATTTGTGTCCAGCATCTAAGAACCTTACAAGTCTGCAAACACCATTTTTGGGAACTCATCTCCAATTATCCTAACCTTCAGAGGTGTTAAATAGAGCTACTTTCAAGTATTCAGGTCCTTCTCATGAGGAAAGCTAAGAAAGGCACACTACATATGAAAACGTAGAAGGCTCAGGTGATGACAGAACAGAATTGGTCATTTCCTCTGGATTTCATGAGACTTGTTTGACAATTTCTGTTTAGTGTTTCTTGTTGACAGATACCCTATTCAATGCATTCCCAAATGGAAAAGCTTTTATTTCTGAAGACGTGACAGTGTCAGGTGCTACTGTGACACAGGAGGAAGCAAATGCCTCAGGATTCCAGGACACCACTCCAGAGCATATGAAAGCAGCACCCTGCAGAACGCCCCTGAACCCGTTTCACTCGCACTCAATTTGGAGGTTCCCCTTTCAAACTCTATAGCCTCATCCCTTTATGAAGTCGAAGAACAAGATCACTTCTCATTAGAGACCACTCATGGGGACTTGGGGACTTCCCTGTTTATGCGGGGCCCAGGATTCTCCAGTTCATGACTCTGTGAGCAGGAAGCCTTTGGACCTCTCTCCTACTTCTTCTCCCACACTTCTCACTGGGTGGCAGCTCCAGCCCTGTCAGGTGGCCTGGAAGGCAGCCAAGCATTCAGAAGCTTCAGGAACCTTCTTCAAGGGCCTTGGGAGTCTGTCATCCATTGAATGGAGAGAGCAGGGCTGTGAATCTTCATGATAACTGTTTGTGAGGGATCTGTGAACAGTTCTTATAAATACTGTGCTTGTTTTGACCATTTTGGGATACTTATCTATTTATTAGTAAAGTGACAGCAAAGATTTGGTTAAAAACAATAATAAAACTTTTATGTCACATTCTGGGGTCAGTGTAGTGGACTGGCACAGGCTGGAAACTGGGAACCAGTAGAACTTCAGCTTGCCTCTGCCATGGCTGTATGATTTTAACAAACCATGCAGACTTTCAGGGCGTAAGCTCCTTCTACTCTTCTTTCTTTCTCTGCTGTTTACTCTCCTATTTTCTAAGCTCCTTCCTAATCTAAAAGTCTGTATGTCTGCAGTTTTCTATCAAATCTTGGATCAGCAGGAAATGAGACTTTGTATACCATATTTAAATTACATGGAAACTGACATCTATAATGTGGATAGTAATGCCGCATTAATACAAATATTCAAATAGGCAGAACAATCCATGCCTGGCCAGATCGTGTCTAGCTCTACTCAAACCCTGTAGGGGCTCTCCTTGCACTAGAGAGTAGAAGCCAGAGGCCGAACACTGGTTTACAGGGCCCCACCCCGTGACCCTACCCTGACTTCTTACTTCTTTAGCATTATTGTCTATTACTGTCTTCCCTGCTCACTTCATGCCAACCATATGGGCATCCTTGTTCTCCAAGCATTGCCATTTTAGGAACTTTACCAGGAACCCTGTTCTCCATGTTTCTGCATAGCCAACTCCCTCACCTCCTTCAAGTCTTTGCTCAGATAAGCTCTACTGGGGACATTCTAATTAAAATTATAATGTCTCTCCATTCCCGCTTCCCCTTACCCTGCTCCATACCTTTCATTTTCCCATAGTGCATATCACCTTCTGACATATGTTATACTTTGCTTATTGTGTCTACTACTTTGTGTCTCCTTACTTTAAGTCCTATACTTAGGGATCTTTATTTTGTTTACCAATATATTCAAGGTACCTAGAACCTTCTCTGACACACAGTAAACATTCCATAAATACTTGTTGAACAAGCGAATGCAGAACAAATAGCATAGCCTCCCAAGCCTTCGGTCCTACTTTTCCCCATTCCTAAATACTACTTAGGTCCATTTCCTCACTATCCCTTCAAACATGCCAAACACAGTCTTAGGTACATATCTTTAATCCTGCAGCTCTTTTCATCTCCTTACTAGAATCTAAGCATTTCCCATATCACAACATGGACCATAAGTTGTCTCACCTCTTTCAGGAATCCTTATACAACTCCCCAGCCTCTGGCTCTCTCTTCCCTGAACTATGGTCTTCATATTACCCTGTATCTCGCACAGTGTGCTTAGCATGGAGTGCTTGGTAGGGTTCTTCATTTTGTCATTTATCTATGCATTTTGTCTCTTCACCTCAAAGGTAAGCTGCTAAAAGGTGCTTGCTCAGAACCTACCACATGCTAAAACCTGTGGTTCTGGGGATTTAAGATGAATCATATGTGCCTTCTACTCTGGAGAAGCTCATAATCCAGTGAAAATCTGGGACCAGCAGATAGACCATCATAAGATAATGAGATGTGTTACAGCAGAAGCTGCAACAGAGTAGGAACCAGGAGGAGGGAGCTGCTAGTACTGTATGGGAAGCCAGGGAAGCTGTCACAGAGGGGTCAGTATTTGAGCTGGGCTCGGTCTCAGAGGAGTTAGTTATACAAGGGGAAAAGAGGAAGAAGGCCTAAGGGAATTGCAAAAGCATGGAGGTATGGACGGGCTGGTGGGTTCAGGGATTGGTGAGATATCTAATGTGGCTAAAAGCCTGGGTTTGAGATAAAACTAGAGGGGAGGCTGGGCCTTGGATGCTGCAGAAGGAGGGTGGGCTTCATTCAAGTGGCAATGAAGATGTCAGCAGAGTACTTAAAGGAAGACAGTTTCCCTGTCTGTAAACTGGGACAAAGTACATGAAGCACAGTCCTTGAAGGTTATTATACATCGATTTCAAAAGAATCACTATACAACAAAAAATCTGATATAAGATCAAAAATTTTAAGTTAAGAAAAAATTTTTTTGAAAATGATTCTCAAGACAATTTGAAGTAAGATTTTAATGCTAAATATGGCTCTTACTCTCATTATCTACAAAATGGGGATAATATATTTATGATAGATTCCTGGTTGCCCACTTATCCTTTTTATAGTGGTTTTAATTTTGTTTTTTTCCATTCTTCCCTTTTCTAAATGGGGGATATTTTACTATTTGTTAAACTCCTATTCAACCTCTATACTAGGTGTGTGAGAGGAATAAATTTTGTAAAAGACACATGGACTTAATCAGAGATACTATATTTTTTACAGGTTGTTGTAATTGAAATGAAATTTATTTATTCGATAAAGATTTTAGTTAGACACATTTCCTGACTTCCCTTCTAGGCAGGTGTGCCATGCGACTAAGTTCCCCACCATAGGATGTGGGTGGAAGTGATGTGTGCCCCTTCTGGTCTCACTCTTGGAATAAGTGTGAGCACTTCTTATTTATATATCAGAAGTTGATCTGAGCAAGATTTGTTTCTTTCTTTATTTGCTAGAGTGTCATTTCTTTTAATTAATTCATTAATTTTTTTTTTTTTAAGAGATAGGATCGCTTTCTGTTGCCCAGGCTGGAGTGCAGTGGCTATTTGCAGGTGTGATCATGGCTCACCGCAACTTCGCACTCCTGAGCTCAAGCGATCCTCCTGAGTAGCTGGGCTACCAGCTAGCACCACCACTCCCAGCTGAGGTTTATTCCTATCAATTCCCCTTTTAAAATAAAAGTCTAACCTTCAGATAAAAGCACTATTTTTCAAGCTCCTGAAAGAAATGGAAAACCACTCAGCTCTACCCATGGAGGACTCCATCACCGTATTTACCTGTTATAAGAGCTTGTGGCTCTCCAGAGTTGATGTGGAGAATCAAAAGTCTGAGCACTCCATAACAGCTGCAAGTCAAATTCAATTCCTCCTAGGTGGTCTGGAGTCAATATGAAAGATTTCACATCCGGAAGAGTGTGGTGCTCCATCACAAACTGTCCTATTTGAAGGGGAAACACATGCACTTATCGTACTTGTTGTAGAGCTTGAGTTTGATTGTACTTGTGGTAGAGCCCCACAAAAGCCTGAGAACTTAATTAATGTTCTTCTCTCAAACAACTAAGGTTAGCCCATTTTACCCCTTAGAATACATTCCACACTGGTGGGGATAGCATGGCATCTCACCCCAGCCCATTGTTCTACTTGTGATGGTCATCATAGTCATATGTATTTATTTATAAACAATAGGAATAATCCTTGTGGAAATGGTGCTAATGAGTATATTCACAGTAATAGGGGTCTTTATGTGACAATGAACACTCAATATACATAGCTTTAAATTCTAACCAACATGTTTCTTGGAGGTAGAAAAGTCTCGTAGTTTATAAATAGAAATTTCAGCATCAGATAAAAGTCACATTTAGGGCCATTCAAGTCCTTGGTAGAAGAGGATAATTATAAACATCATTAAAAGGGTAAATGCTATCAGCAAGATACCTCCACTCTTTAAAACTGCACTGAAATAGTGTTGCAAATAAATAAAAGTAGGGGGAATATTTTAGATTGAAAGAAACTAAAGCAATATAACAATCACAATGTAACATATGAATCATAACTGGAACTTCTTTCTTTTCATGTAAGCAGTTATAAAATAAACAAATATAAAAATAAGTGGAAAAGATGTTTGTGGAACAATAAAGGAAATATGAATAGAGACTGGATATTACTGAATCAATGCTAAATATCTTAGAAGTGATCATGATGTTGTGACTGTATAAGAGAATGTCCTTGTTCTTAGGAGATGTCAACTGAAGTATTTTGGGTAACTTGACACGAAGTCTGCAACTTGTTTCTGAATGGTGTGACAAAAAAAGGTATGTATGCGTGTATGTGCACATGGATGTCTAGCAAAATGTTAATCATTGTTGACTGTTTTTTATTGTTCTATTCTTTCGACTTTCTGTATGTGTGAAATGTTTCTTAATAAAAAGTTGGGGAAAAAATGGCATTGATATTACCTCTGAATTTGGCATGGGTCTTGAATTCAATGACAAGACGGCCATCCTCTCGAATGTAGATTCTTATTATCTGAAGCCTTGCAGAGAGCACACTATCTGTCTGGATTCCTGGGCAGGAAAGCAGAGAGAATGTTAGGGCATGGAAAATTCCTTCCTGACAGCAACCATGTATAAGTTATCCCGAGGACACCTCCAGGTAGAGCTGCATATTTATTTGAATGTAACAAGATAACATTTATATGTCTATAGAAACATATGCCAATTAAAATTGTATGACAGCTCATTTCACTTGGTTCTTTTTTTTTTTTTTTTCTTGTAATGGTTCCACTGTTCTCGAAACAGACTCTTCAAACCTGTAAATTCCACTTAGCCCAGATGTAGGGTTCAGCAAAAAAAAAGAATCTTAAAACTTCTTGCTATCAAACTTTATACCAGGGTATGGTTACAGCACATCTGCTTCCTACTATATTTTCTTTTCCTCACCAAGATACCTTTCTGGACTTAACAGAGGTATAAACAAAGTCCTGGTGGCTACATTTAGTACTCAAACCAAAGGAGAATTAAAGGCAAGCTTGTAGAAAGCCAGCATGACACAAGAAAGCTGTGGCTTTAATAAAGGAAACTGCAGTCATGGTCCCCAGTGAGTTCACAATGACCAAAACCAAAGGGTAACGTAAGGAGGAGAAACATGAAGTTGAACAAGACAAAACAAAAACAAGAGCTCAAGAGATTATCTGACCCAGAGTGGGAAAGCTGCCTGAAGTTATTTTCCCATGAGAAATACAAAGCAAAAACTGATTTGAGCCTAAGCCATTTCATAGAAGAAAGGACTATACTGTCAACCCTCTGTATCTGATCTGTTCTACATCATGGATTCTGCATCTGTGGATTTACTCAATCTCAAATTGAAAATATTAGAATAAAAATGCATCTGCACTAAACATATAGATTTGTTTTTCTTGTCATTATTTCCTAAACAATATAGTATATAGTTGTTATATATATGTAGTATACATATGTAAAACAATATAGTATATAGTTGTTATACCTAAACAATATAGTGTAACAACTATTTATATAGCATATACATTGTATTAGGTGTTATAAGTAATCTAGCGATGATTTAAAGCATAAGGGAATATATGTATAGGTTATATGTAAATACTACACCATTTTATATGAGGGATTTGAGCATCCTCAGATCTTGGTGTCTGCCGAAGGTCCTGGAACCAAACCCTAATAGATATGAATGATGACTGTACTTTCAATTAGTAGAGATGAAGCTTTCTCAAAAGAAAACTCTTGTATTTTTATTTTTAGTATGTTTGCCTCAGATAAAGCACATCACCCCTGGAGAGGAAAAGAGGGAGGACGGGAGCAGTAGAATTTAGGGGAAATGGGTTTGGGGAAATAGGTTTGGGGTAGTGTGTGAAGTACAGGACACTAAAAATTAGAAAAAAAAAAAAAACAAGAAAACCAAAAATAACCAAGAACCACTGGAGATAGTGGAGGAGAAAATTGGGGAGTTTTAAGGAGCATCTATGTGGAAGCAGTAGGAGGAGGTGGGTGGGGAAACTGGGTGGGGGTGAGGTGTGGGCTCCCAGCTGAAGGGCTGCCTCCCACTTAGTTCTTGGGGGCTCCTCCCAGAAAGGACAGGAAGGGGGATGAGCCTGAGGGAAAGGTCATTTTGAACATTCAGCATTACAGCCCTTGACTTCAGAAGGTTAAAATTCCTTCTTTGGAGGATGCAATTAAAGAGCTGATGCTTTGCCAAATGAATAAATTGGGCTACTTGACATAAATATTTCAAGTGCTCTTGACACATTTTTCCATTTCCATGCATCTGATTTGAAGATCCTTTTGCTTTGTAAAAAACATGAACCACACCATTTTTCACTAGGAGAAAATGAAGATTATTTGGGTTATACTCCAAAAGAACACACACCCCTCTGAATCCCTCATGGGCAGTAGAGGACTCATCTGTCACTTGCTAGCTTCTACTCTGGGACCTTAGCTATCTAGAATGAGATCTTCCAGCATCAGGACAGAAGGACATCATTCTTTTCAGGAACCCCAGATCTTCACTTTCCAGACTTGAGGTGGGCCCACTTTGTCTATGGGATAACAGGATGAGAAAAGTAGCTACTGTTAAAAGTCACTACTCTTCTTTTAATCTTGCTTGAGTGAAGTCCTAACTAAAGGGATAGCTAAGGCGTCAATGGGCATACCTGTTCTCCAGAGAACAGTGTCATAGAAGAAAGAAAACTCCATCTCGGTGTGGTGCTCCAAGGAGGCCCAGCCCCTGGGGGCCGTCACATAGATGTAGGACACATACAGAGGCACATGCACTGTCAAGAAGGACTGAGCGGAGTCCCTCACCTGCCGAGGAAGCGGTAAGCACACAGAGTTATTTCTCCCCTGGTATGAAAAGGCATACTATCACCACATCTTGGTTCCACTTTCATTCACCCATGTAGTCGCACTTATTCAATAATTATTAAGCAAGTGCCCATGATTGCAATTACTAATTAAAAAAAATAAAAGAACTAATGGAATAGAAAGTGGCCAGAATGCTTCTTTAGACAGGGTCATGTGCAGAGGCTTCTCTAAGGAGGTGACATTTGAACAAAAATACTTTTGAAGTGGGATAATGAGCTCTGTTCAGTTGCCAGAAGATTTGGCTGAAATTTTAGAATATCACATTTATTCCCAAGGATCAACTCAGTGGATGTGGGATCTACCATTCAGTACAAACTCCCTGTGTTGATTTGCCAGTGACCCGTAGGAGAGCCCAAGTCAACCATCATCAGGAAGATGCCCACATCCGGACGCCTGGGAGGAACCTGTGCCTAATTCAGGATGTTTTCGTGAGTGCTCTAATCTCCTGCTCCAGGAACAAAGGGCCCGAGCATGGAAATCATATCTAGGAAGCTCACCAATGGACAGCTCAGAGCTGCATGTACTTCAGTAATTTCCTGTCTCATGCAGTGCTTTGGAAAGAGTTTTGAAAAGGCAGCACATCACACTTCCAAGAGAACATTCCTTCTAAGGAGATTGTTTCCCTGCTTTTAATTTGGCTCGATCATTTTTATTTTACTACGTAATGAACAAAACTGGATGGAAAGGTAACAGAATGGTAGCAGAAGCTTTTATGGTGAAGATAGCTGTATATGTGTGTGTGAGTGGGGAGTTGGTTTACACATTTTAAAAATATTTTTATACTTTCTTCCATAAATATATATATTTATAACAAAAAAACTTAGTTTAAAACAATTTAATTTTATCATTGGCTAATTACTACAATATACTATGGGACTTATATTTTTCTTTTGTTTGAAAATACAGTATAAAGTGTTTCAATGGGTAATTAAGGAAAAAACCAAATGCTTTAATATTTTTCTAAAGTTTTTTTTTAATATTCAAAGTTGTCAGGGACTTAAAATTTGATGCCAGCTTTCTCAAAAGACTCAACTAACTCCATACTCATTGAAAAATTCCACTTTGACATGCCTTACTTTGTTTGTTTTTCAAGAGATGGGGTCTCTCTCTGTAGCCCAGGCTGGAGTGCAGTGACTCCCATCATAGCTCACTGCAGCTTCAACTTCCTGGGCTCCAGTGATCCTCCAGCCTCAGCCTCCCAAAGTGCTGAGACTACAGGTGTGAGTCACTGTTCCCAGTCCTTTTGTTTCCTTTTTAAAGAAAATTTCCAGATTTTATTTGGACCTTGTACCATGTTCTGTCCCTTATACACAGGTTTTGCTAAATACACCTGCTCCAATCACACTATCGGAACTTCAATAAACTCTAGCTGATTGGCAAAATTAATTTTCCCTTGTTTGTTTTTGTTTATCCTCCTTTAGCCCTCATGATATTACTTACTAATCTTTAAAAAGATAAAAAAAACCCAACAAATATTTACTGCATGCCTATTCTATGCCAGGCACACTGTGAAAGGCACCCTCTCATGCTGAGATTATTAGTACAATTTCAGATGAGGTTCAGAGAGGTTATGTCTTGTCCAAGTCTGCTGATTTGATAGCGAAAGGTACCAACTAGGCCTTAGTGCTAAGTTCTATATTCTTCCTACCATATGTCAGTAATTTCAATTCTTTTCAAATAAATAGACAACAACAAAATACTTCTGTGTATATATTTTTTCTGTGTTGGTTTAAAAGTGGGATGTATACATATAAGAAATCCTTGTCTTTGAGGTTTTTAAGCATATTCTGAACAAAAATATTCAAACATGTAATTACAGCAAAAGCATAAAGAACAGAGAATACTAATTTTTGAGAGGCCAGGAAAAAAACAAATCACTTAGGTTTGCATTTTCCAAAGTGAAAGGTTATGCAACCGGAGAAATGGAAAACCTATGAATGCCTTAAAATTCTCTTCAGTAGATGGCAGTAGTGCATACAAAATGAGAGGAAACCAGGCTGAGATGCACCACAAAGAAAACGACACATTTTAATCAAAGACACTTTCTCTAAATGATTACTCTAAATCCCACTATAATTTCTCTCCTTCAGTGAGGATAAACCTGATTTGAAATGAAGAACAAACATCTAACTAGTTTTCAGCTCATTGCGATAACTGCTCAAAATTGGATAGAACCTGTTTTAGAATTAATTTTCCCATGAGGACAGATTAGCCTAGTCTCACTGGCCCTTTGATATAACTGCCCTTCTCTGACTATGACTTCTTGCTATAAATTTTTCAATTGTCACTAATTGATATGGTTAGGCTTTCTGTCCCCACCCAAATCTCACCTTGAATTGTAATCCCCCTAATCCCTCCATGTCAAGGGAGGAACCAGGTGGGAGGTGATAGGATCATGGTTTCCCTCATGCTGTTCTTGTGATAGTGAGTGAGTTCTCACGAGATCTGATAGTTTTACAAGGCAGTTTTCCCTGTTCTTGCTTGCTCTCTCTCATCTGCCACCATGTAAGACATGTCTGCTTTCCCTTCCCCTATAAGTTTCCTGAGGCCTCTCTAGGCATGTGGAACTGTGAGTCAATTAAACCTCTTTTCTTTATAGATTACCAGTCTCTGGTATGTCTTTATGGTAGTGTGAGAATAGATTAATACACTAATGTTTAATGGTAATATGTATTTTAGAAAGTGTCTATTTTTGTAGGGGCTGGCAGTTTGGAATAGGTGTGAAACCAAAATATTTTAAGCAATTATCTTTCCACAATGCATAGGACAACAGTGCTCTTCTTGTCTTCTGAAAGACAGGTTGTGTCATCTGACACATTTTCCCAGGTGGGGAAGAGAATACATCAACGTAATAATAACCCTAGCATCAAATGTAAATATTTTTGGCTTCCCAAAATATATGCATTATAAATATAAAAATACATACACCTAGAGAAGTAAATATTGGATTTTTATATAAGTGAGTATGCCAGACAGTAAGTTTTTTCCACATTAACTTGATTTAGAGGACTTTTGAGGCCTTCTCTAGCTTCAGTGCTGCCAAGATCTTGCTTGAGGGACTTACAAAGAAGACTCCATCAGTTGGTTGGCCCAGTTCTGGAGGCAAAGTGCTACCTGAAGTGCTTCAGGAACAAACAAGGTTGACCATGGCACCCATATGCAGAGTCCTCAGACAAGCCCCAGGGCACCCACCTGGAAGTCAGCGGTTACAGAGCCCCCACAGACGTCAATCAGCTCAGTCATGTCGTAATAAGCATCAAAGGTCCACACGCAGCTCTTCAGATTCAGGTGTTTGTAGAGCTGGATGGTCTTTGGCTCTCGCACGCTGGGGTCAAACTGGAAGGGGCGATCATAGCCAGGCCCCAGGGCGGTGCTGTCATAGACCACATCATCCAGGAACCCTGCCTCTGCCGGGGAGGGAAGAACAAGGAATGATAACTTGGTTTGCGGACGCCAAGGAGCAGGGTGGGGCGAAGAGCTCACCCTTTCACACTAAAAGCACTTTCAGTCACCTAAGACCCTACTAACAAAGCAACCCAGGGCTCCCAATGTGCAGGGAGAATGTGAGGGATCTTGGAAAGCGCTTGCTAACTGCTGTTGCCACGTGTTGAATGGAGGACTCCACCTCTAAGAGACCACAGGAACCATGGAGGAAAAGGTGAGCAAACGATACCATGAATGAAGGCGGCAGAACTTGGAAAGGAAATCACTCTGAAGCTTTGCCTGCTACACCTGGCAAGTCTGGTCCTGTGCTTCATATATGTCCCCACCAGTCCTGAAGAAATGGATTTACTGTATGGCTCATTCATTGGGGAATTATTATTTTAAGAGTGATTTTTAAAATTTCTTTTTTGAGACCCCATCTCAAAAAAAAAAACAAAAACCCCAGCATATCTACATCTGACTACTTCTTCTTGCTCATAGTTTCTGAACTCTTTGGGGGGAAAGTCTGAATTTTTTGTTAATGAGTAAATAGCTCACTAATGATGCCTGTAACTCTCACCTGTGACAGGCAAAAATTATTGAATCAAATGCTGCCAAGCACATGAATGGCTCTAAATTAAGGGAGAACTTTATATAGTAGGGAGCTGAATACAGATACAATTTTAGAATATTAGGGTTAAATTTTTGTGGTTTTTTTTGAGACAGAGTCTTGCTCTGTCACCCATGCTGGAGTGCAATAGTGCGACCTCGGCTCACTGCAACCTCCGCCTCCCGGGTTCAAGCGATTCTCCTGTCTTAGCCTCCTGAGTAGCTGTGATTACAGGTGCATGCCACCACACCTGGCTAATTTTTTGTGTTTTCAGTAGAGACAGGGTTTCACTGTGTTCCCCAGGTTGGTCTCAAACTCCTAAGCTCAGGCAATCTACTCGCCTCAGCCTCCCAAAGTGCTAGGATTACAGGCACGAGCCACTGCGCCTGGCCAGGTTAAAATTTTATAGTACTAAAAGCGACTGTAGTATTTTAAAAGGGTTGATAGCCGGGCGCGGTGGCTCAAGCCTGTAATCCCAGCACTTTGGGAGGCCGAGACGGGCGGATCTCGAGGTCAGGAGATCGAGACCATCCTGGCTAACACGGTGAAACCCCATCTCTACTAAAAAAATACAAAAAAAACTAGCCAGGCGAGGTGGCAGGCGCCTCTAGTCCCAGCTACTAGGGAGGCTGAGGCAGGAGAATGGTGTAAACCCGGGAGGTGGAGCTTGCAGTGAGGCAAGATCCGGCCACTGCACTCTAGCCTGGGCGACAGAGTGAGCCTCCATCTCAAAAAAAAAAAAAAAAAAAAAAAAAAAAAAAAAAATAAAAGGGTTGATAAATATCTTAGAATGCTTGACACCCAGCACCCAGCCCTCTGTCCCATGATGACTAGGTACTCAATTAACATGTCTTGAATTTAATTGCTTTTAAGTATGAAAAGGTGCAAAGTTTAGTATTTAAACATAGTATGTCTCTTCCACTAGCTACAAATGTGGACCAATTAAACTTTCATATGTAGCTCAGTGATTTACAAATAATTTGTACTCAGCTAATTGCTACTGTATAAAGACCATCATGACCAAAAGTGATGCTTAATGAATATGAAAGAGAATATGAATGCATTTCTGTCTTCAAAAACACTATTAAATGATTCATCATTTGTGAAAGGAGGAAATATGCATGTAATGTGCACTTGCTAAGGTAAATGGAAATGGACAGAATTCTTTGTAAAGTCAAATGCTGTGGTGAACACAGAGATGTGCTGCCTCAGCTGTCAGCTCCTTCAGCTCTGTGTCAGCTGCACATTAGCTCAGCCCAAGGTCATGCCCTTGCGGGGCAGCCTGCATCCAGTGACTAAGCTAGGTAGGCTATAAGGGTCTGGCTGTGTCAGCTGGAAGTAGGACGAGTCTCTCCAGAGCTCCCTACCATGGCCGAGATGGCTTTTTCAGCCTGCATTGCAGCTTGACTTCCCCCTCTGCCCAATCCTGTTTCGCTCCTTCTCTTTCACAAGTATTGATCCCTAATAAATATCTTGTAACCCCAAACTCCATCTCAGCTCCTGCTTCTGGAGAACTCATCCTATAGCATCTTCACTTTAGCTTTTTAAAACAGGTTTTGGAGCACCAATGTAAACATGCTCATTCTAAGGGAATGAAGACACTAAAATATACCATAGTAGGTGCCTTAAAAATGTCAATGCATTTAATGCTCATCTTGAGTGGTAACAAGTGTTATTCCCATGTTATAGATAACAGTGGCTCAGAAAGGTCAAACTATACTTGTTCAGTGGAATAAGGATTTGCACCAGTGTGATTCCAAAGTCCTTGTTTCTTTCTGTCCACTTCATTGTCTGAGCTAATGGAATGTGCATGTGTGCTGGGAAAGAAAACCACTAATGTGTGGATTCTGAGAACCAGAAAACATGAAAAGCAGTTCTCCTCACTCTGGCATATCCTGAAAGTCACTGCACTGGGCTAGCATGGAAAGACCAGTCCCGAACTTGTCAATCTCACCTGAGATGCCTCTCAGGTCATAGGTGGTAACTAAATTGGAGCAGACGTGCTGGTGTCTGTAGATGGACTCAGACAGTAGAAAATGCAAGTTGTGCAACGGCATGGTGGAGATAAGGGGCAGCATTCCATCCTGGTGTGGGATCTGCACCGAAATGTGGATTCTAGGGGGAAAAAGGGCAGAAATAAATGTTTAGCTGACTGCTATACATGGTCAATAGGATATACTTCTTTCTCATCACCTAATTTGTCTTCACCAATGAAGTACCATGTTTTTTCCTTCCTGAAGCTTTCCAGGTGGGATTTCTGTCTGAACAGGGGGTATACATATATACATAGTATCATTGCTTCCCTCTAAGAGACCGTCCAGACACAGGACTGACAGTAATCTAGAATTACAGATTTTTTTTCTATACAAGAAAAGATAACATCACAACCACAAATTACTTTAAAGTTTTCCTTTGCTTTTTAATGGAAACTCTGTTTTTTCAGGAGCTGAAGCTGAGTGACTGTAGAGGGCCTGCTCCCCTGCTCTGTCACCGTGAATGTCTATAGAAGTTAGGTAAGCTTGACACTCACATTTCTTTAAGTATTTGAGTCAAAAATATATCGTTGAGCTTTTAAACTCTAAAACCAATTCCTCCACCCAGCCAAATCTGAGGAATTACAATGTGCAGCTACTCATACTGTCTCTCCTAACTGAAAACAGCCTTCTCTCTCCAGTCTCCCTGTAAGTCCTATCAGCAGCACGCGTCCAGCCCTGCCAGCCTCAGTCTGCAGTGTGCTGTTCCTTGATCTACATCCTCAGCTCTTAGGCAGCCTTTGGACCAGGAAATGTGCAACTTCTTTATATTGGCTACTATTTCTCGAATGTTTTCAGACTCTGTTTATCTTGCCTCCCCACTATGAGGGCACGGAGCATTTCCTTCACTTCTTTTGTTTCTCCAGAGCACATAGTATACAATTCTAAATAAGAAATGAGCTTAATAAACATTGGTTAAGACTGCGACACGACAGAACTGTACTTATGCGTTGCATTTTTTGTCATTGTAGCAGTTTAAATTTTGAGCATGTTTATTGACAGTGTGTTTTGAGTTTATATAGCTTGTCTCTTGAGCAAAGAGCCACATTTTTAAGAGGAATCAGAACCTTGGAAGTGAAGAGGAGGGCCTTTTTTCTAGGAAGGGATCACTAAGATACATTTTACTGTGTCAGGAAAGAAAGAAGTGTGTGCATATTCATTCAAACATGTTTTATTCATATAAAGGAACTCATTTTTCTCAGTTTATGAGCAATGGAGTTGCTTATAAAGGCACACGTTTAAATACCATAGTGTTTAATAAATATGCATAGCATACACAAATTCTTTTTTGCTATGCAAAAATGAAAACATCCATTTCCCATCATGGTGGCACAGAAAAAAATTAAGTCCAATATATCCTAATTTCTACATTATTATTCATTTGTTCAGTAGATATTTAGGAGTGCCTCTTAGATGCCAAGAAGCACTATACTGGGCAGAGGATACTCAAAATACAAACTCATGGTCTCTGGCCTTCAGGCCTTACCATCTACTAAAGGACAGAGAGAGTGAATGCTAATAATCTTCTAAAAGAAGCATATACAGGTGCCAGAGAAGCCAGAAGGGGAGGCCTCCAAATTAAATTAGGGGAGATGATGGAAATGTCCCTAGAAGAGACGCCATGCAGTAGGTATTGTAGGACAGTAGGGTTCCAGCCAGTGGAAGGGGGCTGGGGAGAGTTGAGGTAACAGCATGGCAGAGGTATGCAACCCGTAAGAGTCTGTAGCGCTTGGGAAGTTACTCATGATTCCCTGTGGTTGGACTGGCAGGTGAAACTGCGAAGGTGAGGGAAAGACTAGGAAGATAGGCAGGGGGCCCGAGCTTGAGGGATCTTCACAGATTTAAACTTTTACTGACACATTCATCATCACATTTTTATTGTGCAGAAGCATCACTTTTTGATCATCCTGGGAAACACACAAAGGAGACCTGAGATTCACCTCAACCTACGCATGGTGGAAGGCACCATCTGCCTGACCTGTTCGGATGCTCCTTATGTTTGACATCGAGGTATTTCAAGGTTGCGATGAAGGACTGAGCCTGGAAGCCTCTGGATGTCCCAGCCACCACTGGTGTGTGGCAGATAGCACTGTCTGTTCCAATGGTAACAATGTTGCTCCTTAAGGGGGTCCCCACATGGCCCACCTTGTCCACAGCCTTGGCCACACAACGCACATGGAACCTCCGGCTGAAGTAAATGCTGTCCAGGACCTACCAGGGAGAATAAATCACCTCCAATGTGAGTACGCTACTTAAACAGCTCCTTATATGATCTGGTTCAAGGTAATCTGTAAAGGTCATCCATACACCCATCCATTGATTGTTCCATCTAGTCATTCATTCATCACGTAAGTATTGACTTTTAACTATGAACCAGACACTCAAGACAGATCATTGAGTACTTATAGCCTAAGGGGGTAAGATAGTCAATGAATAATTAGACAGATGTGGAGCATGAACCCACAGATGAGTGATTTCCATTAATAGTATTGTTCTCTTTATATACTAGGCTCAGCAGAAGGATGACCCAAGTGTTATTCAGGCTTCCAGCAAGACTGGTTGGCCTCCAAGTCACTGTTGCTGAGAGCATAATGTCAGGAGACAGAGGAAACATTCTTCCTTCCCAGGAATTATCATGGTCTTTTTATCTTACTGCTATCCTCCCTCCATCCCATCTCCCTACCCGGTGACCACACACTGCAAGGGTTATAGTAACATGCAGACTTGAAGCTGAGAACTTGACCTCTGACACTTTCTAGCCTTTGAAGGTCTTTCCACAGATTCCTCCAAGTCCCCAAACATACAGAAGCCCTAAAAGTGCCTAACTCAATCTGTGCAGAGGCAATGTAGGTCACCAGGACTCTTTATGAAAATGTATGCATTTACATAGGGAAGTATATAACAAGAAAAATTAATCAGTAGTTCTGTGTGCCACAGACCTCCCAGAAAGCAATCACACAAACTTACAAATTTTACCCATGAAAACAATTTTCCCTGAAGTCCTTTAAAAATTAAAGAAGATTTTTCCATTAAACTTTTTTTAAAATTAGCTGCCAATGCTTTACATATTTATATATACATGAACTTAGTACAGAAGGGATTTGAAGCATCCTACAAGAATGCATATAATAGAATGGCATTAAATAAATAATTGAAGAAATCAAGACAAAGCAAAGGAATCTAGGGTAAAGGGTATTAGTCACAAATTCATTGCAAGAAGGAAACCTGAAGCATAAACTCATAAATTTATCTGTTAAAAATGTACATTTGGCTCCAACCAGATCAAACCTCCTTTACGGTTTTGTTGAAGAGAGAAATAGATACTTAAGAAACAACAAGCTGGTAAGTCTTGCCATGTTGATTTTTTAATGATAGAGAAGACTATTTAAATTTGAGCTAGGTTATGTTGCAAAAGAATTGCTCTTCGGGCCTTTCTGAACAAGCTGTGCCAAAGAGAGTGGGTATGAATGACCCTGCATTATCCAAAGCCTCCCATCTATGTCCAACGGCTTTCCTCTGCTATTATCCCTTCCCAGTGAAGCTCTTATTACAGTGGGAATAAACTGTGGAATAAACAGGAAAATCTAGAGAAATTTGGTCTGAAAGATATCTCTGATGTCTAAAATCATTCACTGATACAATTGTAGGCAAGAATTGTTGAATGCTTACCACACACCAGGTACTATACTAAGCCTGAATCTCAATGGCTTTCAGCTCACTTTTGGAAGAGAATCAGTTCTGTCAGTGTGATGTGCAGGATCACTGTGGTGGACTGTTTGTTAAGGTTGGGAAAACATACTATCCATTGTTCTCTGATGGTGTCAGGGGTGTTGGTCTCTAAGCTTTTCGAGGACAGGAACTGCTGCACAATGTCTTTTCATGGCCTCCCATAGAGCTTTGTAAAGTGCTGATCATTCAGCAACCATTCTATTCTTTTATTTAATAACTGGTCCCCTCTATGTGCCATTGATGTGCTGGCCATTTTGGGCCACATTTCTACCGCATTATAGAAATGTGGTAGAAATTTGGTTCATGTCCGTAAGGAGTTTATGTGCTAATACTTATTGAACGATTGAAGATACGTTAATAGTAATAAACAGTGCCTACTTGGAGTTTTTCACTGACTTTGTCATTTATAGGTCACATTTTTCAATGACCTTGTAAAGTAGCTAAGCAGAAGAATTATTACTTTGAAGATCAGGAAACTGAGACTCAGAGAGATTAAGCAACCTCTTAACATTACTTAGTTTAACATAGGCAGCACCAGGATTTGCAAACAGGTCTTCTAACTAGCTTAGGTTTCTATTACAGCATATAATCTTTTCTTATGTATAAGGGTAAAAAGACTGTGCACCTGCTTATTTGTTTTATTCCAAATGCCATGCATGGACCATAAGGAATTTGATTATCTGAGTAACAAAGAACACCAGTTCTCACCCAGGGAGGGAGAACCAGGTCCAGACCCCCAGACCTACCATGTGGTTGACACTGGTGAATGGTGTGTTGTCGGTGATGGTTTCAAAGGGAGACCGGGCCCCATTGCCATCAGTGGGGGCAGCCACTTCCCAGCTGAACTGCACAGATGTCTGGTTGATGCCGGCCTCACTGCAGCGCTCCTTCATGACAGCATATCTGGGGAAATGAGGGTCACAGGGGGTGACACAGACCAGCGGGTAGCCTGGGGAGGGGGATTTCTTGACTCCTTCCTTGGTAACTTCTTCCACATGGTCATAGTCAGCAAGTGTGACTACCTGCGAAAGAGCAACAAAGCTTCAGTTCAGGTTGGGTATCAGCAAGATCAGAGAACTAAGGCCCCCTTCTTTAGAGATCCACAAGATCTCTTAGTGTCTAGGGATTCTTTAAAATATAACAGGAGAAGTTTTTATAATTGTTTGCCAGGCATCCTTAAAAGATACTGTAGATCTTTAGTGGTGGAGAAGATCCTTCTACTGGTTGGGCTAGAAGCTTTACTATACTTTTAATTTTATTCCTAAATCAGAGCCCTATCACTCATGTAAAAAAATACTCTGACTTTCCTGCACAATGAAACCAAAGCTGTGTAATGAATAACAGTTGCTAGTTTAAAGTTGCATTAAATAGTTGATGGTATATAGTAGAACATTTGGCAAAATAAGAGTACATCGAGGTGGTATATTTCTTCCATGGCCAAATAAGAGACACATTTGGAAATAATCGTCATTCTTTTCTAACATATGAGACTAGTTAGCAGAAGTTAGAAGACTTCTGATTGCTTCACAATTACGGGTTACACTTTCCTCGGCAACTTCTAGGTGTTTTCCTCTTAATTGTAAGGACAGTGCATTCATTCTATTCACCCCAAGTTAGGAAATCTGGTACTACCTTCCTGTAGGTACTGAATTCTATAAATATGGTGAGTAAGTGGGACAATAGATATGACGTAGTATTACGTTCTTACTCTTCTAAGTCCCATCAAAGAAATGAGAAGATCAATTGTATTATATTTTCTATCTTTATCAGACTAAGACACCAACAGGATTTGGTCTCACTTTTAGGTCAGAACAGGGTTTCTTACCCTCAACACTATTGACATTTGTGCCAAATAATTCCTTTTGTTGTTGGGGGCTGCCCTGTGCAGTATGGGATGTTTAGGAGTATCCCTGGCTTTTACCCACTAGATACTATTACTAGCACCTGGTGTGACGACTGTGACAACCAAAAATTTCTCTAGACATTGCTTAAATGTCCTCTGGAAGGGGGAGAATGGAAGGCAAGATGGCTCCTGGTTGCGAACCACTGTGTTAGAAGGATAAAGAAATAGAGTACTTCTCTCAAGTTCTCATCTACTAGTCACTGAGACGTAAAACAGCAATCCTTTGGGTCAAGCAACTCACAATGGGTGGTGCTGGCAATATGAGGCTCCCGGCTGCCTCCTGGTCTAGAATCGTCACTGTGGCAGTAGTCACATCCCCGAGAACTGCTTCCACTGGGTCATCTGGGCCAAGGACTAATGAGAAAGATTCATGCCATTCCCGGTCTTCATTGGACAGGATCTCAACTTTAAAAAAGATATGATCCACACCTTCAACAAGGACAGAACAAAAAGAGAGCAAAGGCTTCATTAGGAAACATACCCAAGAGAGTGCAGCTTGGCACTGCTGAGACATCATGTTAAAATATGTTCTTTCTTTTTAGCAGTGTTCTCTAAATGCAGTGGCTGCTAATCACTTTAGCCACATCTCAAGTGAGGAATCTTTTTTACAGACCAAATTCCACCTGTGGTAGAGGCTCAGTATTGCAGATTTACTGTTCAACACCATATGAGGATTAATGGCCCCTGCCTGACACTGGCTGGCAGTAATAAAAATCTATGATCCAAAATACACTTCACCCTGGTTATGAGTTTTTTTGCTTAATTTTTCTTTCCCCCTTACACTTTTGCATGAGCTCGTGTTTGGCTGTAAGGGCTTGCACATACAGATACCCTTCAAAGCTGTCTCCTGAGAAGCAATGGCTCAAGGTTATCTACTAAGCCAGGCTCCACAAAGATGGTAACATGGAGGGTGAGTGACCTGGAATGGGTGAGGGTTCAAGCCTTAAAGACCCACTTTGGGGGACCATTCCAAGATGGTTGAATAGGAACAGCTCCAGTCTGCAGCTCCCAGCGTGACTGACACGGAAGACAGGTGATTTCTTCATTTCCAGCTGAGGTACCTGGTTCATCTCACTGGGACTGGTTGGACAGTGGGTGCGGCCCATGGAGGCCGAACAGAAGCAGGGCGGAGCATTGCCTCACCCGGGAACTGCAAGAGGTCAGGGGATTTCCCTTTCCTAGTCAAGGGAAGCTGTGACAGACTGTACCTGGAAAAATGGGACACTGCCCAAATACTGCACTTTTCCCATGGTCTTAGCAACGGGCAGACCAGGGGATTCTCTCCCATGCCTGGCTTCGGGGGGGTCCCACACCCACGGAGCTTTGCTCACTGCTAGCATAGCAGCCTGAGATTGACCTGCGAGGCTATAGCCTGGAAGCGGGGAGGGGCATCCACAATTGCTGAGGCTTGAGTAGGTAAACAAAGTGGCTGGGAAGCTCGAACTGGGCAGAGTCCACCACAGCTCAGGAAGGCCTACTGCCTCTATAGACTCCACCTCTGTGGGCAGGGCATAACTGAACAAAAGCCAGCAGAAATTTCTGCAGACTTAAACGTCCCTGTCTGACAGCTCTGAAGAGAGCAGTGGTTCTACCAGCATGGCATTTGAGCTCTGAGAACAGACAGACTGCCTCCTCAAGTGGGTCCCTGACCCCTGTGTAGCCTAACTGGGAGACACCTCCCAGTGGGGGCCGACAGACACCTCATATAGGCATGTTCCCCTCTGGGACAAAGCTTCCAGAAGAAGGATCAGGCAGCAATATTTGCTGTTCTGCAATATTTGCTTTTCTGCAGCCTCTGCTGGTGATACCCAGGCAAATAGGGTCTGGAGTGGACTTCCAGCAAATTCCAACAGACCTGCAGCAGAGGGACCTGACTATTAGAAGGAAAACTAACAAACAGAAAGGAATAGCAGCAACATCAACAAAAAAGACATCCACACCAAAACCCCATCTATAGGCACCAGCATCAAAGACCAAAGGTAGATAAAACCACAAAGATGGGGAGAAACCAGAACAGAAAAGTAGAAGATTCTAAAAACTAGAGTGCCTCTTCTCCTCCAAAGGATCGCAGCTCCTCATAAGTAATGGAAAAAAGCTGGATGGAGAATGACTTTGATTAGTTGACAGAAGTAGGTGTCAGAAGGTCGGTAATAACAAACTTCTCCGAGCTAAAGGAGCATGTTCTAACCCATCGCAAGGAAGTTAAAAACCTTGAAAAAAGGGTAGATGAATGGATAACTAGAATAAACAGTATAGACCTGATGGAGCTGAAAATCATGGCACGAGAACTTCGTGATGCATGCACAAGCTTCAGTAGCCGATTTGATCAAGTGGGAGAAAGGATATCAGTGATTGAAGATAAATTAATGAAATAAAGTGAGAAGACAAGTTTAGAGGAAAAAAATACTAAAAAGAAATGAAGAAATCCTCCAAGAAATACAGAACTATGTGAAAAGACAAAATCTGCATTTGATTGGTGTACCTGAAAATGATGGGGAGAATAGAACCAAGTTGGAAAACACTCTTCAGGACATTATCCAGGAGAACTTCCCCAACCTGGCAAGGCAGGCCAACATTTAAATTCAGGAGATACAGAGACCACCACAAAGATACTCCTCAAGAAGAGCAACCCCAAAACACATAATTGTCAGATTCACCAAGGTTGAAATGAAGGAAAAAATGTTAAGGGCAGTCAGAGAGAAAGGTCAGGTTACCCACAAAGGGAAGCCCATCAGACTAACAGCAGATCTCTTGGCAGAAACCCTACAAACCACAAGAGACTTGGGGCCAATATTCAACATTCTTAAAGAAAAGAATTTTCAACCCATAATTTCATATCCAGCCAAAGCTAAGCTTCATAAGTGAAGGAGAAATAAAATCCTTTACAGACATGCAAATGCTGAGAGATTTTGTCACCACCAGGCCTGCCTTACAAGAGCTCCTGAAGGAAGCACTAAACATGGAAAGGAACAACCGGGACCAACTACTGCAAAAACATGATAAATTGTAAAGACCATCAATGCTATGAAGAAACTGCATCAATTAATGGGCAAAATAACCAGCTAACATCATAATGAAAGGATCAAAGTCACACATAACAATATTAACCTAAAATGTAAATGGGCTAAATGCCCCAATTAAAAGACACAGACTGGCAAATTGGATAAAGAGTCAAGACCCATCAGTGTGCTGTATTCAGGAGACCCATCTCATGTGCAGAGACACACATAGGCTCAAAACAAAGGGATGGAGGAAGATCCACCAATCAAAAGGAAAGCAAAAAAAAGAAGGGATTGCAATCCTAGTCTCTGATAAAACTGACTTTAAACCAACAGAGATCAAAAGAGACAACGAAGGCCACTACATAATGGTAAAGGGATCAATTCCACAAGAAGAGCTAACTATCCTAAATATATATATGCTCAATACAGGAGTACCCAGATTCATAAAGCAACTCCTTAGAGACCTACAAAGAGACTTAGACTCCCACACAATAATAATGGGAGACTTTAACACCCCACTGTCAATATTAGACAGATCAACGAGACAGAAGGTTGATAAGGATATCTAGGACTTGAACTCAGCTCTGCAGCAAGCAGACCTAATAGACATTTACAGAACTCTTCACCCCAAATCAACAGAATATATATTCTTCTGCACCACATTGCATTTATTCTAAAATTGATCACATAATTGGAAGTAAAGCACTCCTCAGCAAATGTAAAAGAACAGAAATCACAACAAACTGTCTCTCAGACCACAGTGCAATCAAATTAGAACTCAGGATTAAGAAATTCACCAAAAACTACACAACTACATGGAAACTGAACAACCTGCTCCTGAATGACTACTGGGTAAATAACGAAATTAAGGCAGAAATAAAGATGTTATCTGAAACCAATGAGAACAAAGACACAATGTACCAGAATCTCTGGGACACATTTAAAGCAGTGTGTAGAGGGAAATTCACAGTACTAAATGCCCACAAGAGAAAGCAGGAAAGGTCTAAAATTGACACCCTAACATCGCAATTAAAAGGATGAGAGAAGCAAGGGCAAACAAATTCACAAGCCATCAGAAGGCAAGAAATAACTAAGATCAGAACAGAACTGAAGGAGATAGAGACACAAAAAACCCTTCAAACAAATCAAGGAACCCAGAAGTTGGTTTTTTGAAAAGATCAACAAAATGGATAGACCACTAGCAAGAAGAAAAGAGAGAAGAATCAAATAGATGCAATAAAAATGATAAAGGGAATATCACCACCAATCACCGATCTCACAGAAATACAAACTACCATCAGAGAATACTATAAACACCTCTATGCAAATAAACTAGAAAATCTAGAAGAAATGGATAAATTCCTGGACACATACACCCTCCAAAGACTAAACCAGGAAGAAGCCGAATCTCTGAATAGACCAATAACAGGCTCTGAAATCGAGGCAATAATTAATAGGCTACCAACCAAAAAAAGTCCAGGACCAGATGGATTCACATCTGAATTCTACCAGAGGTACAAAGAGGAGCTGGTACCAGTCCTTCTGAAATATTCCAAACAACAGAAAAAGAGGGAATCTTCCCTAACTCATTTTATGAGGCTGGCATCATCCTGATGCCAAAGCCTGGCAGAGACACAACAACAAAAGAGATTTTTAGACCAATATCCCTGATGAAAATGGATGCGAAAATCCTCAATAAAATACTGGCAAACCAAATCCAGTGCACATCGAAAAGCTTATCCACCACGATCAAGTTGGCTCCATCCCAGGGATGCAAGGCTGGTTCAACATACACAAATCAATAAAAGTAATCCATCATATAAACAGAACCAATGACAAAAACCACATGATTATCTCAATAGATGCAGAAAAGGCCTTCAATAAAATTCAACATCTCTTCATGCTAAAAACTCTCAATAAACTAGGTATTGACGGTACATATCTCAAAATAAGAAGAGCTATTTATGACAAACCCATAGCCAATGTCATATTGAATGGGCAAAAACTGGAAGCATTCCTTTTGAAAACCAACCGGCACAAGACAAGGATGCCCTCTCTCACCACTCCTACTCAACATAGTATTAAATGTTCTGGCCAGGGCAATCAGGCAGGAGAAAGAAATAATGGGTATTCAATTAGGAAAAGAGGAAATCAAATTGTCCCTGTTTGCAGATGACATGATTGTATATTTAGAAAACCCCATCGTCTCAGCACAAAATCTCCTTAAGCTGATACGCAACTTCTGCAAAGTCTCAGGATACAAAATCAATGTGCAAAAATCACAAGCATTCCTATACAACAATAACAGACAAACAGAGAGCCAAATCATGAGTGAACTCCCATTCACAATTGCTACAAAGAGAATAAAATACCTAAGAATCCAACTTACAAGGGCCATGAAGGACGTCTTCAAGGAGAACTACAAACCCCTGCTCAACAAAATAAAGGAGGACACAAACAAATGGAAGAACATTCCATGCTCATAGAGAGGAAGAATCAATATTGTGAAAATGGCCATACTGCCCAAGGTGATTTATAGATTCAATGCCATCCCCATTAAGCTACCAATGACTTTCTTCACAGTATTGGAAAAAACTGCTTTAAAGTTCATATGGAACCAAAAAAGAGCCCTTATTGACAAGAAAATCCTAAGCAAAAAGAACAATGCTGGAGGCATCACACTACGTGACTTCAAAGTATACTACAAGGCTGCAGTAACCAAAATAGCATGGTACTGGTACCAAAACAGATATATAGACCAGTAGAACAGAACAGAGGCCTTGGAAATAACAGCACACACTTACAACCATCTGATCTATGACAAACCTGACAAAACAAGCAATGGGGAAAGGATTCCCTACTTAATAAATGGTGCTGGAAAAACTGGCTAGCCATATGTACAAAGCTGAAACTGAATCCCTTCCTTACACCTCTTACAAAAATTAATTCAAAATGGATTAAAGACTTAAATGTTAGACCTAAAATCATAAAAACCCTAGAAGAAAACCTAGGCAATACCATTCAGGACATAGGCATGGGCAAGGACTTCATGACTAAAACACTAAAAGCAATGGCAACAAAAGCCGAAATAGACAAATGGGATCTAATTAAAGAGCTTCTGCATGGCAAAAGAAACTACCATCAGAGTGAACAGGCTACCTACAAAATAGGAGAAAATTTTTGCAATCTATCCATCTGACAAGGGGCTAATATCCAGAATACACAAAGAACTTAAATTTATAAGAAGAAAATAAACAATCCCATCAAAAACTGGGCAAAGGATTTAAACAGACACTTCTCAAAAGAAGACATTTATGTGGCCAACAGACACATGAAAAAATGCTCATCATCATTGGCCATCAGAGAAATGCAAATCAAAACCACAATGAGATACCATCTCACACCAGTTAGAATAGCGATCATTAAAAAGTCAGGAAACAACAGATTCTGGAGAGGATGTGGAGAAATAGGAATGCTTTTACACTGTTGGTGGGAGTGTAAAAAGTTCAACCATTGTGGAAGACAGTGTGGCAATATCTCAAGGATCTAGAACCAGAAATACCATTTGACCCAGCGATCTCATTACTGGGTATATTCCCAAAGTATTAAAAATCATGCTACTATAAAGACACATGCACACATATGTTTATTGTGGCACTATTCACAATAGCAAAGACTTGGAACCAACCCAAATGGTCATCAATAATAGACTGGATTAATAAAATGTGGCACATATACACCATGGAATACTATGCAGCCATAAAAAATGATGACTTTGTGTCCTTTGCAGGGACATGGATGAAGCTGGAAACCATCATTCTCAGCAAACTATCACAAGGACACAAAACCAAACATTGCATGTCCTCACTCATAGGTGGGAATTGAACAATGAGAACACTTGGACACAGGGCAGAGAACATCACACAACAGGACCTGTAGGGGGGTGGGGGGTTGGGGGAGAGATAGCAATAGGAGGAATGCCTAAAGTAAATGACGAGTTGATGGGTGCAGCAAACCAACATGCTACACATATACCTATGTAACAAATCTGCACGTTGTGCACATGTACCCTAGAACTTAAAGTATATATATAAAAAAAGACCCACTTCCTTTTTTTGTAAGGTGAGTTTCTGAAGGTGCAAATACCTCAGTGAAGTTAAAGCCCCTTTCGTAGTCTACAGACATCTGGGCTAAGCTCCCTCTAGACCTATCCTTTCCCCAGATCTTCACGCAGAAAAGTGAAAGACTGGTCCGTGTGGAGATATGGAAGGAAAGCATCTCGCTTTCCAGCAAACATCAATCAGACACAGATGGGATGGAGCCAGAAGCCCTTTAAAGCTCTGGTGTGGGGAGAGAAAATAGAGACCCTCCCCCTTCAACCCCCATCATTTCTGAGGGCATCATTTTCTCCCTCCACTTGCCAAGACAGCTCTGAAAAGTTCCCATAGCACTGTTGCCCTCCTCTGGCAATGTTGCAAATGGTTTCAGGAACTATACCAGTTAGGTTTCAGAAAGTTCTATGAAAAAACCTAGCATACAGTTCAACCCTTTTCCTGTCTTATTCTCCCCATCAGATTAATACTTAAACGTCCTCTGGAAGGGGGAGAGTGGAAGGTCACAGACCTTTAAGCTGTGATCTATGACCTGAACTCCATCTCTCTCTTTTCCCAAACTCATCTCCATATAAATTTTGTTTTGGGAAGTCCGAAACTGGGTGTCCTGTTTCCTAGTAGATATTAAACCACTTGAACGCAGGGATTGTGCCTTTCAGATATAGTAATCCCTGATAGACCCAGCACAGCACTTTGCAGCAATATTTGTTGAATGGTGACAGTTATGTGTATATTTTTTTTAAGCTAGTGGTCCTATCATTCAACCAAATCTTAGGCTAACAAAAAATCCTTTTAAATGAACCTAAATGCCCAGTGTGGTCTAGAGTAAGAGACCTATTTCTTTTTTCCCCATGTCATTTTTACAAATTAGAAATTTGACCTGCAATCTCAAATGTGTGCTTAAAAATGCTTTATGCTATTGGAACTACTGTTTTCCTTTTTCATTTATCTGTTTATTCCTTTATTCAAATACAAGATTTTTGCCCCTCTATTAAGTAAAACCCAGAGGTTGAGGTTGGCATTCAATTACCAGGACTGAACTTCAAAACTCGGCTCTTTGGGTAATAATCCACACCAGACTGGGCAGAGCCATCCCGCGTGCTGCAGCGAACCTTGGAGGTCCTGTTCTGATCCCCTCTGCGGATCACCTTGATGTTCAGAATTGCAATGGCATCTGGGCCTGCGGGTTCCCGGATTTGGTATGCAGCTTCTTCAAACTCAATGGTGGGGGCTAAGGAAACGTGATTAGGAAAACAAGAGCCAGTTAGAATAGCACAAAGGATTCAGACTTCCAGGAAAACACCTTATAATGACAAGAGGAAATTGTGCACATTAGTTAACAATATGAAGGCAAAATGGCTTGCAGTCATAAAACTCAATCAGTATTTACTGTTAAACAATGCTTTGGAAAAAGATATTTATTTGTGATTCTGCAGGAGTTATGTCTCACACGTTCCTTATTAAAAACAATATAATGGGTAGAATTATTTGTAGCGACTTTGAAATTCATGATGTCCAAGTTTCTGTCTCGGCACTACAGCTCACAGAATGTTTTAAAATTTGAACAGTTTATCAAGGGACTGAGACATAGTAGGCCCTAGACAAATACCTATCACATAAATCAACTTTTCATTCATGAGATATGAATTTCAAAGGTTTATAATTTATCTCATTTACATACTACTTAAATTTACCAAGTCCACCCCTCACCTCTGGTCCTTTGGACCCCCTCCTCTTAGTGCTCTCACCTCCCCATCCTCAGCTTTTCCTAATTTCCCACAAGCTATATAGGTAAGTATGGGTCCTTTCAGCGACTGGCTACAAGGATAATTCAGGAACACAAGATTTCCTAATGGAATCCTGTTGCTAGGAAATTATTAATAATATATTCAACCTGGGCAACATAGTGAGACCTCATCTCTACAGATAAATTAAAAAATTAGCCAGGCATGGTGGCACATGCCTGTGGTCGCAGCTACTCAGGACGTTGAGGTGGGAGAATCATTTGAGCCCTGGTGGTCGAGGCTACAGTGAGCCATAATTGCCCCACTGCACTCCAGCCTGCGCGGCAAAGCAAAACTCCATATCAAATAAATAAATAATATAATATATTGATTTTTACCAAAAAATTCAAATCATGCCTTCTTTTCTATTATATCTCATGGGGAAGGGGGTGGTGGTAGAGAGAGATTAAAAGATGGAAAAATTGAGAGTAATAACTTTTATACCATTTTGAGTATATCATAGAATATGGCAGAAATTTCTACTTTCTTTTTTTTGAGACAGTCTCACTCTCTCGCCCAGGCTGGAGTGCAGTGGCGTGATCTCAGCTCACTGCAAGCTCCGCTTCCCGGGTTCACGTCATTCTCCTGCCTCAGCCTCCCGAGGAGCTGGGACTACAGGCACCGGCCACTACGGCTAACTTTTTGTATTTTTAGTAGAGACGGGGTTTCACTGTGTTAGCCAGGATGGTCTTGATTCCTGACCTCGTGATCGGCCTCCCAAAGTGCTGGGATTACAGGGGTGAGCCTCCGCACCCGGCCAGAAAGCTCTACTTTTTATATTTCTTTCCCTTTCTTTCCCTCTCGGAAAGTCAAATCTTTCCTACTGTAGAAGATGAGCCTCATTTGAGGTTTTATAGTTTTTAATAAGAATGCTCTTTGAAACCTAGGAGGGTCACTGCAGCACAGCATAAATCTTTTTTCTTTGAGACAGGAGTTTCCTTCTTGTTGCCCACGCTGGAGTGCAATGGCCTGATCTTGGCTCACCGCAACTTCCGCCTCCCGGGTTTGAGCGATTCTCCTGCCTCAGCCTCCTGAGTAGCTGGGATTACAGGTGCATGCCACCACACCTGGCTAATTCTGTATTTTTTGTAGAGACAGGGTTTCTCCATGCTGGTCAGACTGATCTTGAACTCCCGACCTCAGGTAGATCGATCCACCTGCCTTGGCCTCCCAAAGTGCTGGGATTACAAGCCTGAGCCACTGCACCCGCCCTTTTTTTAAATTATACTTTAAGTTCTGGGATAAATGTGCAGAACATGGGATGTGCAGAACATGCAGATTTGTTTCAAGCCACATGTGCCATCAACCTGTCACATACATTAAGTATTTCTCCTAATGCTATCCCTCCCCTAGCTCCCCATCCCTCTCCCCGTGTCCATGTGTTCTCATTGTTCATCTCCCACTTATGAGAGAGAACATGCAGTGTTTGGTTGTCTGTTCTTGTGTTAGTTGCAGCAGAGTATAAATCTTATTTCCCTGAGCCTCAGTGATGGGTTTTCTGTGTACCTGGGAGAGGTTCACTTTGGGATCTGAACTTGAGTCTCCCGGAGTCAAGGACTAATTCAAGACTGGAGTTTTTTATTTTATCCAATGTCCAAGTCAGTTACTGATTTTTCACTAGGAACCCTAAGAGTCACTGAGACTCTTAGAGTAGTTAGTGATACTTAAGAGTATAGATTCCAGAATCAGACAGAATGAAGTTCACAGCCAGGTTTGCTGTTTGCAGCTGTGTAACTAAGAGTGCAAATTATACAGCTTTGCTGAGGTTCAGTTTCTTAATTCAAAATATGGAAATAATAGTGCCAACCTCAATAAATTCCTGCCACTATCAAATAAGATAATAAAATATGCTTAGCATAGTTCTTGGCATGCAGTATTCAATAAAAACAGCTACCACTATTTGTAATATTATTATCCGTTCACTCATTAAAATATCTCTCTTAGTGAAACAATTATGTCGCAGTTTGAAACAGGTTTTGTCTTCCTTGGTGACTGGGTCATTCTTGGCTAACACTTGACTATAGAGCTTAAGGATTTTTTTAGGTTAGTAGGCCAAATCAATTAGAGAGAAGAAACCTGAAAAATTAGACTTTTCCAGGAAGGTGGCAGTGTTTTAAATCAGTTCATTGGATTCCACTGATTCCAACTGTATTTCCAGTCCTGCTCCTGAACTGCAATGACTTAAATGGTTTTTGTTTTCTGTCTTAGCATTTCTGTCTCAGCTTTTAACCACAATCATTCTGTATCTCCTAGCACTGTGGTAGGGAATAATGATATTAAAAATACCTATGAATTTTTTGGACCTCTGTAGAGGGAGATCATTTGCTATCAACATTTTATATAAATATTCAGAGAATGTTATCGGTAGGCGTTCTTAAAGCACTTTTATTTTTCAAAACACTAATAATTAGTTAAACATCAGTTTATGTTCCCTCAACCTAAGAGTAACTAAAGATAATTTCTTCTGTTACCATCTTCATCATTGGATATGGTGATGGTGGCCATGTTATTCTTTCCAATTCTAGCTCCACTCCAGTGGTTTCCAAGAGGAAGCCCGAGATAGACCCTGAACTGTTCGTCTGGCTCAAACATGGAGTCATCGTGGATATAGACCGTACAGTTCTTCACCTAGAGCCAATGGGACAAGATAGATTAAAATTTGCGGCAAGATATCAGTGACTTGCTTGGTTTTCCTAAAAAATTATTTTTCTTCTTTATTGCATCAAAAAGTCAACACAAATTCAAAAGGATCCAGTTTTATTTGTAAAACAAAATGTTCAAATTTAACAGTTCATGCTTCAGAGGGACCTACCTATATGTAAAGACTTGTATTGACACATGCCAAGTCATTTTTAATTACTGGAGATGAATTATGAAAAACAAGATCAACAAAACAACCCTCTAAAAAGCATATGTAGAACATCTGTGTGCTTTCCCACATTTCTTCTGGGCTGCTTAATACATTTTCACATATTAAAATAGGTAGATTTCTGATGACGAGGGTTTAACATACTGATTAAACTTTCTGGAGACCTGAGTAACACTTCTTTTCCTTTGTAAAAATTGAAGCCTTATAAGGAAATCAGAAAGGCTTTGTGTTAGGCTAAAGATACCTTTAAATGCTAGAGAATTTTCAAATCTGCTGCCAAATGATATCTCATCTGAAAACTGCTGAGTACAGAAACTCTGAGACCACAATCTAAATCCCTGTTTGATGGAAAAAAACCAAGTGTTTCTCAACAGAATATTCCCTACTGAGGACTGTATTTTTGAGAAAATGTAAAATATGGTCACAACATTTCAGATAACACAGCAGCCTCAAAGGTAGAGTCACGTGATGTGAAGGAGGATATTTTTAGTTGGATCATTTTAAATTCACTATTCTAACATGTTGCAAAGGATATATGAGTAGAGAGAAGTTTCACTCTCACACTTCCTAAGTCACACTAAATGGTGAGAGAATATCCCAGTGAACATTTATATGTGACTTGCTAACCTGATTTTAAGTCCCCGAAGAATGTTTTTTTTTCGTCTACCACATCTTTTGTATAAGAATTCCTTATAGAAAGCATGAAGTTAGCAGTGACTCTTTAGATCTTAAAAAAAAAGTTAGTGAATGACAAGTTTCAAAGCATATGCTTAGCAAGCAAAATAATAATAATAATAATAAAGCTTCTAAAATGTGCTTAAGAATAATGATAGATTGTTGTGTGGGTAACACAGATTACTAGACTGTATTTTCTTTATAATTTTATTAAATTAAAAACTACTTCTTGGATAAGCAGAGGATTCTCTTTTGAACTGAAAACAAATACAGACATGTAGACTCAAATCTGAAGATGGTATCTGTAGTATATTTATGTGTTTTAAACACATTTCAACCTGTCACCAGTAAAATTCCCATAAAATATATAAATAAGACAGTCTTTTATGAGTCGTAAATGTGTAAATGTCATGAGTGCTCCAAAGAAGGAAGCTATCACTTTTATTTTTGTAGTAATGATGAACCGAGGAAGAATCTAGGGTGATCTGTGATGGGTACATTTTATGCTAAACTTCAAAAGACTAATCATGAGGCAAAAACTGGATACATTTGATTATTTCAAAATTGAAGACTTCTGGTCAGCTAAGAACACCATAGTCAAAGGTAATAAATAAGTGAGAGAAAAATAAAAGGTGTTATTAATACCTAAAATGTCTAAAACTGGCAAGGAATTAATATTTGGGAAATATAAGAAAGTACTACAAATCAGTGAGTAAAAGATAATACAATGAAATAAGAAACAAAGGACAAAAACAAGCTTATATGCTTATTGGAAACCCAATAAGCTAACAAGCATATAAAGGTTAGTACTTAAAGAATTACAAATTAAAATGAGATATAATGTTATACCTATTAAATTAGCAAAAATTCAAAAGATAAGTAATGCTACGTTTTGAAGAGAATATAGGGTGATAACTACCCTCATGCACTTCTAGTGACATTCTAGAAAGTATTCCAACACAAGGTTTTCAAATTAAGTATATGCATGTCCTGTAGTTTATAATTTTGCTCCTGATTATATATCCAAGAAAATTCTCATTCAAGTCTGTAAGCGGACATGTATGAGGATGTGCACTGAAGCATTATTTGTGATGACAGGTGTCAGGAAGCTGGTGGGTGTGATCACTGAGATTCCTCACTGTCTCTTGCTAAGAGTGTATGGATAAAATATTACAGACACATGCTGATAAATATTTATCCCCTCCATATCTCCTATTGAAATTTGATCCCCGATTATTGGAAGTGGGGCCTGGTGGAAGATGTTTGGGTGATAGGGACAGTTCTCTCATGAATGGCTTGGTGCCATTCTCACAGGGTTGAGTGAATTCTCTTAATTCCCATGAGATATGGTAGTTAGTAAGAGTCTGACCCTTCCCTACCCTCTGTCTTTCCTCCCTCTCGCCATGTGATGATGCCTGCTCCCCTTTCTCTTCTGTCATGAGTGGTAGCTTCCTGAAGCCCTCACCAGAAGCAGATGCTGGCACCATGTTTCTTGTATAGCCTGCAGAACTGTGAGCCAAATAAACCCCTTTTCTTTATGAACTACCCAGCCTCAGGTATTCCTTTATAGCAATGCAAATGGACTAAGACATATACCATAAAATATCATGTAACAGTTAGAAGCAACCAATTACACATACACCTAAACAACATAGACAGATCTCAAAATATCGCTGAGTGGAAACAGTAAAAGATGAAAAAAGAGGACAATAGCAATTTTAGAAATTAAAACTGTATACATAAAACAATAAGCATTTCTTAAGAAGAAATACAAGTGAACAGATACATATTAAACACAATAGATTGATGAGCAGGGAAAAGAATGTGGCTGGAGAGTGGAGGTAAAATAAAATGAATAAAAAAAAAACAAAAGTAAGAGAAGGGCTTAGTATTAACCAATGAGGATGTGTGCCTTGAACCAAGGGATACAATTGACTCAATCATCTGAAACTGAGATTTTAAAATGGGGAAAATGTGATTCTGATTCAATACACAGTTTTGACATACACTGAGGTTGCAGGCTTTAATTCTGGTGCAGCCATGTTTGCTAGTGAGTTTTTTTTTTTTACTTGTTATTATACTTTAAATTCTAGGATACATGTGCAGAACATGCAGGTTTGTTACATAGGTATACATGTGCCATGGTGGTTTGCTGCACCCATCAACCCGTCATCTAAATTAGGTATTCTTCCTAATACTATCCCTTCCCTAACCCCCCACCACCCAGACAGGCCCTGGCATGTGATGTTCCCCTCTCTGGGTCCATGTGTTCCCATTGTTTAACTCCCACTTATGAGTCAGAATATGTGGTGTTTGGTTTTCTGTTCCTGTGTTAGTTTGCTGAGAATGATGGTTTCCAGCTTCATCCGTGTCCCTGGAAAGGGCATGAACTCATCTTTTTCTTTGTTATAGCTGCATAGCACTCCATGGTGTATGTGTGGCACAGTTTCTTTATCCAGTCTATCATTGATGGGCATTTGGGTTGGTTCACAGTCTTTGCTATTGTGAACAGTGCTGCAATAAACATATGCATGCATGTGTCTTTATAGTAGAAAGATTTATAATTCTTTGCGTATATACCCAATAATGGGATTGCTGGGCCAAATCGTATTTCTGGTTCTAGATCCTTGAGGAATTACCACCCTGTCTTCCACAATAGTTGAACTAATTTACACTCCCACGAACAATGTAAAAGCGTTCCTGTTTCTCCACATCCTCTCCAGAATCTGTTGTTTCCTGACTTTTTAATGATCGCTATTCTAACTGGCAAGAGATGGTATCTCCTTGTGGTTTTGATTTGCATTTCTCTAATGACCAGTGATGAAGAGCTTTTCTTTTTTCATTTGTTGGCCACATAAATGTCTTCTTTTGAGAAGTGTCTGTTCATATCCTTTGTCTACTTTTTGATGGGGTTGTTTTTTCCTTGTAAATTTGTTTAAGTTTCTTGTAGATTCTGGATATTAGCCCTTTGTCAGATGGATAGATTGCAAAAATTTTCTCCCATTCTGTAGGTTTCCTCTTCACTCTGATGATAGCTTCTTTTGCTGTGTAGAAGCTCTTTTGTTCAATTAGATCCCATTTGTCAATTTTGGCTTTTGTTGCCATTGCTTTTGGTGTTTTAGTCATGAAGTCCTTGCCCATGCCTATGTCCTGAATGGTATTGCCTAGGTTTTCTTCTAGGGTTTTTATGGTTTCAGGTCTTACGTTTAAGTCTTCAATCCATCTTGAGTTAATTTTTGTATAAGGTGTAAGGAAGGGGTCCAGTTTCAGTTTTCTGCATATGGCTAGCCAGTTTTCCCAACACTATTAAATAGGGAATCCTTTCCCCATTGCTTGTTTTCATCAGGTTTGTCAAAGATCAGATGGTTGTAGATGTGTGGCATTATTTCTGAAACCTCTGTTCTGTTCCATTGGTCTATATCTCTGTTTTGGTACCAGTACCATGCTGTTTTGGTTACTGTACACTTGTAGTATAGTTTGAAGTCAGGTAGTGTGATGCCTCCAGCTTTGCTCTTTTTGCTTAGGATTGTCTTGGCTATATGGGCTCTTTTATGGTTCCATATGAAATCTAAAGTAGTTTTTTCTAATTCTGTGAAGAATGTCAATGGTAGCTTGATGGGGATAGCAAGGAATCTATAAATTACTTTGTGCAGTATGGCTATTTTCATGATATTGATTCTTCCTATCCATGAGTATGGAATATTTTTCCATTTGTTTGTGTCCTCTCTTATTTCCTCGAGCAGTGGTTTGTAGCTCTCCTTGAAGACGTCCTTCATGTCCCTTGTAAGATGTATTCCTAGGTATTTTATTCTCTCTGTAGCAATTGTGAATGGGAGTTCACTCATGATTTGGCTCTCTGTTTGTCTGTTATTGTTGTATAGGAATGTTTGTGGTTTTTGCACATTGATTTTGTATCCTGAGATTTTACTGAAGTTGCTTATCAGCTTAAGGAGATTTTGTGCTGAGATGATGGGGTTTTCTAAATATACAATCATGTCATCTACAAAAAGAGACAATTTGACTTCCTCTCTTCCTATTTGAATACTGTTTATTTCTTTCTCTTGCCTGATTGCCCTAGCCAGAACATTTAATACTATGTTGAATAGGAGTGGTGAGAGAGTGCATTCTTGTCTTGTGCAGATTTTCAAAAGGAATGCTTCCAGCTTTTGCCCATTCAATATGATATTGGCTATGGGTTTATCATAAATAGCTCTTATTATTTTGAGATATGTTCCATCAATACCTAGTTTATTGAGAGTTTTTATCCTGAAAGTGTTGAATTTTATTGAAGGCCTTTTCTGCATCTATTGAGATAATCATGTGGGTTTTGTCATTGGTTCTGTTTATGTGATGGATTATGTTTATTGATTTGTGTACGTCAATCCAGCCTTGCATCCCAGGGATGGAGCTAACTTGATCATGGTGAGTAAGCTTTTTGATGTGCTGCTGGTTTCGGTTTGCCAGTATTTTATTGAGGATTTTTGCATCCATGTTCATCAGGGATGTTGGCCTGAAATTTTTTTTGCTGTGTTTCTGCCACATTTAGTTATCAGGATGATGCTGGCCTCATAAAATGAGTTAGGAAGGAGTCCCTCTTTTTCTATTGTTTGGAGTAGTTTCAGAAGTAATGGTACCAGTTCCTCTGTGTATCTCTAGTAGAATTTAGCTGCAAATCCGTCTGGTCCTGGGCTTTTTTTGGTTGGTAGTCTATTAATTACTGCCTCAATTTCAGAACTTGTTACTGGTCTATTCAAGGATTCAATTTCTTCCTGGTTTAGTCTTGAGAGGGTGTAAGTGTCCAGGCATTTATCCATTTCTTCTAGATTTCCTAGTTTATTTGCATAGAGGTGTTTATAGTATTCTCTGATGGTAGTTTGTATTTCTGTGGGATCAGTGGTGATATCCCCTTTATCAATTTTTATTGTGTTTATTTGATTATTCTCTCTTTTCTTCTTTATCAGTCTGGCTAATGGTCTATTTTGTTAATCTTTTTTAAAAAACTAGCTCCTGGATTCTTTTTTTTTTTTTTTTTTTTTTTAAGGGTTTTTTATGTCTCTATCTCCTTCAGTTCTGTTCTGATCTTAGTTATTTCTTGTCGTCTGCTAGCTTTTGAATTTGTTTGCTCTTTCTTCTCGAGTTCTTTTTAATTGTGATGTTAGGGTGTCGATTTTAGATCTTTCCCACTTTCTCCTGTGGGCATTTAGTGCTATAAATTTCCCTCTAAACATGGCTTTAACTGTGTTCCAGGAATTCTGTTATGTTGTATTTGTTCTCATTGGTTTCAAAGAACTTATTTATTTCTGACTTAATTTCATTATTTACCCAGTAGTCATTCAGGAGCAGGTTGTTTAGTTTCCATGTAGTTGTGTGGTTTTGAGTGAGTTTCTTAATCTTGAGTTCCAGTTTGATTTCACTGTGGTCTGAGAGACTATTATGATTTCTGTTCTTTTGCATTTGCTGAGGAGTGTTTTATTTCCAATTATGTGGTCAACTTTAGAATAAGTGCAATGTGGTGCTGAGAAGAATGTATATTCTGTTGATTTGGGGTGGAAAGTTCTGTAGATGTCTATTAGGTCTGCTTCGTCGAGAGCTGAGTTCAAGTCCCGAATACGGAATATCCTTGTTAATTTTCTGTCTCTTTGATCTAATATTGACAGTGGGGTGTTAAAGTCTCCCACTATTATTGTGTTGGCGTTTACATCTCTTTGTAGGTCTCTAAGAACTTGCTTTATGAATCTGGGTGATCCTGTATTGGGTGCATATATATTTAGGAAAGTTAGCTCTTGTTGTTGCATTGATCCCTTTACCATTACGTAATGCCCTTGTCTTTTTTTATCTTTGCTGGTTTAAAGTCTGTTTCATCAGAGAGTAGGATTGCAGCCCCTGCTTTTTTTTGCTTTCCATTGGCTTTAGTAATGAGTTTCCAGGTGCATATGCATGAGATTTCATGTACATTGTCAAGAGAATACTCTGCTGACTGGAATTTGCTCAACATCTGCCTATTTGGTCCTATACTGGGATGTATGTTTCCCTGGGACAGGGGTCCAGGTAGAGGGCTGTCTCTTGCTCTCAAAGTAACATTAGTGGAGTATATTCATCTCTAACATAGTTTGAGATTAAGAGGTGGTAACAAGAGCAGAACTCATTTGATTCTGTTAAGTTCCAAATATGTCACACATCGGCTAAACTTCTCAGCTCGACCAATGATATGTGTATTTGATTGCAAGTGGGAGCCAAAGAAGGAATAGATGGCATCATTAAAAATATTATCAATTATGGATGACCCTTGAATGACACAGGTTTGAATTGTGTTGGTGCACTTAGATATGGATTTTTTTCTGTCTCTCTACTCCTGAGACAGACCCTCCTCTCCCTCCTTCTCTTCAGCTTATTCAATATGAAGACAATGAGAATGAAGACTTTTATGATGATCCACTATTCCACTAATTGAATGGTAAATATATTTTCTCTTCCTAATATTCTCTTCTTAATAACATTTTTGTCTAGTTTATTTTGTTGTGAGAACGTAGTATATGATACATATGACACATAAAAATGTGATAATCAACTATTTATTTATTGGTAGGGCTTTCAGTCAACAGTAGGTTATTAGTAGTTAAGTTTTGTGTGAGTCAAAAGTTATACACAAATTTTCAACTATGTCAGGAGTTGGCACCCCTCCCCCCTGCGTTGTTCAAGGGTCAACCATAGTATGAAAATTCTGAGAATTTTTGGAATTTATATAAATGACTTCATTACAGACAAATAAAGACAAGAAGAGAATCCCATCTTTCAGCCACCAGCAATCCACTTACTTTGTCCCCTTTCAGAAATGTAATCCGTGAAGAGTCTGCATTTCGTCTCTCCTCAAAGTCCTCCATGACCTGAGCGGAATGGCTCTGAGTATAGCACCTCACTGATGACTCATAGCTCAGGTCTCCGCTCCGAGTGATAGGGACATGCAGGATACCCTCCTTCTCCTTCACTAGGAGCAAATCCTTGGCAAACTGCATGCTGGGCACTGGGTGGGCAGACAGAAAGACAAAGTCACCATTCGTGTAAGACAGGGAAGCAGCGGCCACAGTCCTTGTCAGCCTTCAGCAGCTACTTTGGCAGGTGAGCTCCACCAAAGGCCAAGGTAGGTTGACAAATCACAGGTGGTAAGCAGATTCCAAAGCATGGTTGCTCTCAGGACAAGGGAACTGCTTCTACTATAAGTGTGCATCCAATGAAATAGAGCAGATCAATTTTGTACCTATCTTTGTACAACTTCAAAATGCAGTTACCATCTCAAACATGAGCAGGTAATGCAAGTCAATAAATGGGATAATTGTAAGAAAAATTTTGATGGTGTAAGAAAAATTTTGATTGCTACTTGGGTACTCAAAAGACTTCACTGTCCTCCTAGGGCTACAGTAAGGAAAACAGCAGTGCAAGTCTGGTGCTAAATGGCCACTCACATTGGCCTTGGGGCCACAGAGATAATAGGGAAGAGGTGGACATGAGTGTAAAGGAAAGAGCAGGCCATGTTTGAAAAGTTCCAGTCTTTTGTTGTCAGATCTTATTTCCAAATGAAGTCAGAGATGTGGATTTTTATGACATAGCTCCTAAATTCAAAAATAGCAAACAAATAAAATAGAGAAAAGAAATTTTGTATGAGCCAAAACTATTCGGGACAAACAAAGCACGTCCATAGAATAGATTTCAGCCTCCCAAGTAGCTGGGACTACAGGCACGCACTAGATGCCTCTTCTTTTATAACTCAAATCCTCCTTTAACTTAAGGATGAGACCACAGTCAAATCATGGTTAAAAACAAGGACTTAGGAGGAAACAGACCTGAATTTCCATCCCAGCCCTTCTACTTACCAGTTGTGTGACACAGGGCAAGTTACTTTCCAAACTTTGGAATATTTTTCATATATAAATTGGAAATATTAATATGTAATATAGAATTGTTGGTAGAATTGAATTTAATGAGATAATAAATGCATGGTACTCAATATAGTATCTGGTTTATAGCGAGAACTCAAAGTTGGGTAGGAATTAATATATTATGGTTTCTATTTTCTTCCTAACTCCAGAATTCTCAATATGAAGAATCTTTTTTTTTCCTACTATGCCTATTGTAATGCTCTGTATTAAGGCATTTGCCCTTCTGAGGTTAACATTTTGTTGACTGCTGGTTATTAATTTATTCATGAACAAGGCAAAGAATCGTATGTGAAAGCCTCCTGGGTCAGAATTAGTCTTTGGGTTAGCTGTAATCACCAATTTCCTGGCTGCCTCCTGGACACACCCCACCAATCCAGAAAGGAAGGAAAGGTGTGTGTTTGGGGACTGGGGGAGGTGGGGGAATGAGAGGAGAGGTGATAAGCACCCACGCATTCTCCAAGTCAATGTATAGAAAACTCTCTGTGACTCCAGAACTGTTGGTCCTGGCAAAACTAAAACCATCCCATCACATGAACTAAGCTTAATAGTTACTAATCATTGCTAAATGAAAAGTCAGATGATACCACTTAAAAGAACACTATACCTAAAGGAAAATTAACAACTTTAGGCCTAACCAGTTAGGGCTCTGTAACCTAGTGAAATGGCCTGTGCTGCTTTTAAAAGGTGGATGGCAATGACACCGCCCAGCATAGGAGGACAAGAAGGAAGCTTGTTGCCAGGGAAAAAGCAACACAAGCAGGGAAGCTTTTCCTCTCCCAGCAGACGTCTGAAGATTTAGATTGTTTTTTCTTGCTGGCCTGACAGGCCTCAAGTCAGATGAGAAAGTTAAAGGCTGAAGTGGTTATGTTTAGGTTTGGTCATGCATTAATCAACTGCAAATTCATCTTGAGCTATAAAATACTATCTTTTTCCTTTTTAACGAGACATTCACTCTCACTTCTATCCCGGTCTGCCAAAAAAAAAAAAAAAAAAAGGAAAGAAAGAAGAGAGAGAGAAAGAGAAAAGGAAGTGGACAAGTCTTCTAATTACCTGCCCAGAAACAATCCCTCCCTTTAAGAAGACCCCAGACCAGTGGGAGACTGAGGCAAGAGATATATACAACAAGGGGAGTTTCAGGAAGAGATTTAGTGCAGGGGATTTATGTTGTAAGTCAGGCATTGTGTTAAAGGTTTTCATACATATTATTTAATGTTATTCTGTCAGCAACCCCATAAGGCAGTATAATCCTCAGGCAGTGATAGCACTGGCTCTGAGAATCAGCTTCCTCTGACTGCAGGGCCCCTCTTTTTCCACACTGATGGGCTGCATCAACATGAAATGGAGGTTACCTGCTGATGGCATGTTGGCTCACATTGGGTATAATGCATTTTCTGTCAGCACTGCTCATAGAACACTTATTGTGCATGGCCAAGCTACAGTTATCTTTTTATTTATGGAAGTCTTGGATCCTAAAATAGATTATGGGACTCTGCTCTCCACTACTCTGTAGCCCATACCATGTTGATCACCAGTGCTAGGTATAGAAAATGTCCTATAAACACTGTTACCTCGCTAATCTTCTTAGTAACTGATAAAGTGAATGTAAATGCCAGTGCCTGGAATGCAATAGCCTCTTTACTGTTAATAGTTAAGTCAGACATTTAGGATAAATCCTGCCTTTGTTTCATGAGTTAATGAGTATGTTTGCCACAGATGCACACACAGGAGTGTGGTGCCGTAGCAGCTACAGGACTTTCTAATGTTGCCCAGTCAGCATTACTCATGCCCAAACCCTAGTCTAATTCCAGATACCAGCACAGCAAAGGCAGGTGAGAACAGGTAAATGTTATAAGATGAGCTACTTAGATGATTTAAGATCCTGAAATCAGTCTAGTGGGAAAAGAATGAAAGGAGCTAAGGTCACTGCAGAAGGCTGAGAGTTGACTTTGTAAGACTCTTATGTGATGGTTAGCATTGTTATACAGAGGGCAGTGGCCAGCTGAAACTGAAATGTGAAGGGTCGGCGTAGTAGGATATGAAACCAGAAGACTGGACTTGGCTAGAACAGACTTGGATTTTAACTCCAGCTTCATCACCTTCTCTCTGTGTAATTCTACTCAAATTATTCAAACTTGGTTTCACCAGTTAAAGGTCTGTTGTAAGGATTAGAGATAATACGTAAGATCTTTCTACCCTAGAATGTTCACACTGAATGGACTCAACCAAAGTTCATTATTTCTAGGAAGAAAGACAATCAGAAGAAGTAAATACTGAATGCTACACTGGGTTACTGAAATAGGTTTTGGGATTTCTTTCTCTGGGATAAGTTATTGATTAAACACATATTGCTGTAGCTTCTCTGAAAGAAAAAGAAAATTTTTTGCTTAACATATCAGTTTCCTAAGTTGACAAACCCACTGCTCATCAATAAAATACTGAAAAATATTTAAATATAATTTTCTGTGTTGATCAATGAGGACTCTATGTGTTACTGGAGTCTCGTTGGTAAGTGTGATAATGACAGGTATGTCAGGAAGAAAAGAAATCAACATGTAATAAAATCTACTGTGTGCCATGTATTACAGTAGGTATTTTCACATACTTTATCTAATTTAATCCTCACAACAATCTTGTAAGGTAGTTATTTTCATTATTTATAGATGAGCAAAATGAGGCTTAGTAACCTTAAGCTTCTGGCCTAAGGCCAAAGACCTAGGAAGTGGTGGGACTAGGATTATATTTCAGGACTTCTGACTTTGTATTCATATTCCACTTCATCAGAGGGAAATTAATGGTCATTTCATGGAAAAGAATAAGAAACCACTTCAAGAATAAAAAGTATAGCTGAATTTTCTTCTTTCTGTTTTACTTTCTTGTTTACTAAGAAATAAAATTGCCACTGATTCTACTTCTACACCAAATAAAACCATGTAGCATAATGCAAGGAGGATGAACTTGGAGTCAAAAGTTTGAGAATGCATGCTCGTTCCTCTAGATACTAGACATTGGGTGACCTATTTCCTTTGATTCTCAGTTTCCTTATCCACTAAATAGAAACAGAAGAAAGAGCATGGGGTTACGAGCAAGTGAGATAAGGCTTAAATGGGTTGTTTTGTAAACTTTGAAGTAACATGCAACATGAGATAATATAAGTGTCATAATCTTGTTCATGGTGTAAAAGTTACCATTTTGTGAATCACAAACCAAAATGTAAAACTTAAAGCTATAAAACTTCTGTAAGAAAACAGGTGAACATCTATGTAACCTTGGGTTAGGAAAAGATTCCTTAGATATAACACGAAAAATATGATCTATAATAGAAAAATGATAAATGAGGCTACTTCAAAATGAAAAATGAGTATTCTTAGGTCGTTTGTTTACAGAAAAAAAGACAAGCAACAGACTTGGATAAAATATTTGCAAAATATAAATCTTTGTCCAGAATCTACAACAATACAATAAAAGTAGGAAAACAATGCAATTTAAACATCAAAACCTTGAACAACCCAAATGTCACTCAATAGGTGAGTAAACAAACAGTGGTATATCCATACAATGAAAAGCTACTCAGCAATAAATGGAATGAACTACTCACATATGGAATAACATGAATGAGTCTCAAATGCATTTTCTAGTGAAAGAAACCAGATGCAAAATGGTAGATATTACATGATTACATTTTTATGAAATTTTGGAAAAGGCACAACTTTAGGGCCAGAAAACAGATTAGTGGTTGTCAGGCCTGGTGACTAAGGAGACACAGACAACAAAGGGGCATGAGAGAATTTTGTAGAGTGTTAGAACTGTTCAACATCTTGATTGTGGTAGTGGGCATATCACTGTATGCATTTGTCAAAACTCATAGAACTGTACACTAAGGACGATGGGCTTTCATTTATGTAAGTTGTGCCTTCATAAACCTGGCTCTAAAACAAATTACCATCATTTTGGATGCATGTGTGTGTGTGTGTGTGTGTGTTGTATGTGTGTGTGTGTGTATATATATACACACACACACACACACATAATTATATATATATATAATTTTTTTTTTTCCTCCTGAAGGATAAACACACAAAAACCTGGTTAAAATGGTTGTCTCCAGTAAGGGGAACTAGGGGACTGGGAGATAGGGATAGAAAGAAGATTTAATTTTCATAGTCTTTTTGCCATTTGCCATTTTTTTTTGCCATTCCCTTTTAGCCATTTGAATTGTTTACTACTATATACATGAAATAAATGATTTAATAATAAATAAAAACATCAAAGATTATCCGATTTGGCTTCTTGTTCCTTTTTTGAGGATTTCTCAGCCATTAGGAGTTTAATCATGGGCTCTATGGTCAATCTCTGGGGATACTAATGAAGGTTCCTGCTGCTTTAGGTGGAAGGTTTGATTTCATCTTCTCCACCCAACTCTAGAATCCACACAGTGGATCCTGAAGTTCTGACAAGTCTAATTTCGTCAGTTCTTCTGAGAAGCAATGAGCCTTTCCTGCTTTTCCTTGTGTTACTTAGGTTACATCTTCAGCAGTGACTGCATCTATTCATTCCTGCACATCATCTACAACACTGCCAATATTCGTTTTCTAAAATAAAAAAACACATCACTCCTCTGCTTATAAGCATCCCCTGCTACCCTTTGCTTATAGAGTCCTTAGGCTGGATCATACAGCCTCTCAGAACTTGACTCCAATCTGTCTTTCCATTCCATTCTTCTATTCACCCCCTCCCATGCTCAAAGCAAAAGTAAGGGTCTGTTCCCCAAATATGCATCTTTCAAGACATTATACATTGTATTTACTGTATCTCTCCATTTGAAATAGGTTTTCCTTTATTATCCATTAGATAGACTCCTATCACACCTGAAGACTCTGCTTAAATACAATCTCCTTGGTGAAATCTATAATTTCACCCACTTGTAGTTCCTGTTCAGTTCCCTCTGCTCCCATAGTGCTGGATGTATAGTACCATCAGGTCATTTATCATAATTTATTCAAATTTCTCTCTTTAAGGGTCTGATTCCACAGTGAGACATTGAGCTTCTTGAGGACAGGGCCCAAGGCTTATACATCTCTTTGTGTCTGGCAGAGTACCGGAGACATCAATGGTTCTCTCTCACATCTACTTACTCTGCTATGTGAAAGTGCAAATGCTCACGTATACACATGTACACACACATATTTCTTGAATGAAAACGTGAATGAGTTCCAATGTCACATGTGTGGACATTAAAGAAAAAATAGAAATATATTTGGAACTACCAGCTGGCATCCCCAATCTCTTACCATCTTGGAATGTGTCATTAATTGCAATGACTGCCTGGAAGGGTTTGGTCAGTTCGGCTCCTTGTGCTGAGCTGAGGAAAACCACAAATGTCTCCAGTCCTTCAATTACTGGATACTGAGTGTCATCCAAGATAGTCAAGGTGCAATACTAGAAGAAAAATCAAAGCAAACTTTACAGAGGACCCACCACCTAATCCCCATTTGCCTTAACTAGGGCAAAGGTCACAACTGGTCTTTCTTTGGTGGTTTTAAAGTAAGATTTTCTAATCCATAACATGATGATCTCTTTATTACATGCCGCTCGGAGTTTGTTTATAGACATTTATATCAAACGAGTATAGTTTATATCCTGAATCTGTAAAGCTGGATATTTAATGCTAAAAATGTCACTAGGAGAGTTTTTAGAAGATCCCCTCCTAAGTTACTCTCTTGTTTATATGTGTGTGTTTTTAAAGAAAGGAAAGATAGGAATATTGCCAGGGGAGTTTAGAGAGCTTGGGAGGCAAACTAAAGACAACATTCACAAACCGACCTGCCGACCTTGTGGAGTCTGGACTGCTGTAAACGCACCTGTTCAGTGACACCGGGCCCAAATTCCACCTTCCGAGAGCTGGGAACGTAGTCAACTCCCGGTGTGGCAGAAGCTGGGTCTGAGGGCCGCGTTGCACACCAGACAGATGTGAAAGTAGAGAGGTCAGTACCATGGCGGATAACTGGAATCTTTACTGTGCCTGAATTAAGATTCATAGAGATTTTAATGGTCAACTTTGAGCCAGAAAAGCAGTGAGGTTTTCAGAACGATGTTCTCCCTCACCGCAATAGTGGCAGCTTTTAGCCCTTTCAGCTTGTCTAATCCAGCTTCAGTGATGCTCCTATGGCCCATCTGAGGTGAAGGCCTAGAGGTGTCACTACCTGTCTTTTCACTGACACTAGGATCAAGAGGAGACCTAGAGAAGGGCTTCATGGAGGTGGTGTTAGAGAGAACCCTTAGGGGAGAAGGCTGTTGTGGCTTCACAAGGGAGACTGCTCACAGGAAAATACAGCACCTAAGGAGAGAAGAGTCTATTGCAAAACGTCTCAAACCTATTCAGAGAGAAGAAACTTAGAGCCTGGGGCCTCAGGGATGTGTCAGAAAATAGTCAATTAAGGAGGATCCAGCTAGGGGACTCTATGGAGCCTGAAGCTGAATGTTTCTAATTAAATGTTCCTAACTGGGTTGATTTCTTTCTTTTACCTAAGTACATGTCATGACTTAAACTGCATGTGCTTATTACTCATCTTACGAATGAAGTTCATCTTCCTGTCCACTGTGACATCATACTTTGTAGTGTCCTAAAGATATTTAGCTATTTTCACAATCAAGGGCAGAGAAAAGCTTCATGAAAACTCTACAATTTCCAATCACCACATTTTCTAGCCAATATGCTGTGAGGTGTAATGTAGTTATGGCTGGGCATTTGATGTATAGGAAAAGAAACATACGATAGTAGAAAGGTCTGGGTTTGAATCTAGCCTTACCATGATATTAGCTGCTTAATCATTGATGACTGACTTAGCCTCTCCAGGCCTCCATTTGCTCTTTTACACAATGTTCTCTCTTCCATAGAAGATTAAGTGAGAATGCATGGAACATACATGGTATGGTGCCTGGCGTTCGGTAAGTGCTCAAAAATATCTGTTCCCAGTGCTCCTCCAAATCCCTTCATAGAGGTGAAAGGCCTTGATCTGGCCCAGATCAGGAGACACTCAGTATAGCTGTTGCCCCTCTGCCAGCAGTACATCTGCCTGCAGTATACAGAAGATTTCAAGACCTTTGTGGAGCCACAAGTGGGAAAGGAGCCTAGGTCTCTGAAATACCATATGAAAGTGACCTGCACACTGATCGCTTTGGGCTGTTACATGAATGAGAAAGTTTCACTGTATGAAGACACTGAAACTTTGAAGAGTGTCTTAGGAAACTAAGAGTACACTAAATACTTCACTTCCATCTTCAACGTATCACATTCCCCCCTTTCACAAGCCCAGATGCTCAGCACCAGACCCTCCCTCTGGACCACAGAGGTCAGCCCATGAAACTCTAGGCTCTAAGCCATAGCCCTGCTTGCCATCAAGAACCAGAGCAAGTCTTCTATACTCTGTCTCCATGACCTCAATGATTTTAACCTTTAGCTCTCACAAATAAGTGAGAACATGTGTAGTTTGTCTTTCTGTGCCTGGCTTATTCACTTAGCATAAGGACCTCCAGTTCCATCCATGTTGTAGAAGGATGGTTACCAGAGGATGGGAAGAGTAGTGGGGGTGGGAAACGGTGGTGGAGTGGGGGGAGTGGGCATGGTTAATGGGTACACAAAATATTTAGAATGAAGACTTGTATTTCCTAGCACAACAGGGTGACTATAGTCAAAATAATTTAATTGCACATTCTAAAATAACTAAAAGAGTATAATTGGATTATATGTAACACAAAGGATAAATGCTTGAGGTGATGAATACCCGATTTATCCTGATGTGATCATTATATATTACATGCCTGTATCAAAATATATCATGTAATCCATAAATATATACACTTACTATGTACCCACAAAAATTTATTTAAAAAAAAAACAGTAAGGAAAGTGGATGGAACTCTCTCTACTAAATTCCATGCTTGGTCTTGGCCAAGCATTATATAATGCCTTAGACTAACAATGTTATCCTTGAGGAACGGAATTCTCAATGTCTCGAGGATATTCTGAAATCTAAGGAGAAAACTGTTCAAGAAAGGAATCAGGAGACAGGTGAAGGAACCTCAGAGACACTCTCCATTACCTGCGTCCTCACTGACAGTGAAAGCTGTGTTGCCCAGGGACACAGTGGAGGCATCGTTGGGACCACTAATGAGCACCTTGGCTGTTGCCACCCTTCCAATGCGGGCATTGTCAGAGGCATCTGCCAAGGCAATCTCAAACTCTTCTTCCTCTTCATACTCGCTGTCATCAATAAGCATGACATCACAGGTGGACATGGTCACACCAGGCCCGAATATCACACGACTCGCAGCAGACATCCCTCTAGATTTAAAATCAGAGCCTGATTCTAGAGCATAGAGGCTACTTCCCATAGCTGACTTAGGGACTGTGTAGCAAACTGCAGATACAATGCTGCTTGCATCTCCTGAAATACAAATGACAAAAAACCAAAGCATTTGAATGAGTTTTTCTCACATTTTAAAACCTCTGACAAGTTAATGAGCTTGGTCCCTCTGACACAGTCCATCACTATTTCTGTTCAAACTCTGACATAAAACCTTCCTGAATTGCAGTTTCTTTTGAGCCTGTGGTATAAACCACTTGAGGATTTAATATACCCCAGATACTTCGCCAAACAACTCAAAATGGATTTCCTATTCTGTGAATTTTATGCTCTGTTAATTTGCAAGACTCATTGCCCACCATCTAAGACCACAGCAGGTGGAAAAATAAGACACATATTTGGTACTGTAAGTAGCAAAGTAATTGTGTCCTGAAGGTAGTGCTATAAGCACAGTTCACTGCCTTTCTGAATAAACTTCTATACTTTAATTCCCAGAGAGAAGCAGGCTTATTTAAAAAGAGAAAGACAAAACAAAATAAAACCTGCCACTCTATACAAATGACTTTACTTATTAGGGCTGCCACTTCCCTTGGTGACAGTCTGTTCTGGGCCTGGCTTGGTGGCCCAGAGCAATCAATGAGGCTTGCTTGTTTTCCAAGTGGTATTACCAAGGGTTTTTGCTATCTACAGTATTTGTTACACTAACACCCAGTCAGCAGATTCAATAAAGAAACCCAACATCATCATTTACAGTCTTGTTGTGCCTTTGAATGGAGGTTCAATTTCCATGTGTTTTAAAGTCTCAATCTTACATAATCATAATTCCATATGATCTTTATTTTTATTTCCAACTCCTCAAGAATTGCCTTTTTATCAACATGCATAATTATTATGTATCGACTGAAAACAAAACAAAAAAGAATTGCCCTTCATTTCTTACACACAGTTTATTTCTCATCTGAACTCTACATATGACTGTCACATAGGGAAAATTTCAGCATATTTCTGTCTTCCAAGAATAAGATGGAAAGCCAGTCCTTAGGAAATGTAACTTCCCTCCTTGACCAAGGTTATTAAATATTTTATGGATTGGGTGATTAATTAAGAATACTGATTCATGAATAATTTGAAAGGCTAAATATAACCAGTCTTCTAGTCCAATTCAAGAATAAACGGGAGCTCTAACAACCTGAACTAAGAAAAGAGGCTTTCTGATGGTAGTCACTATGGATAGAATCATCATTAGGGTTATTGTGGGAACCAAATGAGTTAATACGTGGAAAGTACACATGTGAGTTAATATAATGCCTGAGATGAGCACTTAGCACATAATAGGAACTCAATAAATGTCAGCAATTATTATAGCTCTTTGTCACCTGGCACCAACAGACCTTTTCTTTCAATAGGTGCAAACAGAAAACCAGCACTCTCGTTGACCCGGTAGATCTTCTTGTCAAACTCTAATGTGGGTTCATCCTCAGTGTCGTTAATAATGACCTTCGCCCGGGTGAATTCCCCTAACAGGGCATAAGCTGGCATGCTGAGCTCCACAGTGAAACTCTCAACATTTTCAAACACGTCGTCATCGTTGATGACAATGGTGCAAGACTTGGTGTCCTCTCGCTCATCAAACTGGACCTGTCACAAAGGAACCAACAAGAAGTTAAGCTGTGCCTGAGCTTCCCCTGCTCTGCTCCCCAAGGGCATAATAGGAAAAGAGCATCTAAGCCCAGTGGGCAGAAAACTGACTGAGATAGCTGGTTCTCCCAGCCCTGGTTCCCTGCTGTATCACCTGGAACACCCAGCCACCTCTTCCCATTCTTAACCTGTACAGGAAGGCTGCTTTATTGTATAAGAACATGAAGGAGCAAAATCTCTCCTACCATTGGTGACCAGAGAAAAACATGTAGTAACTCTTTATAGCCTGTCTTATTAACTCACTTGGTGCAGCCATAGTCATCATTTGATGACTCAGTTCCCTTTCTGGAAGATCTCTGGTCTTGGAGTGTGAAGTTCTGTTCTCAGGTCTGGTTCTGTTACTTCCAAGCCGTATTAGGTTATGAAGCTTTATAAACATCAGATTCCTCATCAACTAAAGAAAAAATAGTAATAGTCCTACTTCTAAAGGAGGTCTTGTATATGAAGGTGCTAAGTGTATTTTAAAGCACCATACAAACATAAGATATTATCATTACTATCACCATATTTACTTACACAATTAAAATTGACATAAAATTCCAGTGTACCGAATAATGGAATTTAAATTCATAGAAAATTACGTTATAAACAAGGTAGACTAATTTTAACTTGATATTTTGACTACACCTTTTGCTATTAAAATGTGAATGATTTTAGCCCAGTACAAAACACACAAATTATTTTATATGCACACAATTGTGAACTTATAGGGATTTATTCTGGTTTTACTTTGTTTAAAAAAAGAAGAAAGAAAGAAATTAAAAACCTTCAAATGAAACCACGACTATGGACTTGTCCAAAACTGTAAGTGCAGGAAATGGGCCTGGGCTATACTTTATGTAAACGGAGACAACTGAAATATGTACGAAAAACAGTCATAAATGTCTGGGGACATAAAAATCCACAAAAATTTTAATCGAACAGAAAATTATTAGTACATACCTAATCAACTAATCACATTAAGTTTTATTAAGCTTCGCATTTTAAAACATCCCCAATGAAATGAAACACTCAACAGATCTTTACATAAGATCTAGAATACACTGACAGTCTTTTGTCTTTCCCTGCAAAACACAAGAATATCCTCTGTCTTATCATTTAGCTGAAAGACATTAGCTTATCTGTTCTTTCCTAATTCCTCACTTACATTTGACATAAGAGGCATTAGCTTAGTCCAGCTGAAATGCCTCAATTAAAGACCAGAGCCCACTTCTCTTTACAGAGATCTGTGTCACCATAATAATAATAAAGTTGCTTTGAAAAACAACATTAAGTGCCAGATATTGTGCCCTCCATAAAAGATGACAAACACATGGGACCCTGCATTTGTTGACTATTTAAGTCCTCCTTTCTCTTCTGCTTTCACTCTCTCCTTTTTCTTTCTTATTGCCACCCTTAATTACCACTGGTATGTAGATGACTTGCAAATTTCTCTCTGGACACCAGATTCTTCTCTGCACTCTCTGCCCATCTATACAGTGGTCAACCTGCTGTTTCTTTTTTTTTTCTTTTTTTTTTGAGACGGAGTCTCACTCTGTCACCCAGGCTGGAATGCAGTGGCCGGATCTCAGCTCACTGCAAGCTCCGCCTCCCGGGTTTACGCCATTCTCCTGCCTCAGCCTCCCGAGTAGCTGGGACTACAGGCGCCCGCCACCATGCCCAGCTAGTTTTTTGGTATTTTTTTAGTAGAGATGGGGTTTCACTGTGTTAGCCAGGATGGTCTCGATCTCCTGACCTCGTGATCTGCCCGTCTTGGCCTCCCAAAGTGCTGGGATTACAGGCTTGAGCCACCGCGCCCAGCCTCTGCTGTTTCTAAGACAATTTATACTCAACATGGCCAAAGCAAGCAAAGTCACGAGCACCAAACCTTGCCAAACAGGCTCCTCTTACATGTTCCTTCCTAGCAAGAGGCATCATCATCCATCTTTCCCTTTGGCCCCACTGTGCAATCAATCCACTGCCAAATCCTATCAATTCTCACTCATCTGTCAAATCCATCCACTTCTCTCTAACTTCACTTCATAATCGAAGCCCAAGCTCCCATCATCTCAGCCAGCCTATTCTAAGGACTTCCCAACCAGTCTCCTTACACACTCTCTTTTCTCCCTTTAAGTAAAAAAGATGAGGGGAGAGGAAGGGTTGGGATACCAAAGCTGAGTGTAGAACATGATGCTTGGAGACGTCTTTTTGTCATGAAGCAAAATGTAAAGACAGAGAAGCTAGACAACAACTTCTCCTTTGGCAGTTAAAACTTCAATGGAGGTTAGAGAGATCATCAAGAACAAAGTGCTATGGGAGGGGAACATAGGAAAACTATTTAATACTTGAGGAAGGACACTAATGAAAAGCAAAGTTGGGTAAGAAGTGGGAAAGTACCACAATCGCTTGCAGCCACGTCACAGCCCTTGCTGGAGCCTTCCCCAACCCCACCACCCCACCTACCTGGCCAGCATACTCTACGTAGTCCTGTTGCCCAGGTTGGGAGCTGACCCTGGAGCTGGAGCTGGCGGTGCCTTGCTCAGTGCGACACAGGACGATGGCATATTGGTTCAGGTTCCCAGTCCTCTGCACCGTGACACTGACAGACCCTGCCTTCTCACTGACATTGTAGCTGAAAGCACGCAAAAAGGCATCTCTTAAAATATGCCCCATGGTTATGAAAAAACAACTTGTTTAATGCCTGTCTCTTCCATTTGATTCTTGGCATTAGGTAGAGAAGAGGAAGTTTGGTTCCTCTAAGAATCCAGGCTGTAAATTGAGGGAATGAGCTCACCTGAACAATCAGAGCATCAAATAAACAGGAAAGCTGTGGATGCAGAATGTCGTCTTCCCTGCTTTGGAAGCAAGCTGAGAGTCAGTTTGGGAGATGGACAGCACATAGGAGCTATGAACTTCAGATTTTGGGGCACAGAGAAAGGAAAAACAATCTCTCCCTACTGCGGTTGAGTAATCACAAGAGATCAGTGGGTTCTCAGGGTTCTTAGGGAAGAAAGCTGCTCTGAAGGCAATCAATGACTTAGGTGGGAACTGACTGGACCAGATCTCCAGGAACTGTGTAATGGAGTCAGGGCAGAAGCAGAATTAAGAAAATGTGAGGTAAGCCTACCTAACAGAGGTGTTTAGACAAATGGAACTTTAAGACAATGAGGGAAGAACAGGATTAATTTAGCTTCCTGCTCAGAATCTCTGTTGCATTTGTAAAGTAGAAGGCCAACTATTCATGTGCTATTGATTCATAATAAGTATCTAGGTTTGGAAAGCCCACAGAAAGTAGGGCATGAGCTGGGCTTTGTTTTTCACCACTGAGGATGGCCCCTGGACCTGGGTGCATGTCTTGTGGCTGTGAGAACAGCAGGGAAAGTGCCTCTGAGAGCTCAGTCCTCATTGCCAGCTTTAGGATCCCGTATACCACGTAGTCCACTAAATGTTGGAGGGTTGTCCAGAAAAAGGGATGAATTTTATTGAATTTATTGAATTTTGAAGGCAATACAATTGAGAGGTAAATAACAGCAAAACATTACATATGTAAAAGTTGATTCTAATTTTCCTCTAATTCTCCAAATGTGTGTAAGAGTAGAATAGCCTGAATTTGGGGAACATGAAATCAAGGTTTTAAGTCTTCCTTTTTTCCCCACAAGTTCTAATTTTTATCTGAATTTTCATGAAGCTGATTTCTTGGATAGTGAGGCTCTGAAATGTAGACTTAAAGAATATTTCACCCACATAAATTATAATCCCAGTTATAATCTAACCTATAAAATCAGCACCATGTTTGCACACTACTCTTAACAATCAGTATCTCTCTGTTTGCCTTTCTCTAACACATTAGAAAAGCATCTTAAAGTGCTGTCTACATTAAGCCATGCATTTAGCCCTAAAGATATACATTCCTACCAAACCCAAAGAAGCCAGGGGAGAAAACAGGCTTGAGAACAAGGGGAATACAGATGGAAGGTGAAGATATTGACAGTGTAGGCCAGTGATTATTTTCCAAACTTGAATGCCTATTTTTATTTTTCCTATCAGTTCTACTAGACTCTCTTCTTAAACTTAAAGACAGAAGCAAAAACATTTGAGAAGCAGTAGAGCACATCGTTAAGATCACTGGGCTTACATCCTGGTCTTACTGCTTATTAGCTATGTGACTGTGGACAAGTTACATAAACAAGTTTCTGTCTCTATTACTTTGCCACTGTGGGGACAGGAATGGAATTCATCTCAGAACTGCAAGTATTATATAAGATGATGCATGGCAAGTCCTAGTGCAGTACTTAATACACACAGTGCTCAATAAATATTTGGTGAAATTATTACTTTTATCGCTGCCATTATCGCTGCCATTATCACCATCACCACCATCAACAGGTGACTAAAGCTGCCCCCCCAGCATCCTTCATCCTGACTCCCTCTGCTTGCCTGATTGATTTCTCAAGAAGGAAAGCACAGTCAAACTTGTACCTGGTATATTTAAAGCTGATGAGGGACCACTGGATATGGAAGACATTGTCGCTAACCACGTTGGGTTTACTGTCTTTCACCAGAAACTGAAAACTATCCATCATCTCATGGATCTTCTCCTCGTGCAACACGTAACGAATCAACCCCAAGTTCACATCCTCTGTGAGAAAAAAGACTCTGTGAATTAACCCAGGGATGTAACAACAGCGTCATAGATTACCACACCAACATACCTAGTTTATTCCTCTAAATGGGTTACAGACAAAACTTATTTTCCCAAGCACCAAAAGTATAGTAGTTATTTATTTGTTTATTTATTTATTTATTTTTATTTTTTTTCTGAGACGGAGTCTCGCTCGTGGCCCAGGCTGGAGTGCAAGCTCCGCCTCCCGGGTTCACGCCACTCTCCTGCCTCAGCCTCCTGAGTAGCTGGGACTACAGGCCCCCGCCACCATGCCTGGCTAATTTTTTGTATTTTTATAGAGACGGGGTTTCATGTTAGCCAGGATGGTCTCGATCTCCCGACTTCGTGATCCGCCTGCCTCAGCCTCCCAAAGTGCTGGGATTACAAACGTGAGCCACTGTGCCTGGCCAAGTATAGTAGTCTTTAAAATAAATGTTTCTGTCAGATTTTAAAAGAAAATCCTGAAGCTCTGTGAAACAAAAGATCCGTCTTTATTTACAGAGATATTGTAAATATCTCTTATGCTCTTATAAAACGAGAATCCCAGGGTCCTGACAAAAAGCACTTCAATAAATGTTTGTGGATGTTGACGGCAAGTCCTAGAGTTGACAGAGAAAAGTCTTTGACCCCATCCTCTGTGTTTATAGCCTCATACTCAGACCTAACTCCTTCTAATAAAGGTTCTTTGGAAGGTATGTGCTAATAAGAATAGCTGAGTTGGGTTAAAACATCCCATACACAAAGCACAGCTAAAAAGGTGTGAGGAGAGAACATTCAATTGAGGACAGAGAGCAAAAAGAAAATTCATGGAGAATGAATTTTGAGATGCAGTTTTGCAATGACTGCTCTCAGTCAAGTCCATCCTGAAAAAAGTCTAGAGGAGCCTGACAAGCTTATAAAAAATGAAAATACAACATGGCCTACTTGAGGTGATTCAAAATAGGGAAAATATTTCTGTTGAGCAACCTCTACATGTTGATTTTAATTTCTAGGCTGAAGACTTAAAGTCTATAATCCTTAGAGATCAAAAAAATAAACCACACAGGATCACAGATCTTTCATAATGTCTACTTGCTATTTTTTGCTTTCTTGTTGTTATTGTTTTTAAAGAAAACCAAGCAGTATCATGCATTCTTTTCCAGAAAACCTGGACAACACTTAGAGCAATTTAGGAGTTGAGGAAGCACGGTAAAGGCGAATTTTTCTTTGCCATAGTTAAGCATCACAGGGAAAAAAAACCCAGGAGAAATAAATTCATAAGTTGGATGGTTAGGCACTAGAAGATCTCTGTTTGCAAAGAGGTTACTTGGGCATAAGTAGCTAGAAGTGGCTGTGAGAAGAATCTGGGAGATAGGGAGTGTGACATTGGCATACATGTCTCCCATTTCTAAGTCCCCAGAGAGTCCCCACCCTGGGTGAAAGTGGCAGCAGCTCTGCTAGGCTGCAGCTTGTTCTCCACAAAGCCATGCTTAGGGCTCGTCGTTATCTCATAGACTAGCTGTGCATCCTCGGTGTCTGGATCCACGGTCAGCAGTTCCTTCTTGGTGATCAGGTTGGTTGCCTAGAATAGAAACCCATTAAGTTTAATTCTTGAGGTGGGAATAAAGCAGGAACAAGACCCTCTCACTCAGATTTAATTCAGTTCAACAATGATTTACTGACTATATTTACTGCATAGAAAACTTTGTCAGGATTGGAGAGGCTATGAGGATGAAAACTATCCCAGCTTCTTCCCTTGAGGTATTCACACTTTATGGGGAAAGAAAGGCTCATGCACAAGGTCAATGTGGCAAGAGCTATAATGGAAGACATAAAAAGAGGGCTGTACACTTTTTAAGAGAGAGAGGCAGAGAGAGAGAGAGAGAGAGAGATTAATTTCATTTGGACTTGAAGGAGGATGAATTGGAGGCAGCGGGATTAGAGTTGGGCCTTGAAAGAAAGTTGGAACTTTGAAACAATAATTCAGTAAAGGGAAGGTGGCCACTTTCTAAGAGTCAATTATGATGCCTGAAATTGAGTAAGAGAAACAGACTGTACCCTGATATTGCCCAGATACACTGACTGAACTTTCATTCATTCATTTACTGAAGTATTTAGTGAGAGCCAACATTTGAGCAAACAAAGAGAGTGGTCAACAGCATTGAAGATTTTTTTAGGTCTAGTAAGGTAAAGACAGATAATTGGCCTGTGGATTTGGCAAAATAGAGGTCACTGGTGACTTTAATAACAGTTACTGCAAAGGAGTAGGAGTAGGGGGTAGAAACCCAATTGGAGAGGATTGAGAAGAGAATGGAATTGCTCTGAATAAGGTGGGGAAAAAAGATCAAATAGAGCATAGGAGAAATTGGCACTAACTTTAATTCATGTTTTTTTTTTTTTTTTTTAAACCCAACCAGTTCAATGAGAAGCTACAGTGCAACAGCTACACATACAATGAACTAATCAGCTCCATGGAGATGGAAAACAAGCCACATCCTAGAAGGAATACCACCCACCAATGCAAGAAACCAGTTCTCAACCGAAGAGCTATGTTTGGGTGGGGATATGGATTTAGTGCTTGACATGGTTACTAGGTGAAAATTATGGCATAGATCTTAAAATGACCAATTTGGAAATTAGGAGAAAGAGAAAGGAATGTCTAAAGTTCAATCCATCTGCACACACTTACCTACAAAAACGCCCCGCTTCTTTCTCATTTATGGTAGACACTCGATATTTTCCAACATCCACCCTCCCCTTCTTCTAGTGAACAGTTTTTTAGCTGAGCCTCTGCCTGCCCAGCTAGAGACACTATTTCCCAGCCTCCCATGCAACATTTGGGCCATATGAACAATTTATTGCCAATAAATATGAGTGCAAGGAATGTATTCAATTTCTGTATCACTTGCTTAATAAGGAGTTCCTTGCCCCTCTCTTTCTGTTTTCTCCTTTCCATATGCTGGTACAGCTGTCCCTCGGTATCTATGGGGATTGATTCTAGGCTTCTCTGAGGATTACAAAATCCATGGATGCTTAAATTCCTTATATAAAATGGCATAGTACTTGCGTATAACCTATACACTGTCTCTTGTATACTTTAAGTCAAGATTACTTATAATACCTAACATGGCATAAATGCTATATAAACAGTTGTTGTACTATATCTTTAAAAGTTGTATTATTTCTTTTGTTTTCCCTTCAAATATTTTTGAGCCACAGTTGTTAGAATCCACAGATGTGGCACCTGTGGATACTGAGGGCCAACTGTATATTGATGAATTTCTGAAGAAGTTTGACCAGGTTGTCAATAGCAACCACTTAGTGATGGCAGAACAATTAGGTGGAGGGAATCCACATCTCTAAGTGCTCAGGTAGAGCCCTGCACTGCCCACTTACTTCCACCCTGTATGTGAGAAAATAAATAAATAAACTTCTATCTAGTTTGACCTACTATATTTTGGGGTCTTTTTGTAAGAGCATCTTAAACTATACACAATCATAACTGATCCTACACAATCTAATAAACCAATCAACAATTCTAACCAAACTCATGGAGTTCACTAATTTCAGGAAAATCAGTTTATTTAGGGAGGGACAAACAGGTGAGCGTAACTGTAGTTCTATTTGTAAGTCATTGTCGTGAATAAGGATGTAGCCCAAGTTGGGTGGTGTGAACATGACGGACGGGCAGGCCTTACCTTGCCACCCATGTACTCCAGCCACTGGAGTCCCAGGTTGGTGACAATTCTAGGCGTGCCATCATCTACTGGGAGGATGTCTACCCAGAATGACTGAGGCGCTGCTGTCATAATCTGTAGGGGAGGGCAGAAAAGAAAACTCATCATTCACAAGCACCTGAAGTATGTTAAGCCCAGGGCCTACACAGCTGAAACCTGTGAAATCTGCTGACACTTCAGAGATGAGGGATGGGCAACTGAGCCCATTCCCATCCCTTATCGTCTTGGCACAAGACCTAAGGGAGAAAGCTGAATGATATAGTGAGAACACTGTAGGAAGAAAAGAAAAAAACCAAAAAAACAAAAAAACAAGTGGCATTCTTGCTGGCATTTCACCTTCTATGGAAGTTGGTTTTTACACACCTATGTCTTCTTTAGTTGAGTTCAATATTGTCTTGGGATGAAAAAATAAACAGTATTTTCCCTTTCAATAAACCTTGTTAAAATTTTCATGAGAGGCTGACAAAAATAATCATTAAATTGTTAATGTTGAAATATCTAGGTGGGATTATGCCAGATGTGAAAGAGGTTTTCATGGGAAGATAGTTTCTTTGTTTTTTTTTTTTTTTTCCTTTTCCCGTTGTTGTCTGTTTTAAGGGAGACCTCTCTATACGAGGGTGAGGGGCAGAAGAAATCAGGAATAAAAGCATTTGTGGGAATAGTGAAAAGGAAATTTTGTTTATAATCCCATTCTCACAGATACGCACATGCAGGCATGCAACACACACATCATAAATTGGATCCAGCACCTCACTGTTCCTGGGTGGATACAGCAAGCTGGGACACAGGGCAATGAGATGTTGGCTTTTCAATCTCCCACAAGCCACCTTCTAAATAATTCCCATTTTTGTTTTAAAATGACACCGACCCTCCAGAGACCTGCTGTAATGTTTTGTTTATAAGAACAGTAGCCCTCTTGCTGATATATCCTGAAATCTTTTCTCTCTTCTGAAAGTCAAACTAACTGGGGAACAGCTACAGTTTGGGAGAGAGAAAACAAGAGTGATGACTTGCCAGGTGGTGATGCTGTGCAGACACCGAAATAGCAGGAAAATCCCAAGAGCCATCCCACCGACATACCAGCTAACAGAGAATGACCTTCTCACAGACCGTTTGTCTCGAAAGGACACAGAGGATCTTTTTTCCAGGAAAATAATCCTTCATTGTCAAAGTAGAAAAGGAGCTGTGAAGGCCTGAGATCCCTTTGTTATCTTGGAGGTATAGTAAGGTGTACACATGCCGCTCACTAAAACTGCCTCCCCCAGGTCAGATACCTTTCATCAGAATTGCAGTTTAGGAACTGCAGGAGAGCTGGTTAACAAATGAAGGGATGAGAAAAATTGCAGCAAGGGAGTGGAAGGGGAATCAACGTTTCTTCTGATCATCTGGATGTTAGAAGACAGCAGTTCCTTTAGGAAGTAAAGCTTGTCAGTTGCACGACCTCAATAGAAAAGCGTTTTACTGGTTTCACAAGCTGGTTCTAAGATGATGATGATGATGATGATGATGATTACAGCTTCAGTTTATCTGATGTTCCCTGTGTACCAGGCACTGGGCTAAGTGCTTTATATACATCAGGAGAATATGTATTACTCCTACTTTACAGATAGGGAAAGTGAGGCTTAGAAAGTTTAAATGATTTACAAGTACATTCAGTTTGTACATGACAGGGCTGGAAATTAAATCAGTATCTTTTAGGATACATATGCAGAAGAATGAACCTGGACCCCTATCTCTCACCACATACAAAAATCAAATCAAAATCAACTAGAGAATTAAACCTAAGACCTCGAACGATGAAACTACTACAAGAAAGCATTTAGAAACTCTCTAGGATGTCAGTGTGAGCAAAGATTTCTTAAGTGTTATCCCACAAGCACAGACAACCAAAGTGAAAATGGACAAATGGGATCACATCAAGTTAAAAGGTTTCTGCACAGCGAAGGAAACAATTAACACAGTGAAGGGACCACCCAAGGAATGGGTGAAAATATCTGCCATCTACTCATCTACAAGGGATTAATAAGCAGAATATACTAGGAGCTTAAACAATTCTACAGGAAAAAATCTAATAATCTAATTTTAAAATGGGCAAAAGATTTGAATAGACATTTGTCAAAAGAAGATATACAAATGGAAAAGAGACATATGAAAAAGTGCTCAATATCACTGATCACCAGAGAAATGCAAATCAAAACTACAATGAGATGTCATCTCACCCCAGTTAACGTGGCTTTTATCTAAAAGACAGGCAATAAAAAATGCTAACGAGAATGTGGAGAAAAGGGAACCCTCATTCACTGTTGGTGGGAACGTAAATCAGTACAACCACGATGGAGAACAGTTTGGAGGTTCCTCAAAAAACTAAAAATAGAGCTACCATACAATCCAGCGATCCCATTGCTGGGTATATTCTCAAAAGAAAGGAAGTCAGTATATCAGAGAGATAGTCGCACTCCTATGTTTGTTGAAGCACTGTTCACAATAGCCAAGATTTGGAAGCAACCTAAGTGTCCATCAACAGATTAATGGATAAAGAAAATGTGATACGTATACACAATGGAGTACTATTCAGCCATAAAAAAGGAGGAGATTCAGTCATTTGCAACAACATGGATAGAACTGGAGGCCATTAAATTAAGTGAAAAAAGTCAGGCACAATGAAACATCACATGTTCTCACTTATAGATGGGATCTAAAAATCAAAACAACTGAACCCATTGAGCTAGAGAGGAGAAGAATAGTTACTAGAGGCTGGGAAGAGTAGTAAGAGGGCAGAGATGGTTAATGGGTAAGAAAAAAAAGTCAGAATGAATGAATAAGGCATAGTTTTTGCTAACATGACAGGTGACTAATGTCAAAAATAATTTAATTGTACATTTTAAAATAACTAAAAGAGAATAACTGGATTGTTTGTAACACAAAGGATAAATGTTTGAGGGGATGGATACACCATTTTCCATGATATGAGCGTTACACATTGCATGCCCGTATCAAAACAACTCATGTACCCCAAAAATATATATACACCTACTGTGTACCCACAAAAATTAAAAATAAAAATTATTTTTAAAAATCAATTTATTTTGGATGCAAAAACCACACTCTTAACCACTATTTCTCAAAGACTGAGAAACTCTGTTTAGGCTGAGGGGATCCAGCCCAAAAAGAGAAAAACAATCTAGAGATACACAACATTATTCAAAAACCAGATGAAAGAAAAATTAAAGGGTAAAGGATGGGCAAAAAGAAAAAAGAAATAACAGTAATACTAACAACAAGAACTATCACCATTTATTGAGCACTATTTGTCAATGGTGTTAAGTATTTTATGTGGATCACCTCCTTGGATCCTTAAACCAACTATTTGAAGCAGATAATTACTGTCCATTTTACAGATGAAAAACTGAGGCTTAGAAATGTAATTTGCCCAAGGCCAACCTACTAGCTAGTGACAGAACAAGAACTCAAACAGTGGTATGCTTGATGTAAAAATCCATGTTCTGCTTCTGCCATGCAGTGCTAGGCTACCTCCTCCAGTGTCCTCACCCCTCACCTCTTTTCCCCCTTCCTCAATGATAAAGAAGGGGTTTGTCCCATCAGAAACAGTGAAGGTGAACCAGTCCTTGAGGGAGTTACTGCTGTCATGGCTGTAGCTGACCCGGTTCTGGTAGATGTCTTCCATGGTGAAGGTGGAGGTGAGGTGGAAATGCTGCCCGTTGCTGGTTCGCTCAATGGTGCCGTGGCGTGGAGGCTGCACAATGGTGAAAGTGACAGACTCGGCCTGTCCGGAAGGCAAAATACCAGAGGGGAGGGAAGCTCATAACAGAAATCAAAAGAGTGAGTGATGCCCAATTGCTGGTCAAGGGTAGCAGAACCCAAAGACATTGATAAAGTAAGGACTGTATTTTCTTTAGAGATGCCAAAAATAGGGCTAAAGAGAATGACCACACTGTTTGCTAGAATTGCACTTACATTCTGGTACCTTCAGGTGTAAGACTAAAACATTTAAATTTCTTCTCTTCAGGTCATAGGGGAAAGCCTGAATTGTAAACCTCTATGAAGATGATAGGAAATAGACCTTTTTAATCTGTTCATTTCTTTCCCATACATCTACCCATAAGTCTTATATACAGAATCTCATATGCATCACAACAGAAGCTAGCTTCTCATTTTTAATTACTGCTTCTCTGGTGACCCACAGAAAGAAAAAGAGGCATAAAATCCTTCCCAAGGCTTTTCAAGGGTTTCCTACCAACTTAGAACAAAATGCCAAGGCCTAACCTGGGCCAGCATGGCCCTCTATGACCTAGTCCCAGGGTTCCTCTCTGACCTCATTCTTTTCTCCTGCCTATTCAATGTGTTCCAGTCTCTTGGCCTCTTGCCACCTTTGCTACAGTTATTCCCAGAGTCTAAGTGCACTAGATCACAGTGCCTTTGCATTTCTGGTTCCGCTGTCTGGAGGGTGAATTCTCCCAGATAACTGCATAGCTTGCCCTTTTGCTTAACAATGTCTTTGCTAAAGTATGACCTCCTCAGAGAGGCCTTCTTTGGATACTCTGAAGTAGCACATCTATCAATCTCTATCTCCCTCATCTGCCTTTGTTTTTCTTCATAGCACTCACTGTATCTGATCATAATATGCTCCTTCTTTCTTTACTGTCTTTTCCCCAACCAAAGGTAGTAAGCTCTCTAAGCCTGCAACTTTATCTGTCTTGTTACAGCCCTGTCTTTAGCATCTACAGCAGAGCCTAGAACATCATACATAATTAATATTTGATGAAAGAATCAATCAATGAGTGCTGGCACAGAGAACTAATTAGTAAGTGTGGCAGTATGAGTTTATGCGAGCTAAGTCATGTCAGAATGTGAGATGCTTTAATCTGGAAGCATGAGAATAAGAGCTTAGTCTCCACATGCGCTGTTTTACTGTACAAAGCCTAATTTTTGAGGAGGCTCAAATTGTAATAATTAGTTGCCATCAGAGAAGTCTGGATGAAGGAGGTGAAATGGAGAAAAGGGCATATAGGTATAGAAAATCCCTGTTCACGCTAATGGGTAAAATGTCATCTACCTGATTTTCTGTAGATCAGTACAAAATCAGCATTATAGCAAGAGCTATAACATGTTAAAAGGATTGTTACATGTACTCAAGGGAGAGGATGAATGTATTTAGGTTTTTAGAAAGGGTTTAAAGCAATTTTATCTCAAATGCATTTGATTTTCTTTTCTAGAAGGCCAGGGTATCTTCTGTTTCTTAATCCTTCAAGGATGTTTGCACTCACCTTACAGTTCCTCCCTACCATCAGGATGCACAGCTGCAAAGCGATAGCTGCCACCAGGTCAGCCTCTCATTTAGCCAGAGAACCCAGGGGAGGAAGCGCTCTTACCTCTGTGTCAGCATCCACCGCCTTAAGCTCAAACTCTGTGATGGTCTTCCTCACGCCCTCCTGCACCCGCATCCCTGAGTTCTGTACGATGGGCAGCAAATCATCGACAGGGTGAAGAGTGATACGGAAAGTCTGAGTTACCTAGAATGGCAGGAAAGTGCAGGTGGGACACCTGTCCCTAGCACTCACCCAACAAGTCCAAGGTAGGTGCTCTCTACTTTCCCTTTCACACATTTCTGGCACAAGTCAATAATTAGGAGCCCCAAAGTGAGTCCTCTTGGGCAAGAACCAAGCTGGCTACAGAGGCTGCCCCTACTCCTTGACTGAGAGCAGAGGAAAATGAAGATCTCTTTTCACCAGTCACTCTGCCTACTCCATTCAAAGAAGATGGTGAGGAATCAGTACTTTTCAAGGATGGAGTCCAGTGCTCACCTACCTCATTGACTCCATCAGACAGTGTAAAGCTGAAGGCATCTGAATGTTTCTCAGCCTCACTAGAATGGACATACTGAACATTTCGTGAAGTCAGGTCAGCTTGAGTAAAGGAACTAATCTGGATACCTAGAAAAAGGGGAAGAGAGAAACAGAGAGGATATTAAAATGCTAGCCATACATCTAAGGCTAGGGAAGTGTCATACTCTCACCAGAGAGAGAGAGACGGTCCTTTGTATTTTTCTTATAGCATTTATGTCCTGCTCTTGAGGACCTTGTGTTAAGAGTTTTTTGTGGATACAAGAGCATATATTCTGTGGGAGAGCATGTTAACTTAATTATAGTGGCTTCTATGTGCCAAGCCAACAGCAGGTGTTCAATCAATATTACTCTTCTTTCTCTTGGGATTTATATATGTAGGTAAAATCTGTGAAAGGTAGAGCCATTGTCTTATTCTCCAAGCCCCTCTCTCTTCAGTTTTATATTCCCCCAAGCCTCACAGTCCTTTCTGAAGACCTACCCTCATTTTAAATATTGCATAATGGTTTAGCTTTTAAACTAACGTTACAGGGCGTGGCTACACATGGCTTTGTTTCTGTGATTGGTAAGCCATCCCTGGCTGCCATAATTTTTTGGCTATTCTTCAAGGTTCCTTTCAACTCTCAGGTCTACGATTCTAGCTTCTCCCATCCCACTTTAGCCAGTCAGGCAGTAACAAAACTTACCGCATGACTTTGGGGCATGAGCAATTATTCCATACCAAATCAAAAATGACCTGGAAAAACAATACCCTTTAATAACATAATAGAGAAAAAAATCATGTTAAATTTTTTTTCCAGAGTCATTTTTAAAACAAAAAGTTTGAAAGAAATTTTAAACAATGGTAAACTATCCCATTAATGTGCAATGTCTCTGTTTTAAATGCCTCACAACATTTAGCAAAACAACTTGGAATTGTTGCTTCTATCTTAGGGCTGCTAGCGCTCATACCCAGGTGCCAATCAAGACTGAAATGAAAATCACATCTTTTCATCCTCTAGCACAAATTATCTCCTTCTGATTCTGGGTTTTGAGGTATTAATCCATGTAATCTAGTCCTTTAGTTTGGCCCTGAAATTGATTTGCTGTATTCTGGGTTTTATGATTTGTCATTGTTAACCTACAAAGAAAACAAAGATTCTACATTGACTCATATATTTAAGGGTGACATCAGTATCACTGCTGTATCTTCAAGAAGTAAAAAAAAAAAAAAAATCAACCCACATGGTTTACATTTGCATCTCTCCTTATCATCTGAAATTTGTCACACAGATACAATAGCCTCCCGAATATGGGGGCATTAATTTTTTGATGAGGCATTTTATATTTCTGTGCTTGCTACATCAGTTCTTGACAGGCAAGAAATGTAGCACCCTGCCTTATAGCTTTGTCTTTTGGCTCTGGACAGAAATCCATACCATTCTTTAAAAATTTAATAACTTCAGACTGGCTATACTGAGAAATTTAAATCTCTTCCCCCTGCTGTGAATCCATTCTCACAGCTCACAGGAAAATCTCATTTGGATTCTCACCATCAACTGGTCACCTAATTCACTGTTCCCTTTATGGAAGTCTAAGACTGATTAAGAAAGGTGATAGATTTTGCCTTCCTCTTGAGATTGATTTTTTAAAATATTTTTTATTGAAGTAAAATTGACACATAATAAATTACACATATATAGAGTGTGCAATTTCTTTTTCTTTTCTTTCTTTCTTTTTTTTTTTTGAGATAGGGTCTTGCTTTGTTGCCCAGGCTGGAGTGCAGTGACACAATCTCAGCTCACTGCAACCTCCGCCTCCCAGGTTCAAGTGATTCTCCTGCCTCAGCCTCCTGAGTAGCTGGAATTACAGGCACACTACCACCATACCTGCCTAATTTTTGTATTTTTAGTAGAAACTGAGTTTCACCACGTTGGCCAGGCTGGTCTCTAACTCCTGACCTCAGGTGATCCACCCACCTCGGCCTCCCAAAGTGCTGGGATTACAGGCGTGAGCCTCTGCCCCCGGCGTAAAGTGTGCAATTTCATAAGCTTTGGCACATGCAGAAACCATCACCTCATTCAAAATAGTGAACCAATTCTTCAACCCCGAGTTTCCAACTTACGCTTCATAATCCTTCCATCCTTCCCTTTCCCATCGCCTACTCCATCGCAAAGCAACCAATGAATTGCTTTCTGATGCTACAGATTAGTTGGCATTTTCTCTACTTTTCAATAAATAGAATTATATAGTATATACTATTTCATGTCTAGTTTCTTTCATTTAGCATGCTACACATATAAAGCTGCTGTGATGATTAGTGTGCACATCTTTGTATGGACATAAGCTTTCATTCTTCTTGGTAAACCTCTAGGAGTGAAATGCCTGGAATATATGTTAGGTGTATGCGTAATTTTTTGGGAAACTGCTAAACTGCTTTTCCAAGGTGGTACTACCATTTTATATTCTCACTACATTGCACGAGAGTGATAGGCTTGACCTTAGTGGGACTTTCCTAATTCAATCTAGCAAACATTGAGCACCTATTATGGGTGGAACACAGTTTAAAGGCTGCTTATGTATGTTGAATTTTATCTTTTAACAACTCTGGGAGGTTGAGGTTAGCACGTTACCCCCATTTTGTATATCATGACACTGTAATTTATATAATTAAAATGTTATGTGACATACCCTATGTCACATAGCTAATAAAGGGGCAGTGCTGAAATTGGAACTCGAGGCAGTCTAATTACAAAGTTTACGCCTTCTAGGAGCACTTTTTGTAAAACTCATCTAGACAAGAAACCTCTTGAATTTCACTCTTCTTCTTTAACGCTTTTTCAATATGAAAGTAATATATGTCTATTAAAGAAAATGTGAAAAATCTAGGAATGTAGGAAAGAAATATCATTCATAGACTTACCACTCAAAAAAAAACCACAATATTTTTGAGTAGTTCCTTCTAAAATGGCTTATTGGCTGTACCCTCTTTCTTGTGTGAAATATTGATTTTGATGGGTTTTAATATTATTGTTTAAATGACACTCATAAATATGTGCCAGGGGTAACAAGTTGCATCTAGAACCTGAGTTTTAAGAGGACAAGAATTTTTCATGTTTCTTCACTGATGTGCACCTAGAATAACCCCTGGAACACAGTAAGTGCTCAAACCATATTTGGTGAATTAGTTTAGATTATCCACTATAATCTATACCTAAGAGGTTCTTTTGAGCACATACAGTCATGCGCCACATAATGACATTTCAGTTTCGGTCAACAACGGACTGCATATGATGGTGATCCCATAAAATTACAATACTGTACATTTTCCATGTGTAGATATGTGCCGATACACAAATACTTACCATCATGTTACAATTGCCTACGGTATTCAGTATAGTAACACGTTGCACAGGTTTGTTGCTTAGGAGCAACAGGCTATGCATGTAGCCAGGTGTGTAGCAGGTTATGCCATCTAGGTTTATGTAAGCATACTCTGTGATGTTCACAAAACAATGAAATCGCCTGACAATGCATTTCTCAGAATGTATTCCCCATTGTTAAGCAATGCATGACTATGTTTTCAATCCTCATCCACTTTTTATTTTTAAAATTTTAGCTTTTGCTAATTGGGTTTTGGAAGACTTCATCTGCTCATTTGCCAGCAAGGTGGTGTTTCTAATCACATATTGTCCCTACCGCTGTCACAGCAGGCAGTTGCAATTTGAAATATCTTGAAGGGTTTTAATCCCATTGAAGGTGTTTTCAATCACTAACCTGCTGGCTAAACTATGTATCTGGCAGTATTATGGAGACCCACATTAACCCTGTCAGTCTTTCCAATTCCCCTGGAGGGCCAGCATGCCAAAGAAAGCAGAGTCCAGGTCAGGGAAATGGTGTGGAAATAAAGCATCTCTGAAGAAATTGCCTTCTTAACAGCTTGTTAGATGATGCCTCAGACCTCCCGCTTGCAGCACAGCTGTGGGCAGTTCCATGCATGTTACCCATATCCATGTCCTATCTGAAGCTCATCCTGTGGGAGATGCTCAGCCTTCTTGCTTCAGGATTTTTGCAAAGCCTCTTGTGATGGGTTGAATTGCACCATTTCCCTACCCCAAATTCACATGTTGAAATCCCAAGCCCCAGTATTTTAGAATGTGGCTTATCTGGAAATAGTGTCAACGTAGACGTAATTAGATCACATGAGGTCATTGGGGTGGACCCTAATGGAATATGACTGGTGTCATAAAAAAGATAAATTTGGATACAGACATATCTAAACAGGGAGAACAGCACATAAACGAAAAGATGGCCATCTCCAAGCCAAGGAGAGAGGCCTGTGGCAGGTCCTTCCTTCACAGCTCTCAGAAGAAGCCAGTCCTACCAATACCTTGATCTCAAACTTGCAGCCACCAGAACTGTGAGACAATAGATTTCTGTTGTTTAAACTGCATATTCTGTGAAACTTTTTAATGGTAGCCCTAGCAAGCTAATATGCCTCTGCTCTCAGGGAGAACCCAACCAAGACAATGGGTGCATCCTATTTTGGATGGTCTCACAATACTGAAAGAGGTTGGAATAAAGAGGAAATGAAATAACACCATTGCTAAAGCATCACCTCTGAGAACTGTTTCCCAACTAACCCCCACCCCTCTCTTAGGTGGAACCTGCCATGCGTGCTTTGGGCTCCCCCTGTCCTCTGCCATGTGGCTACCAAACATGTGTGTGAATTATGTGTGTACCAAATTATGTGTGCCTGGCTACCGAAACACACATGCACATATTTTTCTACATGTCCCCCACTTCCAAAACTAAGTAGTCTCTTGTAGCAGTAAGTGTTTACTGAAGGGAGAAAGGCAGGCAAGGAGAAAAGGAGGGAAGGAAGCAACTCTAATATGACAAGTACCATATGTATGTAATTACAAACCAGCCTATAAATAGAATTTCATTGGGGTCCTTTTAAAAGACACTTATATTCTAAGCCCCATCTCTAGGAGTCTCTATTTATTGGTCTAGGTGGGGCCCAGGCATCATTATTTTTAAACACATGCCACTCACTCAGACGATTCTAATGTGTAACATTCTAATCACTCATGTGATTCTAATGTCCAAATAGAGCTGAGAACGCTTGATGTAATAGAAGAGTAGAAAGAACAATCAGAAAACCTGCTTTGGTTTCTTTTTTTTTTTTTTAATGCTTTCTTTCTGTTCTATATGAGTCACATAGGCTAGTGTAACACACTGCCTTATTTCACTGTATTTTTTTGTCATCTCTTTAACTGGAAGAGTCATAGCCCCCTCAGAGGTAGCAGATAAAATGGTGGATGACACTAACATCAAGTATTTGATCTTATTTGATCTGTGCAGTGGTGGGGGCGGCGGTGGTTATGTCTGAAGTTATATGAATTCTGCAGGTTTAAAAAATTATTTTAGATTCAGGGGTACATGTACAGGTTTGTGACAGGGTATATTGTGTGATGCTGAAGTTTGGGCTTCTGTTGATCCTGTCACCCACATAGTGAACACAATATCCAATAGTAAGTTTTTCAGCCTTTCCCCCCACCCCTTCCCTCCCCAGTGTCTAAGGTTCCCATCTTTATGTCCACGTATACCCAATGTTAAGCTCTTGCTTATACGTGAGAATATGTGATACTTGGTTTTCTGTTTTGAATTCTGCAATATTTTTAATAAGAGAAATTGTGTGCATTTACTGACAAGAGAACTATTTATATCTGGTGAATAAAAATAATGCTTCATATGACTGTTACTAAACTGGTAAGTGCTAAGGGTTGGCCCTTAAACTGCAGTCATGACTAGGTAGCCTAAAGGGGGCTTCATACTGCGATTTCTCCATACACTAGGACACGATACAGACTAGCCTCCACAAAGATAGAAAGCTAGTGAGGAATGAGGATTATGAGTGGGCTGAGGGTGCATGCACAACTGAAGAGGTTTAACTATCCCGTAGCTCACACATCCCAGGAGGCAGCCTGGACTCCAGGGTAGTCTGATTTATGGAGGTGGCTGAGTCAAAGCCCAGGACATTACCTGGAAGTTCTCGCTTTGACCTCTCTCTCTCTAACTGTGCATTCCCTAAGGACAATATTATCTGCCTAAGCCACACAGGCTCTCATGATGCTGTCCCTCCATTTTGAAATCATGTTGAGATGATATTTCTGGACAAAATGTCCACTTCCCTGAGAACTTTCAGAAGTGGCCTTAAAAGGTCAACTGGGGTAAGGAAGGGAAGAGATGCTTGTTTGAAAGGTGGTTTACCTTTTTTAGAGCTTTAATTTAGCTCCTTCAAGAAACGAGAACTTGGCAGCGAGTACAAAGTAGAAAGTGGAAAACTTGTGGGCGACACCTTGATAAGTTAACTCTTAGCAAGAAAGTGTTCCCTGCAGAGTTTTGTAACAGCCAAAGGATTTAAGGATTTAAGACGTCTAGACTCGTCCTCGAGGGTACTCACTTTCGTGGGTACGTCATGATTAGTAAATAGCTGATGAAAGGATTTTCAATTTGATGAGGGTAAAGCTCTTCATCTGCCTGATTTTAAGATTTAAGAGCAAGATAGGATCCTGAGAATGGTTAAAACAACAATAACAACACAGGGGTTGGTTCCACATTCCCAGAAGGGTGGGGAAATACTCTTTGTAACCTGTGATTCACAGAGGCTGCATGAAGCTAAGCACTGTACATAACGCTTTTCTTCAAGCAGCATCTCTCACAGAATCAAGAAGCTTTGGGGGCTGACCAGCGAGGAGATCTACCTCTGGTACCTGCTGCCGCTGCCCTCCTGTGGTGCAGAAGTCCTTCTCTGTTTGCCTTTGCTAAGCACCAACGTCATCTGAAAAGTTTATTTCAGGCTCTGGTTCAGCTGCCAGTGGACTCCACAGGGGGAGGAGAGCAACTGTGGCTTTCCCCTGGTTGCCCACCAGCAAAGGGCCTTTTAATGGGTCTCTAAATGCCTTTAGAAAATCTGACAGATCAGAGAGGACCTTTTCTTCATCTGGCCAAGCAGTCATTATGTCACTTCAGGCTTTGAGGAAGGTGTGTTGTAACTGGTGAGGGGAATCCAACAGGAGGTAGCCCTCCTTGAAATATTGCAGAAGCAGCAACTACCTAACTCCTGAATGAAGCACGTGGGGTGAGACTGAAATGAGTAAGGTGTTGAGAGTTGTGTTGTGTTGAGAGTTGTGTTGTGTTGAGAGCTGTCTCTTGGAGCTCTGCTGATTTCAATATGCTCTATCAGGAATAAAGCTAAAAGTAAGAACGAGGATTCAGACTTAGGATTAGACGCCACAGCCTACTAGTTCTCACTAATCCACTACTGGCCTTTTAGACAGAACAATTATTTGGTTCAGGGCTTATCCCATTCATTGCAGGACATTTATTAATAGCATCCCTATCTCTACCCTCTAAATGCTTGTTTAGCCACCATTAGCCTTCATCCCCATCTGAATCAGTGTGACAACTTGTACCCTAGGGGTGACAACCAAATGCCCTATCCCTTGAAAACCAGTGTTGTCCTGGAAATAACTATATCCCAATATTACCTCCCCCTGCTTAAAAAAGATATGACTCCTGACTATTAGTTAAGTAATTAGATACCCAGTTAAAGTCTACATTCTCCAGCCACCTCACAGCTTTGCACACATATGCTCTTGCCACTGGAAGGTGACATATGTTATCTGAGGACTGGCACAGTGGCTCATGCCTGTAAACACAGCACTTTCAGATGCCGAAGCAGGCAGCTCACTTGAGGTCAGGAGTTCAACACCAACCTGGCCAACATGGCGAAACCCCGTCTCTACTGAAAATACAAAATTTAGCCAGGTGTGGTGGTGTATGCCTGTAATCCCAGGCACCTGGGAGGCTGAGGCACAAGAATCACTTGAACCTAGGAGGCAGAGCTTGCAATGAGCCAAGATTGCACCACTGCATTCCAGCCTGGGTGACAGAGTGAGATTCCGTCTCAAAAAAAAAAAAAAAAAAAAGTGACGTGTGTTCTTCCAGTAATACTACTAAAAACAAAATGGATGTGGGGCTCCCCTGGCCTTTTCTTCCTTTCTGCTGGCTGGGGGATGACCACAGCCGCAGCATTCACCTTGGCCCAGAGGTGGAAGCCTCACATTGAGGATCACTGAGTCACCTTACACCCCTGGGCCACCTGCCTTTGGATTACTCTGAGAGAAAACGAATGTCTTGTTGAAATCATTGTATTTTGGGGTCTCCTTGGTCCAGCAACTTAGCTTCTATCTTAGTTAATATAACTCCTTACTCTCATATCCCAAGAAAAACAGGGATATTTTGGGTCTATTGACAGAGGGAAACCCTGATGTGAGGGTGTGGCCTGCTCAATCTCAAAAAAACAGCGCATACAGGAACTGGACTCTCTTCGGTGACAGAAGGCTTAGGTCTGTCTTCTGCACAGTTTGCATAGGCAGATAGCTCCCTACATCTCCTATGGGGAAGAAGAGATTTCCCCACCTTTTCTCTCTACAGAGGACAGTCAATTATAATCAGCTGACCAAGCAAGACAGCATCAAAATAAGTCTATTTCCCAGTTAACCATCAGGAGGGTGTCTGCAGCACCAATGATTAATAATAATTCCAGGAGGCGTCTGGTCCCCAAATAAATATCTTGCCCTGTACTACAGACACTGGCCTAGAAGTTGCTCTGCTCTTCTTGGAAATAACAGAACCCCCACCCCCACCTCCGCCCCCCTCAACTCCAACTTCTGGTAAACCCATCCTCACCCATGGAGACAAGTGGGGTGAGGTGCTGCTGCTTTTCGCTAAGCTGTAGCCACCTGCCTTCAGGGAGGCCAGTAAGTATTCAACATGTACTTCCTCCAAAGGGAGACTTTTGACATGTAAAAACAACCACCCCCATGAACATTTTCTCATGCTAGGGAGGTAAGGAAGGAGACGTCCTGGCAAAATGAAACAGAAGGGACTCAGTATGGGGTTGGTGATGAGGAGGGCAGGGAAGTCATGCTCTACCAGCCACGGGGAGGGGCGCCTCAGAGTAATGAGAAGAGGGCTGGAACCTTGTATCTGCTCTCTTCAGAGTTACTGGAAACAGGCAGATTGAGAAAAACTGGTAGGAACTGGGAAAGGTGTGAATTAGGAAGTCAAGCCCATCGGAAAAAGGCACCTGAAGGAACCATCCCAGGTAGAGAGCATCCCTCCACTTCTGGAGGGCGCTGCTCCAGGAGGAGGAAGCATGATCACCTACTGGCCTCTCCTGAACCAGAGCTGGCTTGGTTTCAGTCACCAGATTTTAAGCCCAGGAAAGGCTGAGGGCTGTGAAATCAGAAAAAGCAAATTTGGAGCCCCTGCCTCCCCAACAGGACTCTTAACACAGCTGGGGTCAGGGAAGAGCTGGGACTGCTACTGACCAGCAGGGAGGCAATGGTAGTGCCTTGCGGAAGCTCAGACCTTTGAAGGCTCTGCACCGTGGGGATGCGCCGCCTAACACAACAGCCAAGTCTGCCCTTTCATCTTTGGAGAGATACAATCAGCAGCCTTCCAGAATTCTGGCGGAGACAATTAGCTCGTGAATTCTTTATCTAATATCTCAGTAGCCAAGGTCTTGGGGGTGCTGCTCTGCATACTTCCCCCAGGAACTTACAGACAAAAAGGCAGGTGACCTGCTCTAATTCCCACTAGGGATTTTAGCCAATTTGTCCATCTCTCTGTACGCCCTCCTGCCACACGTACAACACGCCCTCCTCCACCATCGCTCTGGACCCAGATGCGGTCTGCCTCCCTCACCTCCTCCCTTTGATCACCCTCCATCTTTTAAAGCTCATCTCTCCCAACTCTCCCCTTCATTCACTCTGCTGCAGCCACCCTGGTCTCCTTGCTACGTCTTGAACGTGATTTGCCTGATGGAACCCGCCTCAGGATGTTGACATTTGCTGATCCCTCTGTCTGGAATGTCCTTTTTTTTTTTTTAATGTATCAGCATGGCCAGCTCCCTGGCTTTCTTCAGATGCCTGCTCAACTGTCATCTTATTATTAAAGAGGCCTTCCCTCACCCGCTTGCTCTCTGTGTTCTCCCGGGAATACCCTTACTTCTCCTGGACACTCATCACCATCTGACACAGCATATATGTGCTTGCTTCCTTGCTGTTGAAATCCTTGCATTAGAAAGTGAGTACAATCAGGGCAGGAACTTCTCCTGTTTTTCCATTTCCCTGGTTGAATTAATGAAGACTCTATAACCTAAAATATGAAAAGAATCCATGAAGCTCTAAATCTCCAACATGCTGTCACTGCCTCTATGTTCCAAGAAATAAAGATCATTCTACCTTTAGATTGTCTTTTTTTTTTTTGAGATAGGGTCTGGCTCTGTCACCAAGCTGCAGTGCTCTGGTGCAATCACAGATCACTGCAGCCTCAAATCCCAGGCTCAAGCAGTCCTCCTGTCTCAGCCTCCCAAGTAGCTATGACTACAAATGTGCATCACCACATCTGGCCTTTGAAAAGAAAAGAAAAGAAAAGAAAAGAAAAGAAAAGAAAAGAAAAGAAAAGAGGCCGGGCGCGGTGGCTTAAGCCTGTAATCCCAGCACTTTGGGAGGCCAAGACAGGCGGATCATGAGGTCAGGAGATCGAGACCATCCTGGCTAACAAGGTGAAACCCCATCTCTACTAAAAATACAAAAAATTAGCTGGGTGTGGTGGCAGGCACCTGTAGTCCCAGCTGCTTGGGAGGCTGAGGCAGTAGAATGGCGTGAACCCGGGAGGCGTGAACCCGGGAGGTAGAGCTTGCAGTGAGCTGAGATTGCGCCACTGCACTCCAGCCTAGGCGACAGAGTGAGACTCTGTCTCAAAAAAAAAAAAAAAAAAAGAAAGAAAAGAAAAAAAAGAAAAGAAAAGAAACGGGGTCTCACTATGTTGCCCAGGCTGGTCTCAAACTCCTGGACTTAAGTGAGATCCTCCCACCTCAGCCTCCCAAAGTGCTAGGATTACAGGTGTGAGCCGCTGCACCTGGCTCTAGATTATTTATTCAGAAAATATCTCTTGTCACTCACATCCATTCAGCTCCCAACTTGTACAGGTTCTCCCCTGAAATTCCTTCCTTTCTTCCTTCCTTCATTCAACCAACAAATGTCTATTGAATACTTACTAGGTACAGGAATTCTCTCTCACATTATTCTCATGTTACTATTCTCATGGCTGCTGCTCTAGGTGAAACCCCACTACCTTCTACCTGGCCAAATGTGAAAGTTTTCTAACCCCTGCCACTGCCTCCTTTTTCTTTCCTTCAGTTCTTCCTGTTAGACACTACCTGATGAATTTCACTTTTCTTCCTTGCTCAAAATTCCACAGTAACTCACTATTGCTTATTAAATTAAATAGAGGTTACTTATTCCAGCTTCGAAGATCCTCCATAAACTCTCAATCTATGCATGAGCCCCATTTCCTACTATTTTTAGAATATGTGCTTCAGTTAAATTGGCCTCCTTGTTGTTTGAATGTGCCTCTCATGCTATTCCCATCTCTGGAAAGAATACAAATTCTGTATGCCCAAACTCTGCCTTCCAACGGCACTCTTCAATGCGACCTCTGTGCACTTTCTCACCCAATGTAGCCTCTCCCATTTTTAAACTCCTACAACACCATGTTTATACCTTTCTTAAAACACCTGCCATATTTTCCCCTGAGTTATGGTTATGCGCAAAGGTTCCTTTTCTTACCCAGTAGAGAACTCTGGAGGGCAAGGATTGTATCTCATTCATCTTCACTTCCTGAACAGCAGCTAAACCAGAATCTTGCTCAGTACACTTGCTCACTCACTATTCACTGGATTGAATTTTTAAGCCCTGCAGAATGCCTTGCACAAGTGCTCAAGGGAGTATAGATGAAAAGCAGGATGCAGTGTTTGCCCTAAAGGAATTTATCATCTAGTTATGGAGACAAGATTGCATACAGAAAATTTTACATGTACTTTTTAATTTACCTTCAGGGAGTAATCATTAAGCACCTGCTGTGTGCTAAGTATAATACAAGGCAGTGCATAATGGTCAAAATCAGTGAGGCAGAAAATAAATATGAATTAAGGCAGATTCTAGGTATACATGACACATGATGTGGCTGCCCTCAATACTTACTAAGGCCTAAGTTTTTTTTTGTTTGTTTTTGTTTTTAATTTTAATTTTTATTATTATTATACTTTAAGTTGTAGGGTACATGTGCATAACGTGCAGGTTTGTTACATATGTATACTTGTGCCATGTTGGTGTGCTGCACCCATCAACTCGTCATTTACATCAGGTATAACTCCCAGTGCAATCCCTCCCCCCTCCCCCTCCCCATGATAGGCCCCGGTGTGTGATGTTCCCCTTCCTGAGTCCAAGTGATCTCATTGTTCAGTTCCCACCTATGAGTGAGAACATGCGGTGTTTGGTTTTCTGTTCTTGTGATAGTTTGCTAAGAATGATGGTTTCCAGCTGCATCCATGTCCCTACAAAGGACACAAACTCATCCTTTTTTATGGCTGCATAGTATTCCATGGTGTATATGTGCCACATTTTCTTAATCCAATCTGTCACTGATGGACATTTGGGTTGATTCCAAGTCTTTGCTATTGTGAATAGTGCTGCAATAAACATACGTGTGCATGTGTCTTTATAGCAGCATAATTTATAATCCTTTGGGTATATACCCAGTAATGGGATGGCTGGGTCATATGGTACATCTAGTTCTAGATCCTTGAGGAATCGTAAGGCCTAAGTTTTGATTCAATAAATCAAGAGATGATAGACTTACCTGGTGATGTTGCATGTTCCAGGTGGCCCAGCTGGGGCTGTCTGGTGATTCTGTAGATCAATTCTGTAGGGCCACTGTCCTGGTCAGTGGCCGACAGCTGCAGGGTGGTGATTTTCTTCACTGAGTTTTCATCCAAGACCAGTCCTTTATTGGTGATGATGACTGGTGGGGATTTGTCTTCTGAAAATATCAGAAAGAGTGCTTTGAAATGGCATCTTCTCAGCCTCCTTTCTTTAATTCTAGGCCTGGTGCCAAGAAGTAAGATCAGAGTCATCTCTAGACCTGTGTGTTAGACAGCACACCAAGGAGCCAGGGGTTTGTGCAATAAAGGGGGTATGATTTTCAGTTTCCACACCAGCTAGGTAAAGGGAAGGACTCGAGCCTTGAGGTGAACAAAGTGTAAACTATGTAACCTCAGAACTGCTAAAATAGTTTTATATTAGAAAATCAAATGTCCCTTTACCTAGAACGCTGATGGAAAATGACTGGTCAATCAATCTGTTGCCTTCTCCATCAACCACATCAAATTTAAAAGCAAAGCTTCCGCCAGGTTCTCCTGTTCCATGACTATATTCTACATGGCCTATAAAAAGGAAAAAAAAAAAAAAAATCAAGGTTTGCTATTAGTGCTTTCTGCCCTTATTTCTGAAGCAAGAGGTAGGAATTCAATTGGTGTTCACACCAATGAATCAATTCACACCTTCCTCGCTTTGATACTGCTTTTGACATTTTAATCTAAAGTTTTCATTTCCTCCTTTTCCTCTCCCACCATCTACTTTCTCATAACCAAAGACCTTCTCACAGCAAAATCACCCCAAGTGACATTTCTCATGGTTAAGGCCGAGCCTTTTTGAAAGATCAGCTCAGCCTCTAAGGATATCTCATGAAAACTAGATCCACAAAACTGCCCATGTGTAAATGTGCACTGACCACACCCACATCACCTGGAGCGACCCTATTATATATCCGAATCACAAGGGCAAGAAGACACAGAGCTGCACCTCATGTTCTCCCAGAACTCTTCACTTTTCGTTGCCGAGTTCATGGAGCAACATGGACTATAGCCAACCAACTAATAAATAAACTCCATATAGAACTCAAAAGGATCTAAAGGGAGAAGTACAACAAAAATGTATTACATTTTTGTTAACCTACTGCATCACTTAAAAGCATCTATCAGTTTGGTTATGTAAATATAACCAAATCTCTGAGAAAAGGGGACTGGTCTTATCTTTTAAAAGTAGACACCGACACATGAAATAATTAAGGAATTACTTTCCTTTTGCCTCTTCCACTCCCCTTCACTAAAGTGCAGCCAGGTCCAATGAGAATTCAGCTGCTGTCAATTTTAGGTGTTAGTGTGTGGGCAGGACCCTTGTTTCTTATCAGCAGGGGTATATTTCCACTTCTAAACAGAATTGCACATAATCACAAGCCTTTGGATTACTTTTTTCCCCAATATATAACTTTTTTTTCCCTTTTGTATCCCTGAAAGCACTGTACAGTAACTACGTAGCATTTAACATTTATGCCTTTACATTACATCAGCATTTCCTGCAGGAGGGATGAGCCATGTAATTTCCCCCAGGCAGCTCCGATTTATGCCCTTCCATTTTCCTTAGTCCATTAACTTGTGCTCTTTGGGGAGCTGAAAAGAGATATAAATTGCTCACCTAAGGAAGGCATAATTTTCACCTTAATCCATCCCAACTCACTTCTTTTTTCCTTCTCTCTCTCTCTCATATACACCTTTTAGCATCACAGCAAGTCAAAATAACTTTTTCTCTCCATAATACCTGCAAATGCCATCAACGCTAAGTCAAAGTATGCACACATTTTAACCAAGAAAGATAGGCCTTTTTCAAAAACAAAAAAGAAAAAAAATAAATGAGAAAACAAGGAAGAGAACAAATGAAGCTCTTCAAAACAAAGAGTGCACAGTTTATTGCCACAGACTACCAGACATTTAACTGTCATTTTATTAGTGTAGGTGCAGTCTACGGAAGCCTGGTAGGAAGACTATAACTAGCTGACCTTGGCTAATGTCTGCCTGGGTGAAACTTCGGACAGGGCCTTTAACAGAAATTTGCTCCAGGTTGCCATGCTTCACCATCTGCAGGTGCCCTGCGCCAGGATCTTCCTTCATGATGTACATAACCTGACGATCATCTGAGTCAATATCTGTCACTTTCAAGTGCTGTTCTGTGATGTGTGCTACAGACCCTTGGAAGAGAATGGAAGAGAGTAGGTTATTCCCCAACATTTCCTTTGAATGGGATGTCAAATGATTTTAGGAGACTGGAGTTCAAATTATCATATGTTTATTGGGTCTAGGTACCAGGCACTTGCCCTTCTCAGTTTCCAGCTGAATAAGTTATAAGTTCCCTAGTGAAAGAGTACCAACATTTCAATTTGCTAATCATCCCTTGAGTCTACACCTAAGCACTTTTTTCCTTCTGACCCATTTTCATTCTCTCCCATGTTCCTTTGACTCAGTGACCTATCAGTTAGTACCTAGATCTGTGGAATAACTCCCAGTTCTGTAACAAAAATAACTCCTAGATCTATGATGAAACCTCCTTGGATTTAGTTTTTTTTACTATCTTGAGGATCACCAAATCAGAAAAAAATAGCTTTACATAAACTCAAACATATCTTGTTGCCATCTCAGACCAAGTAGTGAAAATCAGCATCCCTCAGGACAGAGGATGTGCTGAGTGTTAGGAGCAAGGAGATCTGAGCCTCTGGGCCCCAGACACTGCACATGTGTTGGGGATGAAGATAAGGCCTTGGCTAATGGCAAACTCCTCTTCTCAGGGTCTTGTCACTTGCTTTATTATGCAGCTGCTTTATCATGTTAAAAACAGTAAATCCCGGTAAAGTAGAGCCCAGTTATTCATGCATAATACATTCTGGTGTTTGGAGTGACAATCTGCCATGGGCTGTGAACATCCCTGCATGTTCTTGGTGGGTAACACCAAGAACATAAGGCCCTGACCATGCTTTACCCAGGTCATCTCTCAGAGAGCAACCTTGAGGGATGAGGTAATGTCTTCCTCTCAGACAAAAAAAAAAGACTTGCATTCTGCTGCTGTAACAAGGAGAATTCCCCAAGCTCAGTATTCCCCTCTGTAATGCATCCTACTGCACGTGAAAGTGTCTATCTAGGCCCTCTGCATCACCCCTGTGGGACTGGGATGGCAGAGGGAACCGATGCAAACCTGCTGATGCCCATGCTGCCTGCTGTGCTATGAGTAACAAGAGTGCTGTGTCTCTGATGGAGGAATCTTGTATCTTCTATCAGCATCCATGAAACAGGAACAGGCTAGTTTATTAGCTTATAAGTAGGATAAAGTCAAATCCTAGACTTGATACTTAAGACCTTTGAGAACTACAAAGTTTTCCAATACTATTATAACATATATTTTTCACTGCAAAATACACATGAAACTAAGAACAGACAAACAACAGAACTCTAGTAAGGTGCAGACACCCTAGGCAAAAGGTCCACTCCTTAAGTAACTTCCTACTGCAAACTGTTCAAGACTAATACTTGTCACAGGTCCTCCAATGTTGCTTAAACATGAGCAAAATTGTGAATGTTAAACCCTAGAATACCGTATCTGATAATTCTCAATTATTTGTATAATCACTTTCAATGCATGGTTCCCCAGCTTCCCCTCCATGCATTTTGTAAAAAAATAAGCATTTTAAAAATTATGCTATATTTCGTTATTTGTTTCCATGGGGTTTGTTGAATGGGAGTAAATGTTACAGGAAACCTGGGCCTAGGAGAAGTTGAATAAATTAAGATTTTTGAGGGCCCTGGAAATATTATAAACTCTTCTCAACCTTTTCTCAAATTCACAGACCTAGGCATCTGGTCCAAAGGTTTTTAGAAGTTCACATTTGTCACTAACAATTCTTGGTATCCCTAAAATAAGAGTTTTCCAAAACTCCAATCTCCCCAAGTATGGAACAGCTACTTTAAGATGCACCCACATCACTAACATGGAAGAAAGTACTGCATACTGGACAAAAAAGAAATAAGGATAGAAAAATCATGGCCACTCTCCTTTATTTCTGTGGTACCTGCTGAGAGCTGTAAGCCTCGGTTTATAGCCAAGTGAGGTGTGTCACTTGTAGGCAGTTCTATGTAGATCTTCATCCTCCCTGTGTCCACGTGGAGGCCATCAGTGAGAGAGAACTGGAACTCATCCACGGCCATGCCAGGGACACCAGGCACATACCCAACCAGCCCAGTTAGGATGTCCTGGTAGGTGAAGGTAGAGCCCTGGGCTAAAACTCTCCCATTCTCCAGAGGCTCAGAGGCAGTTTGCCTCTGGAGTAGATGACCTGAGGAAGGAGGTAAAGAAAAACAAAACAATGGTAGAATATATATCATTCCTGTAGGTGTGTATATACACACACACACACACACACACACACACACATACATATATATATGATTCAAAACATTGTCTGATTTTTCCAAGTAGTATGAGTCTGGATAGAATGTCAAGTGCCTCAGAGGCTCTTGGTGCCAACAGCTTAGCATTTTACATATAAGCACAGGGTGCTGCTCTGTGGCCTCATATACAAATAAAAAAGACAAAGTCCCACTTATCCTAGTTTAAAAGTCTCTTAAGGAGACACAGATGGATGTGGTAATATAGTGACTTACAAATCACATCTTCCTCCATGAATTCAAACTCACTTCATTATCTAAATCTTATTTTTTCCTTCTGCAAAGTGAAAATAGCACTCTCTTCACTCACTGTCTTTCTCTTAGGGCATCTAGAGTGAAAGATGGGACTATGCTTTAAATTCCTTTTCAATTAAGAGAGACACTAAGCATCTTTAGATTGAAGCATATATTTCTGTTTTCAAGGGTCATGTACCACATCGGGACAGTCAAAGTGCTTCATTCAAGAAAGTGAAAGTGAATGGAAGCAAGCTAAAATACAATGCCCAACAGTCTTTTCTGTTAACCCTTTATCTACAGCAACAATTAAATCTTTAAAATACCAATGAGCATTACGATGAATTCAGACACACCACTTGCATTCCAGAGCTTTAGCCAATAACTGGGGAGATGGCTCTTAAAAAAAAGAAGTAGGTAGAAGATCCCAAAAGTGGTTTTTGCATCTGGTTTAAATGAGGAAAAGTGCTTTTTTTTTTTTTTTTGCAAAAGTACAAGTTCATACAGACATCTAGTATGCGTCTACAAGGGTACATAAAATGGCTCAAGATTATCAAACACTGATGTCTACCCTGAGAAGAGGATATGGGAACTCTGAGAAGAGAATAGGCAAACTCTGAAAGCTTTTTGGCTTAAGGTTACATAGAAAAGCAAAAAAAAACAGCTGAAATAAAACTTCAGAGACACCAATTAATTGGGATTGAGGTTTCTTAAAAAACTGATGTCTACCAGGACTCCAAAAAATATTAGCCAGCTGTGAATTTGATTATACTATGATGCAAAGAATGTACCATATACAGGAAAAGAAAAGAAATAATCAATTGAAATATATGTGTTTATTCTAATAGCCCATCAGGCACCTCAATTAAGAAGCTTTACATAGCAGTTTGTGCCCTACCGTGGTCAGGCTTTCTTGTCAATGCAAAAATGAGCTCATTATCTGGGGTATCCATGTCTTGCAGGCTCAAAGAAGAATTGCTTATCACCACTCCTGAGCTCAGCTGTACTCGGAGGGGCTGCAAGGTCATCCTGGGAGGCTCATCATTCTTCCTCTGATTAAAGCATAAACTATTAGATCTCACACAGATATTTAAGAAGAAAGAAAATGCACATTATTCAGAGACAGTATCATTGCCACAGAAACGCTCACTGCCAAAATAGCATTTAATGTGTCACCATCTTTACTTCCCAAGCAAAATAGTTAGTTTGAAAAAGAGAGCAAGTCCAGGCAACAAAATGTCCCCTTCAACAGAAGCTGATGGACATTTCTTAAAAGTTTTCTCAGATATCTTCCATAAGTACAATGACCATATTTTCTAGACCAAAAATATGGATATGTGCTTTGACAAGTACAAGTATTAATATATTTTGAAGATAAAAGACCATACTAATTGAACTCAGAACTGTCTTAGAAAATGCTAAGCATATCACAGTACCTGTAGAAGGACACTATATTTGAAAGTGTGGGTCTCTAAAGCTGTCTCCCTGCCCTGGTGCCACTGACCCTTAAGAGTGCCGAGGGTCCTTTGCATTTTATTTTCCCAAGGCAGAGGGTATTTCATTCTGAGATTTATCTTCCCCTTCCCCCGTGTCTCTCTCTCGGTAGAGCAAGCCTGTGTGGTTGCTCAAATGAGAATAAATACAACGTCAAGGAACACATTTCTTTGATGTTACAATTAAATAAATAAATGCAGTAAAATAAGAAAAGGCAAATACGCATATAGAACCAAAGACAATTTCAGAGAAAAATAGACACATATAAGTTTTTATTTAAATATGTGACTGGCAAAGCATCTCTGACCTTCACAAACTATTTTTCATACCAAACAAAGAAATTTAATCCTGAAATGGAAATTTAGATTTCTAACTCAAGCCTTCTCCAAATGCCAACCTTAATTCTACAAGTTTCCTGAAGGCTATATTTTAAAAATGACCTTCAATGTTGAAGGTCAAATCCAATATTCTTTGCTTTTGAGTCCCTATAAAGAAAGCTCTCTAATGGTATGAAATATTGTGGTCAAGGGCTCAACCTTTCCAACTTCCAAAGACTTTACCTCAATGGTGATATTGATGCTGTGAATTTCTGAACGACTGGTTCCATCACTCACATAAAAACTAAAAATATCATGGGTTGGCTCAATGCTTTCATGAACACTCTGAAAGTAGTAAATGTAGTTTTCCAGGACGTCTTGAACAGGAAATGATGCCTCTAGGTCACTGGTAGTTTCAGGGCCAAACCGATCACCTGCATCAACATCAAGAGAGCATTTTTACCTTGATCTATCAATTCCTGCTTACTAGGCTGAACTAGAAAACAAGGGATCATTTTCAGCCAAAAAAAAAAAAGAAAAAAGAAAATGTATTTGAGGATAAAGTTGGGAGAGTGGGATAAGCACAAGACTAGGAACTGGAAGGCCTGGGTCAGATCTGTTTCCTCACTGACTATTTCTCATCTATAAATGGATATACTTGCCCTGCCATTTCCAAAAGGAATCAAATGAGATAAGATGCAAAAAAACTTACAATAATTTATATAACATAGAACCACTGGTTGTTCTATTAGGAGTCTCTGATCATAACATCTGTTACTAGGGCAAGTGACAATACAGAAGCAGAGATTCTACCTTAAGCTCCAGCCAGTTTCAAAACCATTCTATCTGGCATATCCTGCACGAGGAACCTCTTTCACCACATAAGAAAATGTCAAATGCACATCTTTTAATCTAAAAACATCTGCAGTGTTAACTGTATATCTTTTAATCAAAGAAACATCTGCAGCATGTTTTCATTGGCCCTCCCAATTTCTTAAGGGAACCTCTGCATGGGTCAGAGCCCAGCCCCTGGGATAGAGCACCAGGGCTATTGTGATGCTACAGGACCATTTAGAGTTCAGGTACCATTCAGACACTATGATGCTCAGGTGGGATTCAGGCACTGAGGCACTTGGCTACCACCATTCAGGTACTGAGATGCCCAGTTACCATTCAGAGCTCCACAGAAAATGCTGGCTCAGATTACCCTTCTTATCCCAACCCCAAACACTGCAAAAGGCCCAGGGGAAGAGTAAGCAATATCTAAATGATAGATGTCTTGTCTTTTACTTGATTTTAATTTAAGTCTAATTGATTGATTTGAAATTGTCACCACAATGTTATTCTAGAGAGAGGAGAAAAAGAAAACCCTTGTGTCTTCAAACATTCCCTGGATATACATCAACACAGAAAAATGCAGCTAGCAGATCTGAAGGCAACAGGCTTTCCCCTTCCCTTCTCCATGATCCTTTGCAATAATCAGATCATAAATTAAAAGACTATTAACTTCCTAAATTGTAGACAGTGTCATATTTATTAGAAATCATTTGAAAGAAGAGCTCAACACAATTTTTTTTCTTTAATGATGAATTTTCTTAAATTTTGCCACTCAGATTTTATTCCTCTAAGCACCAGAAGCTGAGAGAGGTCTAAGTGGCCAGTGACTCAATAATCATTAGGATATACAGTTCAGGGTTTCCAGAAGGAATGGCTAAAATTCCTTCCAATTTTTACTTTTTTCTTCAATGTATCACTTTAAATAGGAGAAATGCAGCTTCCTTATTTGAGTCAAAAATAGCCTTAGTAGTAGCTGGGCAAGGTGGCTCACGCCTGTAATCCCAACACTTTGGGAGGCCAAGGCAGGAGGATTGCTTGAGCCCAGGACTTGAAGACCAGACTAGGCAACATAGTGAGACCCTGTCTCTACAGAAATTACCCCCCCAAAAATTTGCCGGACATGATGGTGCATGCCTGTAGTCCCAGATACTTGGGAGGCTGAGGTAGGAGAATCACTTGAGCCTGGGAGGTCGAGGCTACAGTGAGTAGTGATTATGTCATTGCACTCTGACCTGGATGACAGGGCAAGACCGTGTCTCAAAAAAATAAAAAGCCTAAGTAAAGTAAATGATGCCTAAAAGTATACACAAATGTAATAGTGCCTCATTTCAAATCACTGGAGAACAAGCTATTAAACAAGTGAATCTGTCACTGAAGCTTTAAGCTCCAATCCTTTCCATTTAAAAAATGTTACCTTCTATTTTTGACATAAATCATTCTTATTAATGTGCTACCTGCTTTCTTAAACAGAGCATATGATGTGCAAATTAAATAGGTGTTGATGTACACAGGCGATCATTGTGAACATCCATTACTGCATAGCACTGGAACATAGCGATACCCAGAGGGAATCAAGGAGGGTCCTGTCTTGTTTGTGCCAGTCCTGAATGAATTCAGGCTCCATGCCATTAGATTTCATACCTAACAAAATAATTACTCTTTCTTTTCTTAGTGAAAACTAAAAGCTGGTTCTTTTAACAGTTTTTAAAAAGATGCTTTTCTGATCAGCTAGGTTCTGAATTTAGGTAGCTAGTTTCTTTTCTTTTTTGAGGCAGGGTTTCCCTCTGCCGCCCGGGCTGGAGTGCAGTGGCATAATCACAGCTCACCACAGCCTCAAATTCCTGGGCTCAACTGATCCTCCTGTCTCAGCCTCCCAAGTAGCTGGGACTACAGGCATGTGCCACCACGTCCAGCTAATTTTTAAATTTTTATTCTTTTCAGTGGAGACAAGGTCTTGCTATGTTGCCCAGACTGGTCTCAAATGCATGGACTCAAGCGATCCTCCCACCTCGGCCTCCCAAAGTGCTGAAATGACAGACTTGAGCCACTGTGCCCAGCTGCTAGCTTCCTATACATAAGTTACACGCAGCTCTAAACAGAGGCAGAGGAGCCTCTCCCATGGGGCAAGGGATGGGGTCTTCAGTTAATATACCTTGTGATAATTATTTTGCCCTCCTAAATGCTTTTTTGTTCCTTTCACGTTTATACCAATATTATTGGAGAGCAGCAGTTCTCTAAGTGTGGTCCTTGGGCCAGCAGCAATGGCCTCACCTGTGAGCTAGTGAGAAATGCAAATTCACAGGCCCACACCAACCTCCTAAAACAGGAACTCTGGGGTTGCTGCTCCAGGAAACTGTTTCACAACAGTTTCAACCCTCCAGGTGATTCTATTGCACCTTAAAGTTTGAGAACCACTTTTTAGAGAGACTGAAGCTTGCCAGAAATTTGACTTCTAAGCCAGGGGATAGTCCTCTCTATGGAATATCTCTGCACCTCCATGTATTCCAGGTTGACATAAAATCATGTTAGGAAGGCTTAATAAAAACCACACGGAGAGAAGGGGTGATTGGGGTAGATATCCTTTAATTTCTCACCTTCGCCTATGAGCTTCCTTCTGCAAGAAAGGCCACTTTCCCTCTGCCCAGGGTGATTCCTACTAGCCCTTCAGGTCCCAACTCAAATGCCACTTCCTCAGACTTTTCTGCCTTCCCAGGCAAAAGTCATTGCTTTGTCCTACTTACTCTCTCAGGGCTTTGCTCCTTTCCCTGTCCTGGCATTTTTCATTTATTGTAATTTGTCAGTCTTCCTATCTGTCTCCCACTCAAGGCACATGAGTCTGTGTCTTATCCTTACATCCACTTTATCTAGCACAAACATTTGTTGAAATAAACCTAATTCTGCAATAAACAGATCTGAGGCACACGTTGAAAGGCAAGGTGGGAAAAAGACTCAAAACTTCTACAGGAAAACATGAGACTACTGCTAAGTGAATTTCTGGTTACCAGGCTCCAATCCCAGGCCCCATGCTGGCCCCAGACGCCTGCAGTCAATGGCCTCGCCATGGGAGCTGCTAGCTGCATGCCAATTAGAGCCCAGCGCTGGTGCTTAGGCAGCTCCGTGCAGGAAAAGCAGCACAGCAACCTGCCACGAGCTGTCTCAACTGCCAGTCACAGCAGGTCTCAGGGGGCCACGGACAGTACATACCTTCTTGCCTGTCCTTCTCTGTGATAACCACCAGAGTGTTCAGGGCAGATGGTGGAGGGGAGGGCTGTGGAAGAGGGTGTCACAGACAGACAAGCTTGCATTTCAATTCATGTCATATATGTAGAAGGAGCTGAGACAGAAGCTATGGTTCAACTAAACTGCAGCTGCCTCACAATAAAAGGACAGGAATTTTTGCTTCCTGGACACTCAGTTCTGAGTATAATCCACAAGCCGTTCTGCCCCATTGCTGGCATTCCAAATCCCCTTTCCCTGCTCTGTTTTTTCCCATAACATTTATTCACCTTCTAACATCATACACAATCTTCTCATTCATTAGGTTTTTTATTTGTCTCTCCCACTCCCAACCAGGATCGAAGGCACTGTGAAGGGAGGGGGTTTTGTCTGTTGTTATATCCCTAGTGCTTAAATAAGTGCTCAGCACACAGAAAATGCTCGTTAAATTTTTGTTGAATGAATGAAACCTTCCTTCCTTCCAGTTTTTCAAAATGGTTCCCCTCCTCTGTAGTTCTCCGTCTCCATGTTTAGCTGGAAGCAAGGTCCTGCTCCCTCTCCCCTCCCTTCTCTCAAGGTCCTGAACAGTTCTACAGGAAGTGGTACCTGTTCCTGTGTTCTCAATGCAGCCATATTTGGGCAGAGCACTTAGTTTAATGATGGCATCTCCCTGGAGGTTGTCATCATCATCAGTAGCAAAAAAATGGTGAAATGAGAGTGGGGCTCTCCCTCCCTCGTCAACCTAGGAAAGAAAAGAATGTAGAGAGTCCTTGGTAATTTCACATAACCACAATAAAAAAGAGCTGGATTGCAAAGTGCTGCCCGGGTGACCTTCCAGCACCAATGCCGCTTCTTTGAGGAGGCAGACCCTCTACAGACGAGATGAGGAATGTGTATGCTGCTGAATCCAAGCAATCTTTTAGTGCCTCTCAAAGCTATAGTCAGACGTGATGACTTCTGTATCTCCCTTCAAAGTTGCACTTCATTCAGTGATGGATCTGGTTATAAAGCAGCTCTAGCCAATTCTAATCACCCACCTCAGTTCAGCTGCCTGCCAGGATGGCTGCCTTCCTTCCACATCAACATTCAAAAGCCCACAGCTAGAGAATGATAGATCCAGTTCTCCTGCAGATACTGTGAGGGTGACTGTGTCCTATAGGCATTCTCATCCAGAATAAAAGTCCTGTTTATTCTTTTATATTATATATTTACAGGTGTGTAGCAAGAAAGGTTCACCATATCTGAAAGCTAGTGCTTATCTTAATGTCAAGGAGGAAAATAAATCACTATAAGTAAAAGCAGTTGCTCAAACTGATTTTTTTCCTTTGGAGTTCTATTTTGTATGCTAACCCCGCAACCTGAGCCTGGTGTTTTTCTCTAGCCTGCTGGAGATGGTCAAGCCATTTCACCCTGAACAACTCTTGGCTAACTGTAGGAAGATCTATAAATTACAAAGGGGAAGGTCACTCTGACTCTGGGAATGGGGACAGTCCAAATGGCTTTTCCAAGGTTTTATGTAAAAATGGAAAAATGGGAGGAATATCAGAACCACTTAGAAATAACTTAGTTTTATGAATTTTCAGTTGCTCAACAAAACCAGAAAAATGCCTGAGCTTTTGGCATTATGGTATGTGCATACAGCAGGGAGGAAAGTGAATTAACTTTTGTGAAATCCCTACTACGAACTGGGTACTGTACTAGGGGGTTTCCATACTATTTTATTAATCATTAGAGAAACTCTTTATGTAGTAGAAAATGATAATATTTTAAAGACAAGAGCCAGGTATGGGACTACAGGTCCACAGTCTCACTTTCTAGGGAGGCCGAGGTGGGAGGATTGCTTGAGCCCAAGAGTTCAAGTTCAGCCTGGGCAACATAGTGAAACCTCCTCTCTTAAAAATAAATAAAAAATAATAAAAAAAGAATTGAAAAAAGACAAGGAAACAAACCATAAAATAAAAATATAAAAGACAAGGAAACTGAGGCAAAGAAAGATTAAGTGTATGGTCCGAGGTCACTTGGCTGATGAAAAACAGAACTCGTACTTGAACTCATGTCTGGGTATTCAATGATGAGAATGCATTGTATTGCTCTGCCCATAAAGGAACTGTCAGTATTATTTACAGTGCTAAGTACTAACTTGATTTAAGGAGTGATTCGGGGGCATTGTCCAAGTTTTAGTTGCTGCCAACATTAGATTGCAAACTCTTCAAAGATATATTCTTTTTTTATTTTTATTCCCAATACTAACAACATCTAGCATGGTGACTAGCACATAAATATTTGTTGACTAAATAATGTAGATATAATGATTTGATCTTCTGCATATTTATTTTCATACTTAGAAAAACACTCATGATTGAAAACCATGCATATCTTGATACCGCTGCTTGGATATTTTGGGGGAAATACCTGGCAGCCAGTTTAGGCAGAAATCCTTCATTTACATGACTACAGATTCCAGATCTCCATAGTACTCTCTGTTTATTGATCTGAGAATTGTTTACCGTGATAAGGTCAGCAAAAGCAATGACTGGAGGTGGATTTTCAGCAGGAGTGATCATGATGGTAAACATCTGATTATCCAGATGGTTGTGGTCCATGTCAGAGACAGAGAAATAGAAGCTATCAGTAACCAGATGACCATCCGTTTCAAACACAGCTGAGTATCTATAAAAAGCCAAAAAGAATAAAACGAATAAGCCACGATGACAAGTCAGGTAAGATGGCTGCATCGTTGTTTAAAAATGGGGCCAAACTAATATACTCTTTCAACAGAGCTACAACTAGTTGCTGAAATATTTTCATATAAGTTTTTAAGAATCTGTCAAATAATATGAAGTGATTATGTACCTGATTTTCTTGTTATTGATGTCTTCCATTGTGAAATTGGAAAATTCTGAGAGTTCTTCCACCTCAGGTCCTGAGGTTCTTAAGAGAGTACCATATGTGGGCAGGTAATTTAACCGAATCCAGATCTCTGGGTCGGGGGAAGAATCATCCTAATCAGGCAAATATGAGGCAGGACATGAATGCACATTTGCAGGAATAAACACTTCCAGTAGCTAAAGATCTATTGGTACTTCTCTCTCTGCTAATTGGAAAAGTCTCTTTCCCTTTGTCATAAACAACATTATTTCAAACTACAGTAAAAATCCCAGTGTTTATTCTTCCCCAAATTTCTCTTTGATAACATCTTTTTCTAAGAGTAGCTCAAGGTAAGAGAAGGGAAACGCACTTTAGGTTCATGGCATAAAACAAAGAGATGCCTTATTGTTATCAATACCATAAAAGCTGTCAAAGATTTTATTTTTAAGCTTTTAGTAAAAAATAAAACTTAATTATCTATAAGTCATCAACCTGTAAACACAGATGTAGGATTTTTCTAGAGTTTCTAAGAATGGTTTGCTTCTAAGAAACAGGCAAATTTTCTTTATAACATATAATACAATGATAAAATTCCATGAAACAAAAAAAGTTATTTAGCTTAGCCAATGGCTCTCTTTAAGCAATATTCAATATGATAAAATTTTAAATTAACAAAAGAATGTATGAAGTCATGGATTTCATTTTATCAGCACCGAATCTATGAATGTTCACTTCCAAGATGCCTAATCTTAACAAAGACCATTTCTCTTTCCTTCTACATTGTTTGTTGAGAAATAAAAATGACTTTCTCCGTTACAACACGGACAATAACAATGTCTTAATGAACAATTTCCTCTTTCTTCAAGAATATTTTTGGAAACATCTGGGAGGCAGGCAACATCTTCTTATAAAGTTTCCCTGAGTCATTCAGTTTTTAGGGCTGTTGATTGTGAAAATGGGGGCACTCTACCCTTTACCACATCAACAATGAAAATTAATGTTGCATGGTCACTTGTACTTTCAAAAGCAAATTTTCATGCTATGTTGTACAGTTAGTTGAGGTATAGGATCACGAATGTCAGTGCAGACACCAGGAGGGCGGGGGGCCAACAGGTTTTAGTCTGTTCTCATTTCTATCCCCAGAGACCTTTTAAAGTTAGTAGTTGAGAGTCTCAATTCAAGATCACTGAATTTTCCATATTTCCTCATATCACTTGACACTAGCAAGAAAGGAACCTAAAATTCATCAAAGCTGCAAGACTTCAGAAAGTTTTCCCTATATTTATGTTCTTTTAAACATTCTCCACATGGGTTATCAAATACAATATGTAGACTCCAAAAGACTGCTTCCTAATATTACTAGGCATTCCCTCCGAGAGAGACTTTTAAAAAGAGTTTTAAGGTGTTGTCTTCTGAATTGCTGATAAACTACAAGGACAGAGCTCCTGGCTCCTACTTAAAATGGATAACTTCTAAATTTCACATTGACAAATTTGACCAAAACACTACTTTATTTCATGGCAGGCATATCTTACTATGTATTTCAAATCTCATATAACTGCTAGGTTTGAAAAAGTGGGAAATCAGCTAGACTTTTTTCCTGAAAGTACTGTCATGATTTAAAGAAAATCACTATTTTAAGATATCCCAGATATTGGAGGTACAAAAAATGTATAAGAAGACAGACCTTGTTCTCATGTAACTTTTCTGTTCAAAGACCTTCTTATCCCTTTTGTATTAATTTATTTTTTCATTTTCTTTTCATTATTTTTACATCAATGAACCCATCATTCAACACGAGGACTAGAGCTCTGAGAATAACTAACATTTTATGTATGTGGCCCTTCTTCCTGTCTCTGAGCCTGCCATCACCCTAAATCTTGTTTCTTATTTTCTTGAATTTTTAAAAATAGCTCAATGTATTACCACAGAATACATATTTTTAGTTTTTTTAACTTAGAAATATGAAGTTGACTTTACTCTTTTGCAATTTAATTTTTAAACTCAATATTAGACTGCTAAGATCCATTTATATTGTTGGACGTCACTATAATTCATCCGTTTTGAGGTTCGCTAACATTCTGTCAAGTCGGTAGACCACAAGCTATCCATTATCTTGTGGTGGGCATTTGGTTTGTTTCAATATTTTCACTGTTACAAATAGTAGTGCTATGAACATTCTTGCACAAGTCCTTTGCTGTGTATGTGAAAGTTTCTCTTGGGTAGTAATCTAGGAATCGAATGGTTAGGGTATATGAATAATTATCTTCACATGGTAATGCCAAATTCCTTCCCAAAGTGGTTGATCCAGTTTACACTCCCATCAGCAAAGTAAAGAACATCCTGTGAATCCATTGTCTTCCCCACACTTGGTATAAAATGGTATATGGTTTTAATATGCTTTCCCTGACCACTAATGAAGGTGAATATCTCTTCACATGTTTATTGACCACCCGGGTTCCTCTTCTGTGGAATTCCTGTTCGTGTCTCTTGCTTATTTTTCTACTTGATTATCTTTTTCTTCTTGATCTGCAGGAGTGTTATATTTCCTTTGTTATTTTTAGTTATATATTTTGCAAATATTGTTTTCTCATTTGTAACTGGCCTGTTTGCTGCCTTTATGGTGTGTTTTGATGAACACAAATTTAATTTTTAATATAGTAAAATGTACCAATCTTTTATAGTTAGACCTTTTTGTTTCTAGTTTAAGATGTTCTGCCCTTCCTTAATATCCCAAAAAAATTCACTTATATTCTACAAAGATTTGTAAAATTTTACTTATGGTTTTTCAGTACTTCATCTCTCTGGAGTTAATATCTGCATACGGTGTGAAGCAGTGTACAAATTCCTTTTTTTGTCACATATAATCATTTTGTGCAGGTCCATGTTTTAAAGAGTTTCTCCTATTTCCACTGCTCTGGCTTGCTATTGCTTTTTTGTTTTTTTGTTTTGTTTTGTTTTGTTTTGTTTTTCTTGAGAGAGTCTCACTCTGTTGCCAAGGCTGGAGTGCAGTGGTGTGATCTTGGCTCACTGCAACCTCCACCTTTTGGGTTCAAGCTATTCTCATGCCTCAGCCCCCTGAGTACAGGGATTATAGTCACACACCACAATGCCGGGTTAATTTTTGTATTTTTAGTAGAGACAGGGTTTCACCATGTTCCCAGGCTAATCTCAAACTCCTGACCTCAAAAGATCTACATGCTTCGTCCTTCCAAAGTGCTGAGATTACAGGCATGAGCCACCGTGCCCAGCTAGCATCTCTGTTTTATATTATAGTTCCATGTGTGAGTCTGCTTTTGGATTATCTGATATATTCCTCTGCTACACTATTTTAAATGCTGTATATTTAATACATGTTGGTTATCTGGTAAGGTAAATCCCTTTGCCTTCCTACTATTCTTTTTCAGAATATTCATCATTTGTTTTTATTTGATTGTTTGTTTGTTTTTGAGACAGGGGCTTGCTCTGCCATTCACCCTGGAGCAAGTGCAGAGTGTAGTGGTCCAACCAAGGCTCACTGCAGCCTCAACCTCCTGGGCTCAAGCAATCCTCCCACTTCAGCCCCCAAGTAGCTGGGACTATAGGCATGAGCTAACATGCTTGGATAATTTTCATATTTTTGTAGAGACAGGGTCTTGCCATGTTGTCCAGGCTGGTGTTCTTTCTTACATATTTTAGAATCAGCTTACTAAGATCCATAAAAAGTCCATTAGGCTTTTGATTGGAACTGAATTGAATTGAAAGATTGTTTGGCGAGGGAACTGATGCCTTTTCAATATTAAATGTTCCTACTCATGAATATGGCATGCCTTTTCATTTATTTAATACATTTTAAACGTCTGTCAATTAAGTGTTATAATTTTCCTGTAAAAATACTGCCGGTTTTTGCTAGATTTAGACCAAGGGACATGCTTTTTTCTTAATGTTATTATGGTAAGATCTTTTTAGTTACATTTACTGGCTGTTTTCTTTTCTTGCTTATATATAGAAATGCTATTGCTGTCTGTTGATCTTATATCTGGCCCCTTGATAAATTCTCCTTTTTTTCTAATACTTTTTGTCAAGAGATTCTTTTCTACATAGTCAGTCATAGCATCAATTTTCCCTAGAAGTTACATAACTTTTGCTACATTTACTCTTAGGTATGTAATATATAATGTTAATATACACAGAATAATATTTTGAATAATTTTATTTTTGGCTGGTTCATAGAAATGCTATTACTATTTTAAGATTAATTTTATCCTCCCCATATTACATATGAGAAAACTGAGGCCTGGAGAGTTTAAATAACTTGCTAAGGGTCACGATGCTAGTAAGTGGTGAGCTTAGATTAAGATCCATCCATTCTAACTCCAGAACCCATACTGTTCTTTTCCTGTTTACTCGCAGTACATAGCAAACTGTATATATAAAACCACTGCTAAGAAGCAAATTACACAAAATCCAACTTTCGCCTTTTTGTCTCCTCCAACATCGTATCACTCTCTTCCAGTTAATAACACTTAAACTAAGAACAGACTCATCTGTTCCTAAATCTTTATGCTCTGTCCCATTTGTGACTAGGATTTCAGATGGTTTTTCCAATCTTTCTAGATGTTCATGGAAAACTTTCTAACTATGCATATCTGGAAAAGTTTTTCCATGACTCTTAGTACAAAATTCTTCTACAACCCTCAGAGAAAGTTAGTGTATAACCTACCTAAGTCTTCAAAATGTATGCTATGCTTTCAGCAGGCTAGAATAGTTCTTTTGGAGTTTTTCTGCTCCGGTGAGTAAATTCACATTCAATCAATTTCTGAAAATACATGTTCAGTTGCCAATGGGCTTGCAATTTGATATGCAGCTTATAATATGCAGTTAATGGGCAGGAACTGCTCCTGGAGCGCTATTTTGGACTGTGAAACATTTTTCAAGCCTTGGTGATCTACTGATTAAATCTGAATTCATACATTTTTATGAATTCACGAGTTTCAAAAGATTCAAAAGACCATAACTTACAGTAAAAATCACCTGTCAATTAAAAACAAAAAACAAAATCAAAGCTTTTCTGAAACTAGAGTAGACCCGTGAGAAGAATTAGGGTGGAATGCATTTTCCTATAACTGAAGAAATGACCATTTGAGGGGAAAATCTGCGTAAAAACAATTGTTCCCAGGCCAATGCTTGATCTTACATGCTGCTATTCAGGACTACATTTTATAGTGGGATTCTTCAGCCCAGAAAAGGGTTAGTTAAAAGTATATGGCATTAAAAAAAAAAGTCTAGGTCATTAGTTGGAACTTTAAGATTAGTAAAGGAAAAATTCAATATGATTAGCATTCAGATAATCATTCTTCCTTTCAAGGCATTGTAAAAACTAGTCATTATTATGTTTACATAGAAAGCACATATCTGCTTACAACATACATAACTGCAAAATAAAATTAATCATCCTCATTATCCTTAGCTCCTGAGGTAGAATCAAAGGAAGAAGATGAGTTTAATTACTCAGGATCACTTATAAAGTCAGGGCCAGACCGGGAAACAAACCCGAGTCCTTGATCCTCTCCTTGGCCCCCCCAAATCACACTGCTTCTTGTGGGGCACGAGAAGGAGGGTGAGTCAGTGAACTGGCTGGGAAATCTGACAGAGAGGCACTGCCGCAGGGATTTTTCAGCATTCCATCTAGACTAGACCTGAGACAGAAACTGATGACAAGTGGGCTTTCTCTCAGGGGCCGTGAAACATCATTACCTATTAGTCATTGATCACATAAGCTCTAAAATGTTCTTTTCCTAAACTTCCCATTGGAAATATAATAGATGGAGCTTAAACAATGGGGGCTTGGGCTTTTACAACACTGGCCCCCTTTCCTGTTGACAATCACCCATCCCTACACATACTCATTGTGTTTTCTCATTCACTTGTCTGCTCATGAAACACTAGGAGAAGCAGGATAAAGAGTGTAACTACTCCTAAGAGTAGAAGGTAGGGAAGTTGAGAAAAAGGTTCTTTACGTGACCATATACCTGCTGCCCCAAATATTCAGCCATGGCGTTGCTGTCCAGTCTGCCCCATCAGAAGGTGTGGTGGAGAACAAGTAGAGCAAATGGAAGAACTTACCACGTAAGCAAGGTGTGACCTAGTGATTATGGCTGTGCTTTTACTGGCAACAGTAATGCTTAGAGAGGAGCCAGCAGCCAGTCGAGGTCCTTGGTCTTCTGACAGGGACACCTCTACTCTCACTTCCAGCATTGTCACCGTGAGGCCATCTGTGACTGAGATCTCCATGCTGTCTTCTCGGGCAGAGGAACCATCATGTATATACTGTAGAGCATTTTTCTCAATATCCTCATAGGTGAAAGTGTCACCTTCCAAGAATGAAACAAATTGCAAACCAGTTGCTTCTGGGAATAATGCTTTTCATTATATAGCACCTTTGTTTTCAGGATTTTAAGGTTCATATAGGATCATAAACTTAGGGGGGTACAAGCTAATCCAATCACTCACCTACTATAGGATTCCCTTTATACCACCCTTGAAAAAGGGTAGTTTCTCCTTTAAGACTTTTCAAGGTGGGAGGATCATTGTTTTACAAGGTGGCTAATTCTACTGAAGATAGTTCTAGGTTTATTTTTAAGTTCTTAAGTATATTGAGCTAAAATCTGCCTCTATAATATCCAGTCATTATTCCTATTTCTAGAAAAATAAAGAACAAGCCTCTATTATTTATGACAGCTCTTTTGGAATCTTATCTTGATACTGAAAATTTTTTGAAAAAGTTAAGAAAATAAATTATACTTGATGAACCTTTAAGAAGTCTTTGCTTTATTTGGAGTTTTTAAAATTAAAAATGAAAAAATATACTTGAAGTTGGAAACCTAAACTGTGCATTCTAGAGTACCAATTCATGATAAATTTGATAGGCATTATGTAAAAAAAAGTTCAAGTTCACACACCTTTATGGAAAATGTGAATAAATAAAATTTAAAATATTTTTTATACAGCAGGATTCATTTTAGTATATAAATACTAAAGCTTCTCAAACTTCATGGAACCCTTTTTATGAGAAATGCCTCTTAGTGCCATGAGCCCTAATGATTTCATGGAACACAGTTGTGAAATTGCTCTTCGTGGATATTATATTCAACTCTATCTTTTGATAGATTATTAGTTCTAATAGTTAGTGCTATGTAATGAGATTGAATAATTTACTCATTCTCTCTATTCATCTTCTAAGCCTTCTGTCTCAACACTGTGTTAATGTATTTTACTGGTGCTAGTGGCATTATGTCCATAAAAAGGTAATAAAACTAACTTTTTACCAATAGCTTTAGATCTTATATGTTAACTGCACAAATACAGATTAAATGCAATGTTCAAGAAATTAGACAATGACTGTCATGTTCCTAAAATAGTTCCCTGGGAATGTTTCAAATCTATTCTAATGACATTTCTTTAGTTCAGTAAATTTTTGAGTCTACCTTTGTGACTCCCAAATGCTTACTGGTTGTTCTTTAAAATTCCATTTACCATCAATGGCAAAGATTAGCCCACCAGTGATATTCGGGAGAATGGATTACTGCATCTCTAAAAGGAATCATACAAAGGTTTTGAGAAAGTAGAGATTGTTGGAAGAAGAGATAGCATCCAGAGGTGGGTATTTTGAAAAGGACAATAATCACTTCAATGCATAAGAGCTGACTATTAAAAAATTAGATACACTTGTGTCCTTTGTGGTTTTCTGTACCTTCTAAATAATGAACATATATTATTTTTTATAATTAGAGGAAGCACAATAAGAATTATTTTGAAAAGCTGATCACATTACCACACTGTTACATCTTATAGACAATACTTCAAAAATGTGTTCCTTTTTTTAACAGATGAAGATAGACGTAGTTAACACTATCAGAGTCACAGTGCTAAAAATATTATGAAGATTTACATACCAAATTAAGACAGATTCATCTCCATGAACAGTGCTAGGAAAGTGGCAGCTGATCCCTCATATGGTGTCACTTTGAATGCATTAACTCCAACTTTCAGAAATCACCCATTTCACCTATAGTTTAAGGAATTGGCTTCACAGTGTTCAGGGTGGGGCCAGGGGCAGGTGTGGGGCAGGGGTGGAAGTGGGAACAGGACAAAGTCTCAAATATCAAAGCCAGTGAAACTCACACAAAAATGAAAAAGCTCCTCATTGTCTGTATCACAAAGACACTTTGCTCTTGTCTGAGACACATACAACTGATTGTAGAGCAAAAAATCCTTCAAGCAGGTCAGTGACAGAGTGTGTAGCTACCTGTGGCCATCGGCCTTCGGAACTCAGCTGTGTGCTTAAGGAGCACACCATGCTGTGGAGGTCTCCGAAGCTCAAAGAAGAGTTCTTCAGGTGCTGTCTCAGCGTCTCTTACTACCACCTGAAGTCCTACAGCAAGGAGAAGGAAAGCGTGGTGAGAGAGAAAGCATACATTAAAGATGATAGACTCTGTATATATTAAAGCCACAGGCCAGGCTAGGAGTCATACTGTGAATAATCTGATTGTTATCAGAAAGTACTGCTTCATTCCAATCAGGTACAAAAGAGTGAAAACAGATAATGCAGTCAATTCCTGCACTGCAAGTAGGTTCTTCCAAAAGTTCACATAAGGTAGTTCTGAATTTAGAACACCTTTTTTCTTCCATACAAATGACAGCATGCACAGAGGAAGACCACAGCTAGGTCAGCCCTGAGCAGCTGGGTTAGATTTTCTTCCAGAAAATCCTCCTATAAACTGTTTGGCATTTCATTGTTTCATCCCTTCTTATTTTTCTAAAGCTACAAAGTGAGCAATGATCACAAAGGTGAGGTGTAGGGTTAAAGTGACAGTCGTCTTTGTACACGTGACTTATTTGTAAGTTTGGTAATAATTAATTTTAGGCCAAAACCCATAGGTAGAAACTGGATAAGGATCTGTAGAACACACCTAACAAAAATCACAATACCTACTGTTTATTAGTAAAATATTTTTGATAAAAGAATACATTTCTAAAGAGTAAATTCACTAATTAGTACATATAACTATGTACAAAATAACTGGGTCAACTCTAGTTCTTCACAACTTCTGAAGCTTCTTGTGACCTGTCATTTCTCCTGCTACTCTTCACTTTCTAAATAGAAACAAGAGCCACCATTGAAATCCCGCTCCCCTCTATGTTCTTCTCGCCGCTCTATTACTTTATATTTTAGTGATGGCAACAAAGCAAACTCCCAGAAAATCAGTTCTGTGTTGTGTCCCACCACTGATCACTGGCCTCTGAAGGCTTCATTTCCTTCTCTCTGTGTGGCTTCTGTTTGCATAGAAATGGGCAGGAAGAAGGATACAGGTAAGAATGCAGGCAACTTCTGGAAGAGGAGTTTGCTTTTTTGGTAACCATCAAGAGGTTTGGAGAGGGGCAGCAACATGATCCCATTTCTAAAGCCATGTTTCTATCAGGCTCCGAGTTCTTACCTACAGAAGTGCTGCCTCCTGGGCTGACCGCCAGCCGTGGGGCTGTGACCTGGAACACTGGCAGTTGCTGATCACTGGGAAGTAAGTGAATGGTGAGGACCATCTCAGGACTTGTGTGTTCTCCATCCGAAACTAAAAAGGATAAATGCACACACACACAGACACACACACACACACACACACAGACACACACACACACACACATGAATCAACTTGTAGTCTGGTCATCTTCAGGCAGTCTCCACAAATATGTAGCTAGAAACTTTTTTACACTACTTTAACCTTTGAAGAGATGCTTACAAATGAAGAAAGCAAGCAAGCAAGACACTGTAAGCTATTCCTTTTTCTAAGGATAAGAAAAAAGATAAGGAACCACAATAACAAAATCATTCTAAGTAGTTACTTACACAAAAAAAGGTAATCTTGATAAATGTTAGTGGAAAGGAAGGTAATACAAAATCTGCACCTGTAGATGCTACTGGTAAAGGCTTTTGATTATGGAAATATTACTTGATTCAATTCATTCCCTTAATATTCCAAATAAATATTTTCTTTCATGAACTCTTTTGGAAGTGGCATGTCTATGTCTCATTAGAAAAGAATATTTTTTAAAAGGACAGACAACACCCATACCAATGTCTCTAAGGGCATTAGTTTGGAAGTAAGCAGATCCATTTTTACTTGATCATGATGCACAATGCCATAAATAGTGAGCAAAACAGTGACCTTAAGATTTTATTTCCCTGGATTTTTGACATCCAAATGAACACTCATCCCTGAGGGAAACATGAGAGCAGAATTGCCTCACCCTTGATGCTTATTTCTGCTTTTCCATAATTTAACACCCTATCTTTTCCCTAAAAGCCAGTTTTGGAGGGATATTTGCATCTTCAACTCATCAATGTGTTTATCTGTAGTGGTCTTTAAGAAAGCTGCACTGTCAATTATTTTAAATGTGTGATTAGCTTGTCTATGGGTTGGTTATGAGAAACTGGTTTCCTTCCTCACTTTCTTCTGGACTTAGTAAAAAGCCAGCAAGAATCTTGCTTAAACAAAGTCAAGCATTGCTCAGAGACTTGTAGTAATGATTCTGTTCAAGTTTTAGATTTGTCTTTTCCTTGAGACAGATCTGAAAGATATGGTTAAATTTTATAAGGTACACTCCACATCTTGGAGATGTTCAGAAACAGCCCTATTGAAGGTGAGACGACATTATCTATGTGAGAATGAAGGTTTTATGGTTCTGGTTATTCAGACAAGTGTCAAAATTATTGTCATTGCTTCTTTAAGTTCAATCTCCTCTCTAAGTCTTCAAAAATAGGCACAGATGGTCCTTAATTATTGGGGATTTGGTGACAAGCACACAAACTTTTTCATAAATTTTAGTGGATTCAGGATTCTCTGAGGTCCCTGTAATTTAAGAAATAATTGCAAAATGCAATCTTATTTTACTTTACATTTTACATTAGTTTTATTTTTGAATGGGAGTCTTAGTCCATTTTCTGCTGCTTATAACAGAAAACCTAAAACTGGGTAATTTATGAGAAGAGGAATTTCTTTCACATATGAAGGCTGGGAAGTCCAAGGTTGAGGGGGTACATTTGGTGAGAGCCTTCTGGCTGTTGGGGACTCAGTGAAGTGTTACGAGGCAGTGTAGGCAGTCATGTGGCGAGGAGGCTGAGCTTGGGATTTTAAGTCTCTCATTCTCTTTTTAGAAAGCCACCAGCTCTGCCCGCCCCCTGTGATTAACCATTAATCCACTAATCCATTAATGATTAAACCATTCACAAGGGCAGAGCCCTCAGGTTTCAATCACCTTATAAAAGCCGTACCTCTCAATACTGCCATATTGAGGATTAAGTGTCAACATGAGTTTTGGAAGGGACATTCAAACCATACCAGGGAGGAAGTCCAGGAAGCTTTCAACATCCTTATTTTACATGAGGAGAGAAAAGGTACAAAATTAAAGAGCTTTGGTCACATCATACAGCTGTTTAGTGTGACCAAGGCATACTCTTGCCTCTGTCAGTAAGTGGAAAAAAGCTATTTTCTGGTGCATATTACATAGCTAGCTATCACTTGGGCACAGGGTTTTGCAAGCAATCATATAAACTTCCAATCAAAATGTCAGCAATTGCATATTCATGCCTCTCTTTAAGGAATGTCTCTAATTTCTTTGAGAAACAGGTAAATGCCTTTTTGGGCTAAATGCCCCTGTGAGCGCCACTTGCCCTAAGTGTGTTCCTTGCTCAGAACCGCTCTCCAGAGCTTCTGCACTTGTCTTCAAGTCTGTCAGGTCTCAGGAACATCAGCTTTCCTTCTCATGTCAGCTGATTCACCAAAATGGTGGTTCCCCTTCATTCTACAAATTAATGTCAGCTCTTGGGCTTTTTCCTGCCTTTTTCATTAACTGTCCAATTAAAAATTATCTCTCACAAAACTCTCCTAAAGGACATGGCTTTCTACTAGATACCAAGAGTTTTTCTTCTTTAAAATCAACAAAAAAGGAACTTCTGGCAGAAGCAAGATAATTTAAGGTCAGCCCAAGGTCTAGTCCCATGGGACTGTATAATAGGTTCAAGGATCATTTAACTTGAAGTCCTAGACAAGTTAATTGTTAACCCTTCACCTACTCAAGCTTTCAGGTAAGAGTTGAGGACTGGAAACCAAAATGGCATACTACCATGACACTCACTTTTCATAATCAACACACATACATGTCAGACCAAACTAGCTATTCCATGCTCATGTCCTAAGTCAGAAACTTGTATTAAAATCCTGATTCTACTGTCTACCTGCTATGGAAATCTGAGCAGATCATCTACTTTTTTTTTTTGAGACAGGGTCTCACTGTGTCACCCAGCTGGAGTGCAATGGCACAATGATGGCTCACTACAGCCTCAACCTCTCCAGTTCAAGCGATCCTCCTACCTCAGCCTTCTGAGTAGTTGAGACTACAAGGAGTATTACTATGTGCCTGGGCTAGTCTTGAACTCCTGGGCTCAAGCAATCCTCCCTCCTCACACCTCCCACAGTGCTGGGAGTATAGGTGTGAGCCACTGTGCCTGGCCAGGTTATCTACTCTTAATAACTTTCGGTATCCTCAGGTTTAAAATGCTCAAAATAATATCTGTCCTTAAAATATCGGTATAAGATTTAAATAAGACAATTTTTATTGTAAATTGCTTTATAAAATATAAAAATCTGCTATATATCATTACTGATTGTATGAATTATGTAGAGGCCTATGACTAGAAATGAGCTGATACTGGGTTCATATCAACAGTAACACAACACTGAAATTTACTATTGATTCAAGTGTGATTTTTAATCCTCACAGAAGAAAGGAAGAGCTAGGAGTTACAGAGAAGAGACCCTACTGCTAACATTTTTCCCTCCATGAAATGTAACAGGGCGCATGGATGGTTGAATCTAATGGAATAGTCAATCCCATCTAAACAGCAACTTAACGATGCTATTTATGGTCAATCATCCTCACTCTAGACCTAAACAAGAAAGAAACTTATCCTATGTGGCCAAGCATAGGTACCAGGTCTGACTCTGCTTTCGCTGTTTGGCATCCTTCTTCTATTGCACCATCAGCTAAAACTAAGAATGCAGAGGTCTTCCACACCCAAGTTTCTCGACTCACCTCTGGGTAGTAAGCCTTTTCCCTCCAGTAACAAGGCATTCCATGAATGGCTCTATTCAAGATTTTTATACAACTACTGTGTATTAGCTAAGTGTAATAATGATTATGTAGCAACAATCATTCTTGGAGCTTTACATTTATTATTATTATTATCCCCATTTATGAATGAGGCATTCAGGCACAGAGATGTAAGAAACTTTCCCAAGACAAGTTGAACCCCAGGTTATCTGGATGCAGGGTTTAGGATCTTAATTACTATTAACTCTTTAATGGATATTAGGACACATTGAAATTGGGCTTAAACATTAATTTCTTTTTCGTTTTTTTTCTTGAGATAGGGTTTCACTATTGTCCAAGTTGCAGTGCAGTAGTGCAGTCATAGCTCACTCCAGCCTTGACTTCCTGGGCTCAAGGTATCCTCCTGTAGCTAGGACTCCAGGCATGTGCCCTCATCATCCAGATTAGTTTTTTTTTTTCTTTTTTTTTTTAATAGACAAGGTCTCGCATTGTTGTCCAGGCTGGTCTTGAACCCCTGGGCTCCGTGATGCTCCCTCCTCAGCCTTCCAAAGTGCTGGACTACGGGCATGAGTCACCATGCCTGGCTCTTAAACATTAACTTTTAGCATCCTTGGTAGATTTTTTTTCCTATGATTATAAAGTTAAGCTATTACTATTTAACTAACCATTTGTTTATTTTAGAAGAAATTTGTTTTAGAAGAAAAATTATACAATTTTTAAGTAGTTCTTAGAAAATAGCTAAAAATAATGATGATGGGAACAAAAAGAAAGAACCATTAAGGAAAGAAAAAATTTCTAATAAAATTGAGATGAATCTCTACCTGTGAAGTGGAATTTCACTGATTCTGGGAGACCTGAAAGAGTAAGAGAGACAATCAGTATATTAAACACTTGGGGGTCAGAGAGAGCTAGAGAAGGTACAAAATAAAGGGCGGAGGTTAGGAAAGTAAAGAATGTCTTACTCTAAATTATTCTTATTTAAGGAAAGACCACCAGGTCATTTGCTAATGTTATGTTGAATTTAATGGTGTCAACATTAATTTTAAATAGCAAAAAGGACCACATAGTGGAATAATTTTATGTCACAGCAGTTAGTGTGATTTATAATACGTTCATTCAGAACCCATTTCATCAGTACATAAAATCCTACAAATCGGTGAATGCGGGTGAGCCATATATCACTGACAGGGCTCTCAGGTGGGTCAATTCCATTGTAGAATTGAGTGGTGCCGAGACCTTGATTTACACACTGTAACCGTGTGAGAGATTTATCTCGCAGCATTTATCCCATAGATTATACAACACAGGACTCTGCTCTCTCTGAAGAGGTTCTAGGAACTCGGGCGAGTTTAGTGAATGACTTCAAACACGGCTGACATATTTTCTTTCCTTCTAATCCCAGGATATCCCGTGTTTCTTATAAAGTACGAGTTGTAACACAGGGGTTACAGACCCATGAACATTTTCAACGGCTATTAGTTATCCTGTTACTAAACACTGTGTACAGATACTAAAGAGGAAGCCTATACCCACTGTTAGAGATTTTCAATCTAATTGAGGAGTTAACTGTTTTCTGGGTGGTTAAACATATTAAATAATGGCAAATATCATTTTAAATGTTTACCATAATCAAAAAAGTCTAAAATTATTTAAACCATGTTCAATTCACCATAAGAAATCACCACTTTTGTGTATGAATAAAGCTACTGTATAAAAAGAATATCCTGTATTCATGGTGTTATGTAGCACATACACCTTAAAGATCATAAAGAAATAGGCACCAGTGGCTGGGCATGGTGGCTTATGCCTGTAATCCCAGCACTTCGGGAGGCTGAGGCAGGTGGATCGCAAGGTCAGAAGTTCAAGACCAGCCTGACAAATATGGTGAAACCCCGTCTCTACTAAAAATACAAAAATTAGCCGGGAGTGGCGGCATTCATCTGTAGTCTCAGCTACTCAGGAGGCTGAGGCAGGAGAATCGCTTGAACCCAGCAGGCGGAAGTTGCAGTGAGCCGAGATTGCATCACTACACTCCAACCTGGGTGACAAAGCAAGATTCTGTCAAAAAAAAAAAAAGAAAAAGAAAAAAGAAATAGGCACTAATATTTTTGGAATAGTCAAAGGCATAAAAATATTTAAGGGTAGGGACTTAAAACTCCTGCTTTCTGGTCAACAACCTTGATGACTAGATCAAGGGAAGAGAGAGGGTGGCAGGGATTAAGGGTATGCTGGGCTTTGTGGAAGGGCACACACTGGCTTTAATGAGAAACTTAGTTATTCTTCTATTCAGTCTTCTCTGCCATTAAAAAGGTGTCTTTTACCAAATACTGGTTTTATCCCAAGAGGTTGCCTGCATGCCCCATGTCTACATGAAACCTCCCCTGAGGTACTGCAGGACCCTCACTGGCCTCCCCTTACCCTTGTGCCATCCACTCTGGCCTCCTCGTCAAGTCCATTGACATCACTGCAGTCAAAGAGTTTTTTATGAAAAGCCATTCCCTAGTTTCCTGTACCTGAAAACTTCCACTGGGTTCCTCTTGATGTTGGGATAACAACCCAAATCCTTACCAGCTTTGAGGGTCTGTCAGGTGTGACCTCTGTCTCTTCCACCAGATGCATCCCTGCTCTGCCTGACCCTTCACATTTCAGAGACACAGACACCACATTCTCTCCTTCCCCAGGCCCCTGTACCTGGGGCTGGTGCTCTTCCTTCAGGGACATGTTCCTGACCATCCAAATAAACACAGTTTTCCTCATCAGCTTCTACCCATCCCTTCACTGCCGGTATCTTCACTGAGCTCTCAGTCTAGGTCGATCTGGTTATGTGTAATTCCACTACTGAACTTTCTCCCTCTTTCTCAGAGCTCTTATCCCAGACTGCAATTAAACATTCATTCCTGGGGTTATTTATCAAATTCTCTCTCTATATCTGCTCAAACCACCAAGAGCAGAATCCACACCTCTTTTTGCTTGCCACTATATCTCCAAGGCCTCGTTCAGTGATTGGCACATAGGAGGCACAAAATAAAGATTTATTGAAAGTATGCCTGAATGCATGAATAAATGAAAAAATAAAAAGATGGAACTGAGCCCAAGCTACATATTGGCTGACAGGTCTCAAGCTAGTTTGAATAGCTACAAAGTAGGGGCACCAAATGGTCCAGAGGACTGTGGGAGACTCAGGGCAAGCCTGTCATGTCGAGCCACAGAGAGCAGTTGGGTGCCTCAAAGCAGAGAGGAGAGCATTACCAGCAAACGAGAAGGCCATGAGCTCCTGGAGGTGGGGCGCTGCCGGGGGAGGGCGGTACATGACTTTGCCCTGGTTAATATCTTCTTGCGTGAAATACCGGATAGGAGAGTGAGGGTGGTCCCGGTGTTCGATGATACCTGGGAGGAATAGATTTGGCATGAGCATCAGCAGTAATTCTCATCGCTGACTAAATGACTAGAGCCATACAGCCTGCTCTTCTTGTTGGTGGGAGTCTTTCATCCTGCAGAAACTGACTGTTCTCAGGGTGCTCTTGGTATGCCATTCTCTGGTTATTTAAGAAAAGGGCAAATCTGAAACCCAAAAGAGTATGGATGAAAAGTATTGATCCTGGGTGTATCTGTGAGGGTTTTGCCAAAGGAGATAAATATTTGAGTCAGTGGGCTGGGAAAGGCAGACCCACCTTCAATCTGGGTGGACACAATCTAATCAGCTGCCAGCATGGCTAGAATATAAGACAGGGAGGCTGGGCGTAATGACTCACGCCCATAATCCCAGCACTTTGGGAGGCTGAGGTGAGTGGATCACCTGAGGTCAGGAGTTCAAGACCAGCCTAGCCAACATGATGAAACCCTGTCTCTACTAAAACTACAAAAATTAGCAGGGTATGGTGGCATGCACCTGTAATCCCAGCTAACAGGGAGGCTGAGGCAGGAGAATCGCTTGAACCCAGGAGATGGAGGTTGCAGTGAGCCGAGATTGCACCACTGCACTCCAGCCTGGGTGGCAAGAGTGAAACTCCATCTCAAAAATAAATATATAAGTTTAAAAAATAAAGCAGGTGTAAAAACATGAAAAGACTAGACTGGCTTAGCCTCCCAGCCTACATCTTTCTCCTGTGCTGGATGCTTCTGGCCCTTGAATATCAGACTCCAAGCTCTTCAGTTTTGGGACTCAGACTGCCTCTCCTTGCTTCTCAGGTTGCAGATGGCCTATTGTGGGACCTTATGATTGTGGGAGTTAATACTTAATAAACTCCCCTTTATATATATATCTCCTATTAGTTCTGTTCCTCTAGAGAACCTTGACTAATACACATAGAAGGATACAAACTACTGCCCCTACTATAGCCTAGACCAGCTAATTTTCCAAAAGTCACATACATGGTAACATAATTAAGAGAGTCTCTCAGTTGAGTTTCAATTCAAAGGTCCTTGAGAAACTGGCACAGATTGGTCTCCTGGTGAGGCTGTAAAAAGATTTTTCTCAATCTAACCTCTTTCCTTCAGAAACTCCTTAGACTCTGCAATAATCTTTGGCTACAGTAACATGGGTCTTGATTATTCTAAGAACTGAATTTGCAGTTATCACTCTGCTTGTGATAAATGCTGTAGGGGCTACAGATTTGCCTGTTGTTTCTAAATTTTTCAGGTATAGAACTAATGCTGTGATCTTTTCTCACGTCCTATTCACTCCTTAAAAGGAGGGCACATGTGAAGCTTGATGTTGAACTAATTCACCTTCTGCAGGGTTGAGAGGGCAACAACCATTCTCCAGAAGACAGCCCAGGCTGCTGGTTTGAAAGGGCTCCATCTCGACTCTGGCAATGTAGGGAGAACCATTAGCTATGACTTAGCAGATGACTTTTAGACTTTTAATTTCTTTGGACTTTCTCAAAAAGATAATGGAATTTAATTTCTTGACTTTTCTCTCTCATTGAGAATTTCATAATGTGAGAAGCTTACATTTGGGGCAGTGGTTAGTCTTGGGAGAAAAGTCCCAGATATGGAAGCAGAATTACCTTAACAGAAGCTGATCTTTCTGTGAGGAGCAGCCACACCTCTCTTGGACCTTGATGTCATTTGGATCTGTGTCCCCACCCAAATCTCATGTTCAATTGTAATCCTCAATGTTGGAGGCAGGGTCTGGTGGGAGGCGACTGGATCACAAGTGCAGTTTCTAATGGTTTAACACCACCCCCCGGGTGCTGTCCTGGTGATAGTGAGTGAGTGAGTGAGTGAGTGAGATTTTCTTTCTTTCTTTCTTTTTTTTTTTTGAGATGGAGTCTTGCTCTGCCGCACAGACTGGAGGTGTAGTGGCGTGATCTCAGCTCACCGTAAGCTCCGCCTCCTGAGTTCATGCCATTCTCCTGCCTCAGTCTTCCAAGTAGCTGGGACTACAGGTGCCCACCACCATGCCCAGCTAATTTTTTGTATTTTTTTTTTTTTAAGTAGAGACAGGGTTTGACCTTGTTAGCCAGGATGGTCTCGATCTCCTGATCTCGTGATCCGCCTGCCTCAGCCTCCCAAAGGAGTGAGATTTTAAACAAAATCTAGTTGTTTAAAAGTGTGTGACAGCTCCCCCACCCGCTTTCCTCCTGTTCCGGCCATGTAAGATGTACCTGCTTCCCCTTCACCTTCCGCCATGATTGTAAGTTTCCCGAGGCCTCCCCATCCATGCTTCCTGTACAGCCTGTGAAGCCATGAGCCAATTAAACCTCTTTTCTTTATAAATTATCCAGTTTCAGTTATTTCTTTATAGCAATATGAAAATGGACTAACACAGGCATAAGCTTATTAGTTAAGCCCAAAGTCAAGAGATCCAAAGGTTGGGGACTCATGATGGCAGGGCCCCAAATCTCCTCTGACTATAGTTCCACATTCCCATGTTCCCAGATAGGAGGAGGAGCAACATATCCAATTGGAGAAGGAACTGAATATGTGTGGCTCAGCCCCCTTTGGGCTCCCTGGCAGAACTCCTTATCCTGAACTTATGCTCATTCTGGTCCGTTCCCCTGTCATAACCTCACTGGGGCAGGCTCTGGTCCTACAGAGACAATGCCTATGTGTCCAGTTCTGCCAGTACACGGGAGGGGAACTCAACCTGGTAGCATGTACATTCTCCATCCAGCATGCTATGTCAGTGCCAAAGCCATCACATTCATCTCCTTCAGACCATAGTCTTTTTCTCTCTCAATTAGTTCTAAACTAGAAGACAGGAGCAAGGAATATGAATAATTAGTATTCCTTGAAACCTCAATGAATATATCTCTATGTATGCAAGCAGACAAAACTCCAGAGATACTAAGACTGGTCAAAAACTAGAATATAATAATATCACTCAAAAGATCATTTACTACAGATCTCACCTTGATTTGGATGCAGAGGTAGAGTGATATTGTAGACAATCTTTCCACTTGGCCTCTCAGAGTTTATAAAGGAGAGGGAATGAGGCTGAATGACAGTCAGGCCATCTTCTCGAGCCTAAACAAAGTTTAAGAAGGAAGAGGAAAACATGGTATGAAAAACCAAAGCCAGAGGCAAAAACAGACCTTATTAAGAAAAAAAAAAAATTGCTCTGGGCTTTTAAATTAGTCACACTTAGTAAAATTTTCAAGAGTTCAAAAGAAGGATCTGGTCTACTGCATTGCAGATTTTTCCCAAGCCTCCCCTCCTAGGTTTAGAGAGTCCTTTTCAAGTTTTCTTGTACCCTAGTCTTCTCTCCCCCAACTGCTCCCACAGTTACATCAGTGCACATGGTGGGGATTCTGATATTATCACTTTTTTCTTAGGTGGAACACGTTTCCAAATGGGGCAACCCAGCTGGCTCTTCTACTCTCTTGCTAATCACAGCTGGCTTACTGTGTCTCTCCTCTAACTTTTTGTTTTCTTTAAGAGACAGGGTCTAGCTCTGTCACAGGCTGGAGTGCAGTGGTCATAGCTCACTGCTGCTCCTCTGACTTAATGGGCTAAGTTGAATCTGGCCAGAAGTTCTAAGGACTCAGCTGAGATACTTAAGTCTTGGCCCCAAGAAGTTCTTCAGAGCATTGCCCCCCAGGTCCCCAGTTTTGCTAATGGAAACTGTGATGCCTTCTGGTAACAAAGGGCTAAAAGTGAACTCACCTCAAACATCAAAAAAGGCTCACCATTTGCATGCAGAGGTTTAAGAGGTATTTCTTTATTAAAGCACATAAAATAGCCAATATTTCCCTTTTTCTCCATTCTACTGGTTAAAAGAACTAGATACTGCCTTTTCTCTTCCAGCTTTCAGAACCCAGTGAATGAGTGAGGCAATATTAATCAGAGGACTGATGCGTATGTAACTTTACTATCCCTTTCCCTGTGCACATCCATAACCCACTAACAGTGGCAACACTTAAAAAACAAAAAGGACAGCTTCAGACTCCCATCACTAGGCATGGTGGTGGGTTGGGGACAGCAGCAAAAACAGTGTGGAGAGAAGAGGGAAATTAGCCTGAGCAGGGGCCCCTCGCTTGGGTCAGGCATGCTGTTGTAAAACAGAATAAAAACATCCAGCTCATCATGGGCTCTTCCTAACTGACCCCTGAAGGTGGGTTAGAGTGTGACATGCTCTTCTGCCCTTTGAAGCCCTCCTTCTTTCAGATGGAATCTCCTCATTTAGAAAGGGATTAAGCAGGGCTCAGTAATGCTCATAGAGGAGGGAGTGGTGTTCTCCCTTTAACCATGAAAAGATTGAAGGTTGCAGTTGCTTTGTAATTGTTCCCAAGGCATATTTGTCCTGGGGAGAGGCAGCATTTGCAGGTTGGAACAATCCCCCTATAGTAAAGAGTCATATTTCAGGCCCTTGCTCAGGTCTGGAATGTAATGAGCAAGGAAAATTAGAATTGCGAATAGCAGCTGGTCTCTCACCCTAATATAAAACAAGTAAGGACAACAAATTAAAACTATATGCCATATATAAGGTGTTACTATCCCATACATGTTTGTACACACCTATAAATATGTACGCATGTGGGTACAACTAACAGACAAAAAAGTATAGGTTCTGTACCTTGTTTGGCACTGTTTGCTACCTTTTAATATGAAAACTATCATAATAACTGAACATTCTCAGAGTACCATGTGATATTCTGAAAATCTAGATGTCCCTAAAATAATAAAGTGATAAAAAGAGGGAATTATTGTGGACATGGGACTGTGGGAAGGGAAACATGTTCCAGCCAAGATAACAGTCTATTTTGAAATTTATTGATACTATTTTTCTCCTAATAGAAATAGACATTACATAGAAAAAGTACTGATTCCATGAGGAAAGCAATATTGAGTTTGAGATATATCAAAGTATAATCAATTTTAATATTGGCTACTTAGAATGTTCAATATTTATCAGTTAAACATAGTAAGAAATGAGAGATTAAACTTCATAGAAATCATTGCAAAAGACACTTTAAAAATAGTATATCTGTCAACAAAAGAAGATTACAGAATAATTCTTTTCACAATGGCCACGTTACCTCTGAATATATCCAGAGTCCAACTGCTTCTCCCACCCCACTGCCACCACTCTGCTGAGGGCCACAGTCTCTCCCCAGGATTACCCCAGTAGCCTCTCAATTGCTCTCTTGCCTCCCTTACACTCCCTTTCAGCACAGCAGCCAGTGTGATCCTTTCACAAGGACATGAGGCCTCTGCTCAACACCCCGCAATGGCTTCCCATTTTATTCAGAAGAAAAGCCAAGTTCCTACAATGACCTATGAAATGTTGTGCGATCTGTCCCAGCCCACACACTTATCACATCTGTGAATTCACTCTCTCTGCTCCAGCACACCCTTTACCAGCACATCCCAGACTCAACTTGTCATGCTTCCCACCAAAAGTCCTTGAACATTCCTGATCTTGAGGAATGGCACCTGTATATCCTCAGACACTGGGTGTTTCACCCGCCTTCCATATATAGGAAGCCACTGTGTCTCTGTGTCTCTAAGTCTCTCTTAATCTATCCCCCACTTTGTTTTTAACCATCATAACCATTTGTCAGTGCACAGCTCTGTAGTGTTGACTATATGCATACAGTTGTGTAATAGATCTCTAGAACTCTCCCATCTTGCAAAGCTGAAACTCTATATCCACTGAACAACTCCCCTTTTCTCCCTCTCTCATTGTGTCACACACTTTACACCTGGTAACTACCATTCTACTTTCTACTTCTTTTGACTACATTCTACTTTATATCTCACATAAGCAGAATCACGCAGTTTTTGTTCTTTTGTGACTGGCTTACTTTACTCATCATAATGTCTTAAACATTCATCTATGTTGTAGCCTGTGACAGGATTTCCTTCCTTTGTAAGGTTGAATAATATTCTTCTCTCTGTATGTGTGTATCACATTTTCTTTATCCATTTCTCTGCTGATAGATATTTAGATTGCTTCCACATCTTGGCTACCGTGAATAATGCTACAATGAACATTCGTGTGCAAATCTCTTCAAGATCTCCTGAACTCTTAACCATGGGCTCATGCCACTAATTGTTCTTGCTCTAGATGACTGCAATAGCCTGTTTGTTTTCTGACTGGCCCCCATCTAGGATGTTTTCTACCCTGTAGCCAGAATGATCTTTCTAAATGTATCATTAAAAATCTGATCATGGCATTTCTCTGCTACAAATCCCTCAACACCTTATTTGCCCCAACAGCATTTCAGGACAAAATGGAAACTCTATCTTATACTTAAGGTCTTCCATGATCTGACTCTCGGTTCTTACTGCATTTTCACTTAACGGATTTTATGCTCCAGCCAACTGAACAACCTGTAATGCTTCAAATGTGTCATGTTCTCTCTTGTCTCCACCTTTGTTCACCTGTTGTTCCTCAAGACTGGGATACATTCCCCCCAATTTAGTCTAGATGAGTGGTTCTTCTAGTGTGGTGATCTGGGAAGCAGCAAACAGCATTACCTAGAAACTCTTTAGAAATGCAAATTCTTGACCCTACACCAGATCCACTAAATTAGAAAACACTGTGGTGGGTTCCAGCAATCTGTGTTTTATTTTTTTAATTTTTAATTTTTAAAATTTTCTATTTCCATAGGTTTTCTGGGGGAACAGATGGTATGTGGTTACATGAGTCAGTTCCTTAGTAGTGAAGTGTGAGATTTTGGTGCACCCATCACCCGAGCAGTATGCACTGAACCCAATTTGTAGTCTTTTATCCCTCACCTATTATTCTAAGTGAAGTAATTCAGGAATGGAAAACCAAACATTGTATGTTCTCACTCATAAGTGGGAGCTAAGCTACGAGGATGCAAAGGCATAAGAATGATACAATGGACTTTGGAGACTCAGAGGGAAGGAGTAGGAAGTGGGTGAGTGCAATCTGTGTTTTCATCAACTCTATAGTGATTCTGATAAAGGATTAAGTTTGAGAACCCTGGTCTCTAGATAATTTACACTCACCCTGCTCTGTTCCCCACCAGAGGATGCTTCTGTGACCCTCTCTCATGGTCTGCTGGATTTGGTGCCCTCCCATCTGCTGCCATATCATTGCTCTGCCATGGCATTTATCATTGTATTATCCCTGCTTATTTATTTGCTTGTCTCCTCTTTTAGACTCAAAGTTCCTTGAGAATAAAGACTGTGTTTTATGGTCACTGACTCTCCAATGTCTTCCACAGCTCTTAACCTACATTAGGAGCTCAAAAGTGTTTATGAATGAGAGACTGAATGAATGGAGAAGTAGATTCCTACATTTAATCACATATACAAGTATACTAAATATGCCATATAGTTATTTACCATATGCATTCACAATATATTTACCAAATATCTGCAAAACTTGTGTTATTAGATGAGACTAAATGACTAAATTGAGAATGCATTTTTATTACAGATCACAAGAATGTCCTATCGTAATGGCCCTAATTAGTGTCAAAAAATATATAAACTATATATTTTAAGTAACATTTGAGTAGGCTAATCACAGTTTACAATAAACTAACCTAAGTTTTAACTGGACAGACCTAATTTGCACGTATGCAACCTAAGCCCTTAAAGGCTAAGTGACTTGAAAATTCTTTTCAGGGGTTCACAGTGACAGTGCAGGCAACAGCACTGTCTTCCTGGTTCCCGGCCCATTGTTTCCTCCAAACTCAAAATAACTCTGCATTAGCATTTGGCAAGACCTGTGTGTGCACATTTTTCTTAATAGTTTAGAGAAAATTCTGATCCAAGTTCCTCCAGTCAGAATGATGAATTATAGACTTTATAGTGCTGCTGAATTATGATTTCTTTAAATTACGGTTTACGGTGGAAATGCCAATACCAGCTATTCATTAAAAACTTTCTATTTTCCCCTTTATGTCTCTGTCATGTCCCAGACCCATAATTTCTAAAACTATAACTGTTCTCTTTGTTGTGGCTCAAGGCTGATACACTGCTTTGGAGTGTAATTGCGTGGGTGCTAACTAAAATGTGGACCCATGATGATTAATTTACAAGGTCTTACATGTTTGCGGCTCTGTCTGGAAGAGGGGTTTGGCATTATAGCACTCACCCTCTCCCCTCCCCAGAGAGACGGTTACGGGGGAGTTGCTAATTGTCTCAACTAAGCTTCATGCACCAATTTAGTTGACACCTTGCTTCACATTTTCCCATGGCCCACACTCCTTCCCACCAGCATACGAGACTTTCTGTGATAGCTTGATGACTTCCTTATCCTCATCACACCTCCTTGCCGCCTTCCTAATTTCTCCAGTCTTGTTGAACTGTTTGCAGTTTTGCAACAGTTCTATTCTCTGCCACCTCTGGGCCTTTGCATGTGCTCTTTTCACTTGTGGCAATGCCCTTTGTCATCACCTCTCCATTCCTTCCAATGTGCCCCCAAATTTTCACTTGGATAATTGCTATTTATCTTTCTGGATCCAGCACTGATAGCACCTTCTTGAGGAAACTTTTACAGTGGAAAGTTTCTCATAGGGCTTCTAGAAGATGGAATAATAGTTTCTCCACTACATGGTGCTATAACTAGGGAACCAATGATACCCAAATATTGATTTCATGGACATAAGCCCGAAATTTTCTCCAAGTTTTTAAGGAGGATCCCTGGAATGTCTGGACTACTGTAGAAGGGACATCAGCGATGGATGGGAGGTCAATATGGATTCCGCATAACCTTCCTTTCATTCTGGGAATTTTAAGTTCCTTTTTCAAGTCAATGAGAAATGTGATCACTAGGCTTTCTGGCCCCTGAGTGTGTGATCTGGGCCAGGCACTTACTGCATACAAAACCAGGACACTCTATCAAATCCCATCAGCGTGCTGTGTGCCTCCTCCAAGTGGAAACCACAAGCCTCCCACCCAACTCACAGTCATATGGAGAGATGCTTCCAGAGACAGTTTAGGTGCTTCAGGTGTCTGTGGTAAGATCGCGATGTTGAACATGCGGCTCTCCAGGTGGGTCTGGGCATCAGAGGCACTGGACACCTGAAAAGAAGGTCATCCTGGTGAGCCTCTCATCTTCTATCGGGCAGAGCATGTCCACACGTGGGTTTTTCCCTCTTTTAAGCCAGCTGTCTTTGAATTCTATACGCTCCTGCATTACAACTCTCATTCTGCCCTTCATATTTTAATATTGATCTTTTACTGATTCATATTTTAATATTGATCTTTTACTGATTTCATTTTAAGCAAAGCTGAAAATGCAGGAAAGTGTAAATAAGAAATTAAAAATAATCTAGAATTTCACTACCTAGAAATAATGAATATTAATATGTTGATATTTAACATTTTATATGCACACATATCAATTGCATATTATAATTTTTTACTTACAATAATATGATAGTTTGCTATATCATTAAACATGCCAGAAAACATAGTTTTTGAGGACTATATAATATCTTATTATGAGTATGTAATAAGATTTGTATTCCATTTCTTTCATTTTTAACCAGCACAGGTAAATGATAGGTAAGTGACAAATCTCAGCCTCATCATTGCAGGGCAAGATTAGTAACATTCACAATTAGTGTAATGGTCACAAAATCAACTTTTTCCTGCTTCAAAAACCTGAAGAATGTTGCTTTTCCTATGCAGCTTCTCCCTCCTCATCAGTTACTGGACTGCCCTCTTAAACCTTCCTTCTCTCCATTGTTTGCTAAGCCCTGTGTGACATGTGGAGTTGCATTAATTTCCTATGGCAGGGGGCTGAGTTCTACCAATTCTGAGAAAAAGAGGCAGGGATAGTAGCCCTTTCTCTATGTCTTTAAAAGTTACTCCAATAGAAAGCCTGTCTTCTCTGTCTTTATCTTGATCACATCAGATGCCTGGGATCGAGTCTCAAAATACATGTTTTTAAGGAGATACAGCATCTCTGTAAATGATCTTACCACCAATAACTATAATTCACTCATCATCTATTACTATTACGGGTTCAGCATTGCATTAGCTCCTTTTCAAGGTTCTCTTACTTAGTATCCACGGAGTAGATATTATTACCCCCTTTTTACAGGTGAGGAAACTAAAGGTCAGAAAATTTAAGCAATGTGTCAAAGTCACAAAGCCAACAAGTGGCAGTATTTAACCAGATCAGTCAGGTTTACAATCATTCCACTGACCAAGTCACTCACTTTGGTAGCTTTAGGAAATTAGAAAAGGGATAGCGGGGTGGTGGTGGAATATATTCTATCTTTTGAAGAAAAAGAACCAAACATTGAATAGGTAGTGAAATGTGGTCATATTACTGAGCAAATGAATCAATCTAGAAAAGACACTGATGGGAAATGTGTTGGTCTTTTTCGAACCGCATTTCCTAAGGCTGTGTCAAAGTGACCTGAATATACCCAAACCAGGGCTCCTTCCCACACCAAAAAATGACTCTGAATGTGCATGCTTTCTTTGCACTATGCCATGCTCTATTTTCTAATCCCATTCACATTACATATGTCCTAAATCTTGGATGCAGAGTAACAGATGGGATCCATTGATGGCTCATGACAGCACATCAACATTAAAATGGCATTAAATCCATGCAACTTGGCTGGACGTGGTGGTTCACGCCTGTAATCCCAGCACTTTGGGAGGCCGAGGCAGGTGGATCACTTGATGTCAGGAGTTCAAGACCAGCCTGGCCAACATGGTGAAACCCCGTCTCTATTAAAAAATACAAAAAATTAGCTAGGCATGGTGGCAGGCACCTGTAATCCCAGCTACTCGGGAGGTTGAGGTAGAAGAATCACTTGAACCTGGGAGGTAGAGGTTGCAGTGAGCCAAGATCACACCACTGCACTCCAGCCTGGGCAACTGAGTGAAACTCTGTCTCAAAAAAAAAAAAATCCATGCAACTCATTATACTGCATTTTCTGCTTTAAAGAAAAAACAAAGGAAAAAGAAAAAGAATTATTAGGATAGGATATGTTTAAAGTTTGAAATCCTTTAGGGACACTAAAATGATGAATGGGAAAACTTGCTAACCACTTATGTTAGCACTTAGCTGTCGTGTCTATCTCACTTCACATCAAAATAGGAGGTATGCCTATAAAACAATGAGACTTTTACAATAAACACGCCAAAACTTTTACATCAGGAGAACATAATCCCAGAAAGTTGTTTCATATTTCCAACAAAGATGCTGTCAGTGTTCAAAATGCATACTTTGGAATGTCTTCAGACAAAGTTTACAAATCATACAGGAACTCTGAGCCCATTACTTCATAATTATTCCCCACTTTAACCCAAAATAATTACCACTCTTTTTCTCACCAGACCTTAGTCTGACTTTTGACTATTTAGCTATATTTTTTAATCCACTTCTAAAAGATGATACACTGCCACTATGGAGGATATTCTAAAGAATATCCCACACATTTTGAAGGCAATTTCACATAGGAGTTCTAAACACATTTTGAGCAAAATGTGTGAAGGTTCTGTAAAGGAAATCACTTTGTAAGTAATAAAGTTCATTCAACTGGATGACTTCATCCAGTGAGTTTTTTTTTTTAAATCACTATTTTTTGTTATTTTATTTTTTATTATTTTTAAAACTTTATTTGCTTTATTTACTCAGTAACCAAATTACAAAAGTCATCAAATATTATTTTGAGCAGCTACTTAGATTCCGCTTCCAGGCAAGTGCTCCATATTGATAACATTCTCCTTTCTGACCCTACGAAGGCAAAGGCAGATCTGAGGATTCTAGTTTGCAGAGGTGACTTCTTTTGATTGAGGTCTTTGCCTTCATTCTGACCCATTCTCTGATGACTGCTACAGTCTCTAGGTGCTAAAAATGAAAAGTTAACTTGGGCAAAGGGCACCCAATGTTTGCTCACTCATTGGACATTCAATGTGCTCAGGATAATCTCATTTTAATGGTTTCCAAATTTATCTCAACCTGCTCTCTGGAAAAGCACATCTTTTACACAATATAAATTAGGCGATGAAGATGTACATGCCAGACATCAGAAGCAGAATGGACGATCATTTTAACAAGCTGAGCTGGGTGAGTTGAGCGCCAGCTGGATTCCTAGACAAAGAAAAAGACTCAGACTTTGAGAGGCCCTGACACTGCTTTGGCTGTTCCCCATAAACATAGATATTTTCTCTGACACTTTACCAAATTCTTCTCGGTATCCATGCTTAAACACTCTTTCTCATTCATAATTCCTTATTCCTTTGTATTTCTGTATGATTCTTTATTTCCAAATCATGCTCGTCAGAGGTCTTCCTAATTCTATTGATCTTCAGAGAATCAGGTTTTGTATTTGTTTGTCATTTCTAGCATTTTATAATTAACCAATTCCTCTGCTTAGCTCTACTAATCCCTTCCTTTTGCGTTTCTTAGGTTTCCCTTGCAGTTCTCTGGCTTCTCGAGTTAAATATTTTGTCCACGTATTTTAATGCTTTCTTGCTCAATAATAAGCGCTTAAGTGCATCAATTTTCTTCTAAGTACAATTTTGTCCATATGATTTAAGTTTTGATAGGTTATTTCCTCCTCATCCATATTTCTTAAGTGTTTGCTGTTCTGATTTTCTTTAAGGAATTTCCTAGTAATTATTGAAGAGACCATTTAAAATATTCCAAGTGGCCTGAATTTTTGTTTATCATTTTATTATTAATTTATAATTTATAATTATATTTATAATAGCCAGAGAACATATGCATATAATTTTTCTTTTTCTTTTTTTTTTTTTTTTTTTTTTTACCGTGGGGGAGGGTCTCGCTCTGTCATCCAGGCTAGAGTGCAGTGGCATGGTCATGGCTCAGTGCAGCCTCCACCTCCCAGGCTCAAGTGATCCTTCTGCTTAGCTGCCACCATGCCCATCCAATTTTTGTATTTTTTGTCAAGACGGTTTCACCATGTTGCCAAAGCTGGTCTCAAACTCCTGGACTGACACAATCTGCCTGCCTTGGCCTCCCGGGGTGTTGAGATTACAAGCGTGAGCCACCATGCCCAGCCTATGCAGTATAATTCTTGTTCTTTAATCTACTGAAGGTCTCCTTACAGTCTGGTACTTGACTGATTTTTACAAATGGTAATAACAAACCCTTATATAACGCTAACTATGTGATAGGCAGTATTCTAAGTACTCTATATGTATTAACTCATTAAATCCTCACAATAATCCTATTTGAAAGACAAGGAAAATGAAGCACAGAAGTTTTGCTCAAGTAATTTGCCCAAAGTTGTGTAGCTAATAAGTTGCTGACCTGACATCTAAACCTGTTGAGTTTGGCTATAGGCCCATGATTATCACAAGACAGTAAGTGTTCCAAGAACATTCAAAACTAGAAGGTAAGATTTTTTTTTCTCCATATAGTATTTTTTTTATCTTTTAAAGACTTTTTTTTTGAACACTTTGGCCATTATCTAACCTAAACATCTTGGTTGTGGATAACTCTGCTTGTAAAGATACACATATATCTGAACTGACAAATTAAAAAAACTAATGTTATGAATTATATTTTGTAGGAAATTCCACTGATATGGTTTTGCTGGCTCCCCATTCAATTCTCATCTTGAATCATAGCTCCCATAATTCTCACATGTTGTGGGAGGGGCCCGGTGGGAGATAACTGAATCATGGTGGCAGTTTCCCCTATACTGTTCTCCTGGCAGTGAGTCTCACGAGATCTGATGATTTTATAAGGAGTTTCCCTTTTCACTTGGCTCTCATTCTCTCTCACCTTCTGACACGTAAGACATGCCTTTTGCTTTCCACTGTGATTGTGAGGCCTCTCCAGCCACACAGAACTGTGAGTCTGCTAAACTTCTTTTTCTTTGTAAATTACCCAGTCTCGGATATGTCTTTATCAGCAGCATGAAAATGGACTAACACATCCCCCAAACGTGATTTCCTGTCAACTGCAGAAAATTACTCAAGGTGATTATAAATAAGAGTGATTGGATTATTGGATTCATCAGACTTCAGAGAAGTCAGGAAGCAGAGGGTACCTGGAAGCGGAAGGAGTCGCTCTGGGCTGGGGCTCCTGAGTGCCTGTACCATACGATGCCTTCATTGATGTCCTGCTGGGTGAAGGTGCTGGTGGGGGTAGCCGTCCTCCCATCAGGCAGGTGCTGCCCTTCATCTGCAGGGCTGTCTGCAGGCATATTCACCAGAAGGACCACCTCCCCTATGAAGGCACAGGCCACACAGTTAGTGAGGGTCCCTAGGAAAAGTCAGAGCCCTTACCTCCTTTCCTACTTCTCATTTTTTTTTTAAACTAAAAAGAAATGATGTACTTCTTTATTTTTATCTAAGGTGAAGGAGAGGATGTTAACACATAATTCAATAGATAGTATTGAATCCACCTTTAGAAATAGAATTCTCAGGCTTCCTGCTAAAAGAACTAAAAGTAATTCAAGGACAATTCATGTGTGAAGTTACTGACTTATTATCTATTAAAAATTACATAAGGAGACCCAGATAGCAGCAAATACTATAGACAAATATTCAAATACTGGGCATTGAATGGATTCATTTCTATGCACAACTTTCTATGTAACAGAAAATGGTTTCCAGCCAGGAAGTTTTTGGTGAAAACATAATGGGAAGTTAGAAACAATTCGGCGGAAAATTTTCATGAGAGAATTCTGTTCAATGATAGTAATACAGGTTCAATATCTCTTATCTGAAATTCTTAGGACCAGAGTGTTTCAGATTTCAGATTTTTTATAAGATATCTCATATACATAATGAGATATCTTAGATTCAGGGCCCAGGTCTAAACATGAAACTCACTGATGTTTTATATACACCTTAGACACATAGCCTGAAGGTAATTTTATATAATATTTAAAAATAAATTTTGTGCACGAAATAAGTTTTGGCTGTAACCTTTCACATGAGGTCAGGGGTAGAATTTTCCACTTGTGGCATCATGTCAGTGCTTTCAAGGTTATGGATTTTGGAGCATTTCAGATTTCAGATTTTTGGATTAGGGATGCTTAACTTGTAATAGCTAACAGTGGAAGACACATGGCAGGCACCCCACTATATTCTATGTGGTGATTCAAACCCAACCCCATTGCTTTTAGCTGAGTGAGCTTCCTTAAGCTGTGTAAGCTTTCGTTACTCATTCGGAAAAAGAAAATAATAGTATATACTTTACAGGTGCTTAAAAATAATGTTGGTCGTCTTTCTTCACATAGTTTGGCTGTGTACCTACCCAAATCTCAACTTGAACTGTATCTCCCAGAATTCCCACATGTTGTGGGAGGGACCCAGGGGGAGGTAATTGAATCACAGGGGCCGGTCTTTCCCATGCTATTCTCCTGATAGTATATAAGTCTCACAAGATCTAATGGGTTTATCAGGGGTTTCCACTTTTGCCTCTTCCTCATTTTCTCTTGCTGCCATCATGTAAAAAGTGCCTTTCTCCTCCTGCCATGATTCTGAGGCCTCCCCAGCCATGTGGACCTGTGAGTCCAATTAAACCTCTTTTTCTTCCCAGTCTCGGGCATGTCTTTATCAGCAGTGTGAAAACGGACTAATAAACTTCTCATTAATTCTATTTAATTATTCTGAATGATGCCATTATCGTCTTCATTTTACACATGAAAGTCTTTAGGTTCACAGTTTAATAACTGTTAGAAGTTACACAAAGGTTAAGTTGATGAGCTGGGATTTGAAACTGATCATGAAGCTGGTCATGAAGCTCTGTTACCAATCACCATTATTTTGTGAATATGTATCAGTATTTACACTGCTAAATAACTTATCATGTTTTCTCCTCATTAATTCTTTAAACTTTATTAGAACTGAGGCAAGGAAATCTATATGTAAACACCACCATCACCAGCAATCTGTTTGTACTGCTTGTTCTTCACCTAAAGCACTTTCACTTTCACCTTCTATCTTCTTAAAGTGAGACTGAAAATACAGAGGTGTTATAGAAACAATTAAAATTTCACAGGGAGACTATGCCTTCAATTGAAGACCAAACAGAAGAATGGATGAACTGCTGCAAGCAGAAGCTAGATTCTCATGAAAATGCATCTAACAATAAATCTGAAAGAAGCCACTCTAACACTCCGATAGTGGGAGGGAGAGGGTGAGGAAGAGGGAGACAGAAAGAAAGACAGATAGATAGAGTGTCAATTTTTAAAATATTCTATAGGAGAATACTCAAATCTTAATACACTAGATACTAGACACAATGGGCAACTGATGGCACATTTTGATTACCCTACAGAAATTTGTTTTCTTACTCAGTGCAGACACTCATTCTAACATTTATATGCACTAAATTCAAATTTAGAACAAGCATAATATCCTGGATGGTAATGAAATACCAAAATAAGAGAGAAACATGACTATGCTACTCTTTATATAATCATATGCAGAATCAACTCACTGTAGTTTTCTTTCTTGTATTATAACTTATTTGTACTCAAGTAAAAAAAAAATTCCATTACCTTTCTCTCTCTGGTTCAACTTCCATTCCTAAGATGCTGTTAATAAATATAGATTTCTAGGATGTAGACTGCTTATGGTGTGAGTACAGTTGCAAAATATTGTGAAAGAAAATTTCCGCAATGAAAATGTGGAGAGTAGAAAATATTCAAATGCTGATTTCCTAGTTATTCTGCTGTACGATAAAAAAGCAAAGCAGAATTTTCCTAATAAGCCCTAATGAAACAAACCTAAATTTTTATATAAAAAAAATCACTTTCATGTCATACAGATTAACAGGAATCATAAGGTATTTGCTAATCTCATTAATTTTAACTCAATAAATAGTCATTGAGTACCCACTAAGTACTAATGACTGTGATAGGCCCCTCAGGAATGGAGGGATTCAAAGCTAGGCAAGATGCAGCTCCTACCCCAAAGATTAGCCCCATAAACAACTGGGAGTCACTGTGAGTTTTCCAGTAGGTGAATGACATGAATCGATTTAGAACACACAACATGTGGTCAGAATATAGAAAGCCTATAAGAGTTGACAGTCCTGTTAAAGGGGCTGGACTTTATTCTATAAAAGTGGTAACAACAGTAGATAACATTTATATAGATGATTTAACCAATTACAAGACTACTGCCAAATCCAGAGGAGAGATGAGAACCTGAACTAAGACAACAGAGGTTAGACTGGAAAGAAACACAGATGCAAGAGTTACTGAGGAAGTGGGAACAATGGAACTTGACAAATGTTCCTGCAAAGGGTGACAGAGGAAGGCATCAACAAGAATTACCTATTGGGCTGGGTGACTGGATGCCACTACTGGCCATCAATCATACAGAAGGTGGAGGGGGTTGAAGGGAAGACGAAGGGTTCAGTACTGGACATGCTGAATACAGGTGCCTTTGTGACAAGTCCATGAGTGGACAAGGAGAAATATCAGCCTATTGTGGGATTCTCTGCAGAGGGGTGAGAGCTAACCATTTTTTTTTTTTCTGTAGTACCTCACCTATGCTTTAATCATAATATGACTACAAAGAGACAATACTTTAAACATATGAAAATCCAAGTTTAAAAAACAGAAAATGATCTCTATTGGGGATTTCCTTTATACTGAAGTCTATATTTTAACCAATAATTTTGAAGGGAAGATTTAGTAGGTATTAAGAATTGGAATATCATTTGAATCTCCATGAATCATTTTGAGATTGAGATCATTCATATTAATGCATCTTACATTATGATAAATAATTTGGAATTGCCAATGTGTTAGGTTAAATCACGTTCTCCTTCAAATGATTCTCAAGTTACTTCATTAAAATCATCTCATTATATCAACTTTCAAATCTAAGTAAGCAGCTATGGATACAAGTATTAATCAAGTTGTCTAAATTTATACAGATACTCCCTGAGTTTCAGTAGTTTGACTTATAAGTTTTTGAAGTTACAATGGGGCAAAACCATTGTTTTTCACTTTCAGTACAGTAGTTAATAAGTTACATGAGATATTAAACACTTAATTATAAAACATGCTTTATGTTAGATGATTTACCCAACTCTAGGCTAATGTAAATATTCTGGTCACATTTAAGGCAGGCTAGGCTAAGCTATGATGTTCAGTAGGTTAGATGTATTAAATGTATTTTCAATTAACGATATTTTCAACTTACAATGAGTTTAACAGGGTGTAAGTTGAGGAACATCTGTATCTGAAAATGGTGGTGAGTCTGCAAGTGGTTGAACTCAGGTCCTTCATGCACATACTATACAAACAATTTACACTTGGCTCTGTTTCAAGGCGTCAGCTCTTCACAAAAAGCCCAAAGTCCAGCTTGAACTTTCTTAAGTGATGAGGAAGTACAAGGTAAAGTCTCCACAAATTTACATAATTGGGACTGATAGATGTAAGCAGAGTTGTGTTAAGTGGACATCTAGTTCCCACCACCAATTTCACTCTTGAATGGTTTCTAGGTAACGTGATTTGATTATTACTAATGGGGGCTCTGGATACACGGAAAGATCATGTTCATAGGAAGAAGTTAATTAAAAGAGTTACAGCAGGAAAGCATCACAATAAAGCCTACGTGATATTTATCAAACTAAAATGGCAAACTTTTATCTGCTTAAAAACCATTTAATTCAGCATTGTTTTGTTCAAGACTTAATGGAATATTGTGTTGTTTCTAGGGAATTTGGGGGCTTAATTTTTTGTCTTTTACTGATAAAGATAAAGGTAGAGAATTTAATATGTCAAAAGAGTCATAGATTTTTAGAGATGAAAAGGACTTTAAAAATACCTGGCTTACAATCAGTAGTTGAAAGTACGATGAGAACAGGAAACTTACTAATTACAAATGGAAAAATAGTGACTTTATAATGGAAAAATCTGATAGACACCACTTTAACCAAGTGATCAAAGTTAACATCACCTGTCATAAGACATAGTGAGATTATGTACCTCCTGACGGTGCACTGAGAAAGCGGGAAAAGCACAACCTTAACCCGATCATGAGAAATCATCCTCAGACTAACACAAATTCAGTGATAGTCTACAAATATCTAACCAGCACTCTTCAAGAGTCAGTGTCATAAAAGACAAAGACGGAGGAAGTGTGTGTCGCAGATTGGAGGAGACCAAGGAGACATGGCAAATGAGTGTAATTTGAGATCCTGGATTGGGTAAAGGGCATTGGTGGGAAAACTGGCAAAATTTGAATAAGGCCTGTGAATTGATTAATAGTATCGTATTAGTGTTAATTTCCTGGTTTCAATAATTATTCTATAGTAACAAGACATTAACATTAGGGGAAGATAAGTAAAGGGTATTCAAGAGCTTTTGCACCGTTTTTGCAACTTTTTAGTGTAAGTGTTTTTTTTAAATTTTTTAATGATTTAGCCTAACTTCTCAAAGAAACCTACGGTAGAAGACCTTATACCTGCCTTTTCCAAGGTTACATTGCTATAATAAATGACATCTCAGCTAGACTGATCGTTTCATAACACCCATTCTCGATTAGATGGCTTTTCAATGTCTTTGTGGACCTCAGAATTACTTTTAAATTAAATAAAAGTTACCTTTTTTCCTCCCTACAGAAAATATATAATTTAAAAAATCTGACAGCCCAGAGGAAAAACAGATTATTCTTCCTCTGCTATTTAATATGCCAAGTGAGTTTTTACTTTTAATGGCGATAATTTTCATTTTCACATGATCAATGTAGTTATTTAAAAAAAATCTACCTGTTCCTTTATTTTTGTATCATGTTGCTGTTTCCACACAGTTTCAATTCCTTCTTTTATGTCTTTAAATCATTTCAAATCTGCTTATTTCATAGTTTTTATAAGACTGTTACTTTATTTGAAATTCTTGGGGTTTTAATCTTCTTGCTCGTTTTGGTTGTGGTACTACAGATTGTTACCTCCCATATTCCATAATTTTAAATTCTGAGCTTCAGTGGTTTCTTCTGAGAATCCTGTGTAGCTTAGCAGAGAGTGGGCCTTCTGTAGTAGTTTCAACTAGTTTCAATAAAGAACCCAAGACGTATCATCGGCCTGAGATTAATTTTCATAAAATACCTCAGCTTCAGGTTTCATAGACAAGACACGTGGTCTAATTTAACCTGAGATTTACCGGAAAAAAAGGCCTAAAGTTCTGAATTTTCACCAGGCTTTTTTTTCTACTCTGACTCCAAGAAAGAGGCAGACTTCTCTGCCATCTCTCTGTGCTGCTGAGCTTCTTGTTTCTACTCTGTCCTTTTAATTGAAGGCATGCCCTTCCTGAGTCCTGGCTTTATGCAGCATCTTGATTCCAACGTTCTGTCTCAGCATGGACATTAAGTCCCAAGCCCCTGGGTTACTGAGACATGCCCAATCCCTTTTGGAGAAGCTATGCTATTAGCTCTTGCAATAACTGGCCTTCAGTGCCTTCTTTGTTGCTGGCACCTGGCGATTTCTCTCTATCCTTGGGAAGTCAGCTACAAACACCTTATAATTCCTGTTAAATTTTAACCAGCACTTCCTTTTTTGTTTGTTTTTTTTTTTGTTTTTTTTGAGACAGAGTCTCACTCATTTACCTAGGCTGGAGTGCAGTGACACAATCTCGGCTCAATGCAAGCTCTGCCTCCCAGGTTCACACCATTCTTCTGTCTCAGCCTCCTGAGTGGCTGGGACTGCAGGCGCCCGCCACTACGCCCGGATAATTTTTTATATTTTTAGTAGATACGGGGTTTCACCGTGTTAGCCAGGATGGTCTGAGGATGGTCTCGATCTCCTGACCTCATGATCCGCCCGCCTTGGCCTCCCAAAGTGCTGGGATTACAGGCATGAGCCACTGCGCCCAGCCAATTTTATCCACCATTTCTAGATGATGATAATGGTAAATTTCTCAGGTTTTCATATTTGACTATCTTGCTGGAAGTAGAAGTAACAGTGGAGAACACTGAAAAATGTTTTCATGTGATTTTTTTAAGTCTCATCAAGAAGAACTCTAGTGATGCTCTAGAAGGCATATAAGGCAGAGTTTGAGAGCCTGACCTTTGAAATTAAACTGACATATATTAGCTAAGTGACTTGCAGCAAACTACTTTACCCAGTATTTTCATCTGCAAAATGAAGTTGTTTTAAAACTTAAATTGTAGGTGTTATATATAATGTGTTTCTAAAATTTAGTACACTACCTAGTAAACGTGTTGTGTGATAGCTATCATGATTATTCTGTTTTTAAAGGGCATTTGTAAGGTATTAGAAAGCTTAGTTCATTGGAATTGCAATCTTGCCTCATGTCACTGTACAGCAGCAAATCTTACACTGCTGAATGCAACAATAAAACCATGCCAAAGGAAAAAATAGTTACCAAATTGGGGGTAGTCTTGTGTAATCTTGTAGATGATTTCTTCAGCACTGGCACCAGGAGCCTCAGCCTGTAAGATTCTGTTGGTGATCTGCAGCATGCCCCCTTCTGGAACCCACACCATCGAATTAGCCACAAGCTGAAGACCTCTATCATTCTGAAATAAAAATAAAATGCAGAATTAGGTCCAAGCAAAATAAGAATATATCAATCCTTAAACACATAAGTTATCCAGCTCTGTTGTTAAAGATCATCAAGTAAGAGAGAGAGAGAGATTCACAACTTCAGAGTCCACTCTATAGACTTCATATTATGTGTAGACATATGCATATTTATCTATATATTTACATGTGTATATATCCTGCTTTTTCTTTTAGTTTATCATAAACAAACAACTTATTTAGAAAGACTAAGTCTCTCCATTTCTTTCTTTCATCTGTCCATCTACCTGTCTTTCTATCTTATCCACCCACCCATATTTAAGAATTATTCGGCCAGGTGCAGTG